>NC_079163.1:22492120-22816826 GCF_947563725.1 Argiope bruennichi
TAGATACTAAAACACATGTGATTTTTGCACCGGACATCGCTTTTGAGCATGCATTTGTTCAATCAAAATAAATAAAATATAAATATTATATTTTTGGTTTGGTTTGTAGCCCAAAATGTTTATATTTTTGGATTGAAGTTCCAAACAGATTATCTAGTTGTCGTTGGTTCACTCTTTTTACAAGTAGCAGCAAGCAATATGATACATATAAGTTGAGAAGAACCATTTTTAATGCTTGGTTTAATTACAATACACGATATATTTCTACTAATACATTTATTTCATTGGTGGAAGATTGAGTATTTAAGCTCATTCAGAGTAAGGATGAAATGTAACGAAAAGCTGTTGAAAAAGCTCTTAAGCTGTTGAAATAAATTATGATCATGATCATTTTTTTTATCTTTCATTTTTCTTATGTTTCGAATTAAAAGTAACAACTGTCTAATTCTTCTGTTGACTTGAATCATGATAACTATAATATATGCAACCAATATAGTTTAAGATTTTTGATTGCTTCCACTACAATATAGTGTAAGTAGTAGTTTTGATAATTGTGTGTGTGTGTGTGTGTGTGTGTGTGTGTGTGTGTGTGTGTGTGTGTGTGTGTGTGTGTGTGTGTGTGTGTGTGCGCGCACGTGTTTGTTTAATCCATACTGAAGACAAGGAAAAAGGGTATAGATAGTTCATATCACTCATTGTCATTGCTTTTCTGTTGAAAGTTCAGAAATTACTTGTCTTTTTCGTTCATTATTTGTGTGATATTGAAATTCCTCTTTGAGGTGCTATAGAATTTTTTTACCCTAATTTATAAGAATTTTGACTTCTTTCAGATGGAAAAGACATTCAATATGGTACAAAGAGCTTTGAATCTTTCTGAAGCTGATAATGAGAGTGACAGTTTCAAACCTGCAAAGCAGCCTATGGTCGATTCTGAATTTCATGGATATTTGGATTCTGAAGGGCGTTTGATTAAACCAAGAGAATTAAGGTTATCCGTTTATCAACGAGGTATTGATCCTGCTTTACGTAAAGTTGTATGGAAGCATATTCTTAATGTATATCCATATGGCCTTACAGCTAAAGAGAGAATATCATATATGAAACAACGTTCAATGGAATATCAGAAATTACGACAAACCTGGCAAGATATGATTTCTAATGGTAATTTAACTGAAGAAATTCAGTATGTAACTAATATGGTAAGAAAAGATGTCCTTCGCACTGATCGCACTCATAAATTTTATGCTGGATCTGATGATAATAAAAATGTTGTATCTCTTTTTAACATTCTTACTACATATGCCTTAAATCACCCTAGTGTATCTTATTGCCAAGGTATGAGTGATTTGGCTTCCCCAATTTTAGTAACAATGAAAGATGAAGGCCATGCTTATGTTTGTTTTTGTGCATTAATGCAAAGATTAAAACCTAATTTCCATTTAGATGGCAAAGCTATGACATCTAATTTTCAACAACTTACTGAGCTGTTAGAACATTATGATTCACAGTTTTTTGAATATCTTAAGACACAGGGTGCTGATGATCTTCTGTTTTGTTATCGCTGGTTGCTATTAGAATTAAAAAGAGAATTTGCGTTTGATGATGCTCTTTCAATGTTAGAAGTTTTGTGGAGTTCTATCCCCCCATCTCCACCAGAAAAAGAATTATCATTATATGAAGAATTATTTTCCGCAAATACCTTTCGTCCTCAGTCTCCTCGGATTCATAGTCGTGAAAATCCATACACTAAAGTGCGCGCTATTCGGAAACAAAATTCTGCTTCATCTATTCGGGGATTGATGAAAAGTAATAGTAAGGAAGGCAATGAATGTGAACCTGAAAAGAAATCTGAATCACCCATTGAACCTACCGTTACACAAGAAAATCCACCTAATTTGTGTAAAGATCAACCTATATCTTTAAGCCGTAGGAATAGTGTAACAGAAATTAGTAATGATGATTCTCAGGATTATTTGCCTATGACAACCTCTATGACACGGGAGTTAAGGATGGAATTAGAAAATTTAAATCGACAATTGCCAGGATCCTTTTTACAACGCTCAGTTACAATAGATTCTGAAGATTTAGATTCACCTCGATCACCAGATTGTTTTGAATCGCCTCGTGAGAGTATAAATTACACGCAGCATTTACACAATGTCGATCAAGCAGCTGAAGATGATGCTCCTGAGAGTTGGACGAGTGATGATTTATCTGGTATGGATCAAATATGCAGGCTAGGCTCTACAAAGAAACCACATAAGCATCCGGAATGCTTACATTTAAATGGCAGTGTTGAAGAAGATTCTACTTATTGCTGTACTCCTGATGAACAGTTCGATATTGAATTTGATACTCAAGTGAAAGCAAGTTCAGATATTCCTTGTAATGGTGAAATTTTGGAAAATGAAGAATCTGAAGATAAAAATGGCTGTGCTTGTCATTTGAAGTCAGTTATACCCATCAGACTCGTTCATAGCCCTGGCATTGATAATAGGTATCAAAGGCATGGTAGTGATAGCTCTGATTCTCTTTCTGAAAGTTGCCCTGGCCGAATTCAAAGTGATAACGACTATACTGCTCATGGTTCTCAAAATTTAGAAGGTAGTTCTGAGAATATCGTTTCAAAGGAGAGATTGCTTAGTGATGAAAGAATCTATCGTAAAAAAACGACTCTTTTGCAAGATCCTAATGATGTAATGTCAAATTCTTGTATTGAAGCATTAGAATATAGTGGTAAAAGTCAAAAAGCCTCATTACCATCCCCTTATGAACTTGGAGGTGGCAATCCTTTTATGTTATTTCTGTGCCTAACATTACTACTTCAGCATCGTGATATAATAATGAAGAGCCGTATGGATTATAATGAGTTAGCAATGCATTTTGATAAAATGGTCCGTAAGCACAATGTTCATCGTGTTCTTCATCAAGCTCGCGCAATGTTTCGAGAATATTTACAAATGAGCTGTCAAGAACAAGATTCTAATCCTTATGTGTGACAGCTTAAGTGGTAAAATTTCTTTGTATGTTATTTTACTTAGAATATTAATATTTGAAGCAGTATTATTTATCCAAAGAAACTTTGCTAGAAAATTTTAACATTTTCTTTTAACTTTAATTCAACTTTGAGTGTGTGAATGTTTTATTTTATAACTACGAAGTGCTTTTTGAAATAGCATAAAATGCTTTTTCAAACTCTTATTTATTTTTATACATATTTAATAAGCCTTAATAATTTAAAATGTTAGTTCTTTTAAGTGAGTGTTATAAAACTTATGCATGCTCTCACTTAATTCGATGCCTCAGAATTTTTTTTTTTTTTAATATTAATATAAAGATGTCTTTCAAATTTATGCTTGTGTTTAGCTATAAAAATTTAAAAGATACTATTATTTATGAGGGAAATATATGTAAATATATATTATTCTAAAAGTTTAGAATCATGTTTTATACATTTTCATGTAAAAAGTCAAACTACCATTGTTTACTATCAAAATAAGTGTGCAACTGTGATGAATATTTTTATGTGAGTTCTTTATTTTTCCTTTTTAAGTATTCAATCAAATCTTCTAAGATATGTGATAAAAAAAAAGATTTTTGACCCTATCATTTCAAATGTGATCTTAAAATAATTTCCTTGGTGAATTTTTGAAAATTGTCCTTTCCCCCCCCCCTTTTTCTTTCTTTTTCTGATTTTTTTTTTTTTTTTGATTAATTTTTAGAAATTTTTATATGCAGATTCAACTCTTAATTATGAACGCCAATATTGCTAATATTGTTTTTGTTATTTGAGTTTTCTTTATGATGACTTAGTATAGTTTTATATTATGGTATTGTTGCAACCAGTGCTTGCATGTTTAATCTTATTTATTTTATGATCTCAGTATGAGGGAATATAAGAAATTTTTATATACCGGTGTTTTTTTTTTTTTTTTTTCCTTCGTTAAGTTTGAAAATAGCTTAAAAGTTTTATTGTGTTGTTTGTTTATTTCTTTTGTTTTCTTCTCTTCAAATTTTTAAAATAGAAGAGGCTAAATGAAATTTTCTTATCATAAGTTTTATGGCTGCTTATTGGTTAAAAGTTTTTTTTTCCTTCCCTTGCATTAATTTTGCTGTAACATGTTAAAAAATGGAGAGGTTTATTTTCATTTATCTTTGAGCAAATGACCGTAGAATCTTGTTTTAGTGTTTAGATGCGATGCTAAAGAAGAGCTTGCAAAAGCCTTTCCTCATTGGATACATACCATTCCTTAGAGGCTTGTCTTTTTTTAACATCAATGAATGTACTGGTCTGTAAAATGTGAATACTAAATGAGTATTTTCATATGATTGTTTATCATCCAGGTTGTTATGGTATTCTCTAGTCAAATATGTAATCTGTCATGATATTAAATAACTGAAAAGTTTATCTTTAAAGTATTATTTTTTAATCATATATATAATGCATTTAATTAGCATTTAAGTATCAAATAAAGTTTGACTTCAATGATTGAGGGTTTAATTTGTTTTTCAATATACATAATTTTGTGTTGCAAAAGTGAAATTTTATTCATATATTGCTTTACTATTTGTAAAGGGTTTTCTCTTCTTTACAATAGTAAGTGATGTTTTTCTTTAATTAATATGAATTTGTTATTGAAATACAATGTTGATAATATCTTATTTATATTATACTTACTTTAATATATTTGTATAGATAATATTGCACCATTCATAAGTAATTTAGAAATTTGTCGATGCATTTAATTGGTATAAGATTTTAAAAACTATCCATTATATGTATTCTACAAAATAAGTAAGTAAGAGCATAAGTAAATTTAAAATAGCCAAAAGCAAAACAAAAGCTTTTTTTTTTTTTTTTTTTGAAAATTCAGAAAATATTTTGTTTCCTTTAAGCTAAAAAAAGTGCAAACCAACAGTTCTTGTATAAGAACGATAAGTTGAAAAACAATAAGTTATGAAAACAAGGGAATAAAATATGTGACATCTACATAAGGTATTATTGATCTGGCAATTTAGTGATTAAAGTAGAGAAAATAGATCATATAAGAATTGATCTTTTGTGTTCAGAATAGACATGGATGCGAGTTGGTTCTGAAGATAAGATTGGAAGATTCAAAATAACCATTCAGAATATGGATATGTTTTAACTTTTTTTTTATTGATATTCCATATATAACTTTATTTTATACTAATCTTAAATTGATAATATTAACGCTAATATAAATGGAAGAAATATGCTGATGTTGCTTTCCTCTCATTAATATCTTATCTCATTTTATTGCTACTACTGGATTTTATTTTTCTCACTTGACTATATTTTATTAAACTATAGAAGCTTGTTACAGTTGAACTGTTGGTGCATTTATAAGAAGATTTGCCTTATACTCTTTTTTTGAACAGTAAATATATTGTTTAAGTAAAGGTTGATTAAAATTTGCATCATGTTTTTAATAGTAGATATTTACAATTTTTTTTGATAGTTTTATCATCAGAATTGTTTTCTGTCTCAAAAATTAATAAACAAAAGCCCCTTTCGCCATATGCAGAATCTTTTTTCTTAGACTTTCCTTCGATTGCACAAAACAGGACTTATTAGAAAAATTTATATTAATGGATTATGACGTTAAATGAAATGATATTTAAAACTATTTATTGTTTCATTATGCATTAGAATATGAAAAAATATCAGATATGCCGTCTCCATCACATTCTTTTTAAATCATTTTAAGTGTTTTCAAGTGTCTTCTACTGTAGAATTCCAAACCCAAAATATGAAACTTGCATTAAATCAGAAAAATTAATTGCTTCTCTATTCTTTGTTTTATCTTTTTTCTATTTTTGCATATTCTTCCAGTTTAATCCTGCAGGTTAAATTCCTCCGAGTTAATATATTAACGCAACTCAAAATATTAATATATTATTTCTTAGGTATGTGTCATAAATGATGCTGTATGTGATACTTGGTGTTTAAAATGAAAAAACATTCAGATTAGATTTTTAGAAATTGCTTTTCTTGATAAAAATTAAATTAGCATTATCTTTATAATTTCTGTTGGCTATTCTCCTCCCCTCTTAGATTTATTATTTCCCTATATTCTTAGGTTTATTTTTGGGATCATATGTAGTATTTTGTACCATTTATAGGCATATAATTAATGGACAATATTAATGTGATAAATAGATAAATGTAATAATCTTTTCTTAGTTTTCCTTAAAAATAATTAAATAATATTCAGTACTAGAAACAGTTTTTAGTTATGTGAAGTATAGTTTTTGAGATAGGTTTATTAGCAAATCGTTATATATGCTGAGCTATTTTTGTAATTGATTTTGCTGCTGTAAAATATTACTCTTTCATACCAAATAAAGTAAAGTGAACATCCTAGCAAGTTATTCTTTACTTTATTTGGATGAATCATACTTTACTGTATAAAGACATGTTAAATGGATTTTCTGGATGGATTTATAATTAAATGGATTTATAATTTTTCATTTAAATTAGGCAAATTTAAATTTAGATAAAATATATTGAAATTATTTCATGCTCTGTTTTAAGGCATACTTTTTCTTAACTAAATCTTCAAAGTATGAATTATTTAAACTCCTTTATTTTTCATTTCGATTTAGTATTTTAATACTGTAAAGCGACTCTGTAATTTCAATCATTTTAAGACTGTTACTGAATTATTAGTGCGTATTTTCATGCTTAGTCGCTGTGTTTTGATATATTATTTACAATCGTGACGAGATTATCCCGTTGATTCAAGTCATTCTTGGTAACCAAACAAATCATTTTCAGGAAAAGTTTTCTGTGTTTTTCTATTAAGATTTTTTTTTTTTTTTTTGTGAGCAAGAATATTTTAACAAACTTGCAAAGTAAATTATCTTTGGGTGTGTTATTCATTACACTATCTGTATGTTTTATGAAAGTTCCCTTTCAAGGTCAAATAAATTGTTGCTTAGCTGCATAAGAGAAATATTTATAAAGATAATTTTGATTTTCTAAAATTTTATAGTTATTACCCTTATATTTTGTATTTTATTTTCTTACTAAATTTTTATGGATATCAAATAATGTTCAATTATTATTATAGTTTTTATAGTTATAAAAAATATTTCTTTTTTATTTTGAGTCTTTACAGGCTGTGGTATGTTTTATTTGGTATAAATTATTGTCATACAAAGAATTATATGAGATTAAGTGACAATGATTAAATATTTAGTTAATCTGCAGTTTTTTTTATGTGAAACAACAGAATTTGAACCGCAAAAGAGGAGTTTTGCAAAATAAACCGCCATCTAATACATGTTTATGAATTCTTACCATTTAAGTCATCCTGATTTTCCTGTTTCATTTGAAAATTTAAATGTGATTTTTGATTGATATTTAAATATTGTAGTTATATATTTGTTTTGAATTTCTGAAATTTTATTAGGTGTTATAGGAATAGTTAAATCTTTTTAAAAACTTCCATTGTCTAATTTTATCCGATAGTAAAATTATAATTTTAGAGCTTTTTTTATATATATTTTATGAAGTTCCGAATGTGCTTTCATATTTACTGTGTTTTATAAAAAATTTTCTCTGTGATATGAGCATTTTATTGGAGAAAATATTATAAGGATTGTTTTTTAAATTGGTTTTGTTGTTTTTATTAGTTTATTTAGTGTTTTTTATTCTTGGGTAGATTCTTATTATATTTTTAATCTTTAACAATGATTTCTAATTTTTATGCAAATGAAAAAATCAATAGTTAAACTTCATCAATCAAGTAGAAGTTTATATATAGTATTATACTGTATGCATGTCCATTTTTTATCTTTATTTTTTTTTTATCTGTTACTAAAAATGTTTTGAGAATCAGTACGAAGTTATTATGTTTCTGGAGCATTTTGATTCGAATTTTATTAAAATACTCTCTTATATTGTTTATGAATTAAAATCTCTAAATCTTAATATTTGATCTGTAAGGGTGCATTTTTGATGTTTTCTGTATGCATTACTACAATGTATTGAGCGAAGTGGTGGATTTTAAACTTGACAGCTGGATTGAGGGAGGAGGACGTAGTGGATTAAAAAGATGTTAATAATTTAATTTTCAAATGAATAAATTTATAATATTCTATAATTCTTTGAATTATAGAATATTAGGAGAATATTAAGATTTTGTCAAGTACTTCTATCAAATGGTCAGACTCCTATTTGTCTCATTGCATTCCCTTAGTTATTAAACTATTTATAAACATTGAGCGTCTGTCTAAATAATATTGTTTACAAAAGTCGATGCTGCACAATCATGTGTTTATAGTAAATAAACGAACAAAAA
Source organism: Argiope bruennichi (assembly GCF_947563725.1). NCBI lineage: Eukaryota > Metazoa > Arthropoda > Arachnida > Araneae > Araneidae > Argiope > Argiope bruennichi. The sequence continues at coordinate 22,500,451 of NC_079163.1, forward strand.
TATGCATTTTAAGAAGTTATTAGTAAAAAAAAAATCTAAAATAAATTATTAGTATGTTATTAAGCTAAAAATGTGGAGTTAAATTGACCTATTAAAAAGCATGTTAGCACCTTATAATATGCACTGCCTTTTACATTCTAGTTTTTCTGAATGTCAAAGTAGTAAATCAAAACGAAACATTCATTTAAGACTTCTTATTCTTGACTTCGATTTTTATTCTAAAGCATTTCAATTTACGATTTTATTCTAATTCATTCCATTCTTTGATGAATTTAACTTGTTATGTTAAAATAAACCTTGACTTTTTCATCTGGCCTCTAGAGCCATAGTTGCAATATAGTCATCTTTTGAAACAGGAGTGTCCTGTATTTTTTACTGATCTATCTCCAACATTTTATTATATATTCAAAATTTTAAATTACGATATTGCTGCTTAATATTTAGTTGCCTGACGTAAACTAGCTTTTAATGGTCTATAATCTGGACAATTAGAATTGCGAATTTCGTTTCGTTAAAATTGTTAGTGATGTAGTTACCGTTTGTTACCTTGGTGTCTCCTGATGACAAAATATTAATACATCCGTAACACGTTTAAAAGCCAAATCTGATGAGAGGATGAAGAAATAATGTTATTCCTATGGTACCATTTATCCTTGCTATATCACTGAATACAACTAGAGTCAAAAATTTCATATTATGCTATGGGCCTAACCTCTGCTAATTTTAATTTCATTTTGCATCTTTTGGTTTAATGTCAGTTAGTCTTTGTTAAATTTAAGTTATTTAATGATTTTATAGATTTTATGACCTTAATTAATTATGCAACTTTTTCAAACGGATGATGAACCGAAACCCAGCAAAAATTGCATTATCGTGAGAAATCTGCTTCTTATCTTTTTTTTTTTTTTTTTTTTTTTTTTTGCGTTTTCAGCTCGAGCTGTTTGTTGTTTTGTGGCTTCTTTTGATAATTATCCATACTAAATACCATTTTATTACAAATATCGGCTACAGGTAATAAAAGACATTGACTTGTAATCAATACTGAATAATGGGCAAAAGCAATTTTAGGTCGCTATATGGGTTACTGTAACAGCAATTTGTATTTATACTTTTTAAAAAAGAAAGTACTGAGTCATAGCTATCCGATATAAATAATAATCGTCGATGCCAGAATAGTGAAAATGTGTGATAATTGGGAAAGAATAAAAGAGATTTTTTTTGCATATAATATTCGTATATATTAATATTTTAAATGATATACTGTATTTCAGGATTTAAAGAATGAATTTATATAACAAACAATCATTTAGGTTTCTTTTTACAGAAAAAAATCGTTAAAATAAAACTATTAACACAAAACAGGTTTTTTTTTTTTTTTTTTTTTTTTTTTAAAGTCTGTGATAGTAAATTTTCCCATGCACTCCGATGTTTTCTTGATGATCAATCGCAGCATCATATGAAAAATAACACTCTGTACTTCATATTTTCTCTTACTGTTCAATATATTGCAAGGCTGCTTGGATAGCATGTAGTCCGGCAACGAATCATTTTTACATCTTTGACAATCATTTACAACTTTTGATAGACTTCAACCTTTTTCTTATCTGTTGATTGCATTTAATTTAAACCATCCTTTGAAGCAAAAACTCTTTTCCTTTTTGTCATAATAAAGCAGCCTTATAAAACTCCGATTTAAATACAAAATTATGAAAAAAAAGCAATAATATTTTGTATTATAGCGATCTAATCGGCTTGAAATACCCAGAAATACTATCTGTACCACAGTCCGAATGTGACGTGTTCACTGTACCTTGTCGCCTTACAAATAATAAAACTGACAGCCACTTAAATCGATCCATGTAATTGTATTGAAAACTACAAGATATTTTGACTTAAGGATTTTATTTACGCGAATAGCAAGACTTTACTGCACTATTTTACTTGATTCCATGTTCCATCTTAAAAAAAAAAAAAAAAGGGTGAAGAAATATCCAACTTATTGTAATTAAATCTTTCACAAAAAAGAAAAATAATATTCTGTTGTTATCCTGAATGTTTCCCTTTATAATACAGAAAAAAAAAAAAAAAAAAAAAAAAGCTCCTCCACTAATTCATTTTTCTATTCTCAAAACATTTTTATTGTTTCTAATAACTATGCTTTTGAATAAGATAACCAAAGATATGTGATATATTTGATAGCTTTATTTTTTGTTTCATTTCAGAATTAAATGTATGTTTGCAGAATTAAATGTATTGCATTTAAGTATTTAGTAGAGTGTTCATTCCAAATTATTGCAGTTGTTGATTAATATTGCATGAAGTGTGCTTTAATTATTTTAAATTAATGCTTAAAAGGTTTGCAACAAATAATTCCCTTTTGTATTTATAAAATATTGGTGATATTTGTAAACATTTATTGATATCAAAATTGTGCTTCAAATGTGCAAAAAATATAAATTTTGGTTTAAAATTGTATTATTTCTGATTTGAAATTTGTGTTGTTATGCATACATTATTATTTGGGAGAAATAAATGTAAAATTAAAGTCTGTGGTGTAATTTCTTTAGATGCCTATTTATTAAACATTTTACCTCACGCCTTCTTTTGGGTATATTTAATGTTTGACTATGAAATTTTGTAAACTTTTTGCTGGGATATTAAATATTTTTATTTGAATCCTTTGTGCATGCTTGATTTTTGTTTCAGATGCTAACTTCACAATTTTGTGTGATTTTATGGAGGGTTGAAAATCTCTTTTATTGTTCAGTAAAAACTGATCTGTTTTTTTCTATATTTAAATAATTTTTATTGTAACAAAAATGCGCCATTTTGATCGAATACCTTTTGCTTTTTTTCTGGTAAAATCATAATTCCTTCAGTTTAGAACTTTCAAGATTTCTTGGCAACAAGAAATTCATATTTTTTTGTAAGCTTCTTTGAAAAATGTTGCACCATTAAAAGAATGAAGTAAATAACAGCGTAGAGCAGGGTTTGGCAACATTTTTGTAAACGTCCAATTTTATAATTTTGCATGCCAAAATAATGCGTATAGAACTATGAATTAGAAGCATGAATTATGAAATATATGTAATTGGGCTTATTTCTTTGTTATTATTTTATTATTAAAATAGAATTCTTTTTGCTTTATTTTAAAAGTGCTGGAATAAAATACACTGCATTTCAATTATTTATTAACTATGTTACAACATGCTTAATTATAACATACAGGCATAATAATATAAAATTATTAATGTAAAAAGTAATATATTTTATAACTTTTTCGAAATATATTATTATCTGTTCCCCAATTAGTATATTTCAAATTCTAATGCTTTATATTATTATTAACTTGTATGAATGATAAAATTTTAAAAATATATATTTCATAAAAGTAATATATAGAGATTTCTGTCTTTCAATTTTTCGGAAAATTTGGTCAAAATAAAGTAAATATGACATCATTTTCATAAAAAACGCCGTATTCATACTATTCAGCTGATTTATTATTAGATTTGGAATGGAATTCATGTTCGAAAATGTATGTTCGCAAAAGTATATATCGATTCGGAAATCAGTGGGAATTGAAATACATAAGATTTTAATTGAATAAAAATAGCAAGTTAACTGTATCAAGAAGTAAAGTCAAAAATAATTTGATCTTTTCTTTTAAGATTTTTTGTCTGAGACCATTTATGTTATTCAGCAGAAATAGATTTCTGTCTCTAAATGTAAAGAACATTAAGGTATCAAATAATTTTGTTAAATTATTACTAGGAATTTTTTTAGATAAATTTTATATTTCATTTTTATTCATATATTTACTGAAAAAAGAACCGTAATTATGCATTAAAAGAGCTATAGGTTATTTGTAGTCTAGAGGCTCAAAATCAAGACAAACAGATCTTCACTGATTATAGCATCTCATACATAATTCTTTTACAATCCCATCACACACATAGCATCATCTGCATTAGTTTGTTTCCAGTTTGGCCTAGGGCACAGCATTTTTTTTCCCCATCTCGTTTTAGTTACGATATTTTTCGAATACTCTCAACAACTGTGAAGACATATTTTTAAAAATTGTTATTTTTCCTTCTATTCTCCCTGGTGAAAATCTGATTCATAAAAATTTATATTGTTAAATCATGTAGCATTCAAAACAGTGTGCTTTTTTTTTTCGGGGGGGGGGCGTTCAAAATTATTCATATGGTTTAAAACTGTGTTGTGTATTAGTGTTTAGTTCTTCAATGATTTAATGAAGCTTATGTCTCAGCCTTGATCTGTTTCTCCAAAATTTCATCGTTGACCATTTTATCAGAAAAAAGTGCCCATTTGTCCACACAATTCCGAGCCTGAATCACTTGTACCACCATTGAGGTAGATTTAATAAAACCACATTTCCATAAGCAATAAAACAGTTCAAGCAAAATAATTATACATATATATAGTTTCAATTTATCTGCACTCTAAAAAACATATTTTTTAATGACTCGGTGTCCGGCTTCACTTTAACTTCTGAGTTTCGCGGGCTTTTATTTTCCCATGATAACTTTAAAACGTGCCGAATCTAAAACGCTGCTTCAGCGAATTCCCTTCAAGGTTCAAAATACTTCCTCATTGGCTCTTTTTCTTGTTTTCGGCTGAGCTGCATCTCTTGGTGATCGTAATTCTTACAAAGAAATATTAATAATGGATGAAAATTGGACACTTTTTGTAACATCAAGAATAAAGGAAGCTTGCTTCACCTTCAATCAGAAAATGTTTATATATATATATATATATATATATATATATATATATGGGCAATGTGGAATTTTTAACAATGTTATATTTTATCCGCATTTGCTCGATATTTTCGATGTCGTGATAATTTTTTCTTTAGTATTTTTTTTTATTTGACATTACTTTTTTTAAATAAATAAAAAAAAGTCTACTTTTCCTAATATTCCAATCCATAAAAATTTCTATCAGTTGATGTACAGAATGAATCGAAACTTTAATCATATGTTTTTAAAATGTTTTTTTTTATTGTAATGAAATAACGATAATATTTGTAATATAAGGTTTTTCTTCGAATTCAAAATACTACTAATAATAATTGATCAGGTGCCTATATATTTCCTTATGTTCATTTAGTTATTAAATTATTTATAAAATCAGTCAACTGTCTCAATAATATTATGCACAAACGTGGATGCCGCATAATCTAGAATCCTAATAGCTAAAAAAAAAAAAAAAAAAAAAAAATCTTGTTAACAAAACAAAAAATTAATCTGAAATGAATCATTAACATGTTAAAAATGTGATGAAGTGTGAAAGGAAATTGACCCTCTCATTAATGGGAGTTTTAATAATATGCACTGCCTAGAGCCTCAAAATACCTAAATCCTTCATTAAAAATACAAACCAAATTGAGTCGAAATCGCAGCCATCAATTAAAACAATCAGTTGCCCTTGAATCAACCGAATACTGTTTCAATTTTCAATCTTCTGCTGGAACAGCTATCTATTTTTATACAATTCTTCTGGGACAGTGTCATAACTTAAAGTGTTATAAAAAAATTTTATTAGAATATGAAGACAATAAGTTTCAAATTTGAATCCAATTCGGAACTTCATCGAATTTGTATTGTAAGAGCATTTTTAATTCCGGCTAGAAAAGAAATTCCACAGAGAAAGGGGAGAAAAAAGCATTTAAGAAACCACGTGATGCCGATTGATTTGGCATTTGATTGAGAAAAAGAAAGCGATGAATCATTTATGCATAAAATTGACTTTTCTTTATATTTTTATTTTGAGACGAACGAAATATTATTTGCTTTTTTTTTTTTCTTTTTAGTCTGTCTTCTGCCTTTTACTATTTGTATACATGCTAATATGTATTTACACAAGTTTATCTTTTTTTAATGTTACTTTTTATACTTCATAAATAAAGTAGAAGTTAATGAAAATATCATAAAATGATCATGCAGTTATCAGAAAAATTATGCTAATTGCTGGAGCAGCTATTGGTTAATCTTGGGAAAATTTTAAATCAATTAATTGCTGATTGCGAAAATTTTAAATGTTTTAGGTTAATCTTGTATTGAAGCCAACTGACCTTGAGGGCTGAATTAATAAATATGTACGTTAGGCTGCTATATATGTACTTTACAACATTAGGGAATCCCAAAACTTCAATAGATTTTTTTTTTTGCAATATTTTCTACGTATAATAAATAACCTTATGTTTTAATTTAATTTATAAGGACTGTGCACTCGAAGAGATTCATATTCAAATAGCGTTCAAATGCAATTTATAATTAAATAGTATTAAGATTGTGTTCGAAAGGTGTTCTTTCATTATTATTTCGTTTAAAATTGCTTTTAAATTTAAATCCTGATGTTTTTATACGCGAAATATTAAAATCAACTCTCTCGGAAGATCCCCGTAATTAAATGGTTTTTTTTTTTCAGTTTATCAGAATTCCTTACGTAAAACTCCTTATATAGATAATTAAAATCAATAAAAAATATCTAATGTAAGAAGTTAAAAAGGGGGGGGGGGAATCGGGGATTCGAAATTTTCATGCTTAAGAACTTCTAGAAGACTTAATTCGGTTCTGATGATCTTATTTTTGAGATTTGATTGCGTGAAAAATAATATTCCATTATCTAATTGTATATGAAATTGCTTCATTTGGCGTGAAAACGTCTATTCAGTCATCACGGTAGTGGCCACTCGGATTTTTTTTATGCGACAAACCATCACCAGATTTGAAGTGCTATTACCTACGAGATTAAATGAACAATGATTGATTTACAACAGAAAAATCATGTTTACGTGTTTATGCGGTTTGTTTGTGATATCGTTGCGTGGTTATGAACGCACATGCCGGTTAATCACGAATCAACTTTGTGTGGAATATAAGTCCGTATAGTACTGAAGCTCTTTGAATTAAGCCGTTAATTCTAATGTTGTAAAGAGCTCCTGGGGCTCTTGTTAGTACCTAAAGTCAGCTAGTAAAAATAATCGCTGAAATATAAGGGGAAAATGATATTACTCACTTGCAGTGGCAAGAAATTCACAAATGCGCGTGCCAAAACAGTCCTCTGTAACTCGCAGCAAGGCCACATAAAGTATCCGATATCTTATAGAAATCAGAAAAATATTTATATCTTCTAAATGAATTAATTTTCGACCTAAGATTGCTCTCCAGTAAACAATGTTCTGACAAATTATCTTTATCGACAGGTCGTTAACATCATTTTTACTTTTATGACAATTCCATAATGACGTGTGTATCATGTCGTTGAAATTTTGTAACAAAAACATTTCGACGTGCATGGCACGTCTTTTCACCGCAAATGGTTAAATTGAAAATCACAAAATAATTAAATATGTCATTCCATATGCATGTTTCAATAATTAAACATGTCATTCCATATTATAGAAAATACCAGTCAATGGACAGACTGCATCGAAAGGAATGCAGTAAGCCTAAAAAGGTGAGTACATAGCTGGCCCCATCGGGCCAAGCTGCCAGCTTGCCCAATGGCAAGTGGGTTCTTTACACTTAAAATGATATTGGTCTCTAGAATGTGTATGTTGGCTCAAAAGCTCTCCATATCTAAGTATTAGAACTTAATATTGCTACAGAGTGAACTTTAGTGAACGGGGACAAATTAAAAATCTTCATAGACAGTTTGACTTCTGCTCGAATATTAAAAAGTGCTACAATCAAATTCAATTTGTATTTGATGTGAATTTCATATATAAAATTTTTGAATCAAGTCTTGTAAGTCTCAGTTGCATCAGAATATATTTTGAAACCTTAGGGATTGATATGATAGATAATTTTAATTAGACTTCCCCCAAATGTGGTCAAATGATACAAATTCCAACCCTTTATTCTTGTATTTTAAAGATTTCTATAGGACGTATTTATCAGAAATGTAAGAAATTTTGTTTGCATTCTTCTTCATATGTTTGAGAGATTGTATGAACATTGATTATGGTAAACAATTAATAACGAATAAGTATTACTTATCCCGATAAGGGATAAATAACCTATTCATATTTATTTAGTTAGTAATTCTAATTAAGTTTGAAATACTTCCTCAGTATAATGCCAATAACTATGCTTGCTTTTGTTCTTCCATTGAAAATCCAAATCTAGAATTGCTGGATTCAAATCTAGAAAATCCAAATCTAGAAATCTAGAATTGAAATCTACTATAGAATTGTTAAAATTACTAAATCAGTGTGAAATCCAATCCTTTGCATTATATGTCCAAACATTCAATTCATACTATGCCCTTGCAAGCTCTTTAAAAGTTATAGATTGTGTTGCAGCTGTGATATACTGCTTTAGCTCCTGCAAATTATTGCAAGCCATCTGATATACACAATCTTTCCATAAACTCATATGAAATAATCTAAGGAACTTGATTTTGAAGATTCATGATATTACCAAGTGAAATTTTCACTTTAAATCAACAGGAAATCTTACATAGCGTCATCTATATAAGAAATCTATCATCATTCATCTTTTATCATTCTGAAAAATAATCATGTTGTGAAATAAAGCTTTATAAACCATATATGTAATATGTTGCATCGAAGTGACGGCCTTATTCTAATTATTCTTTTACATAATTTTGTAATGAATCCAAAAATTCTCGAACTCCCCTGTTAACTATATACTGGTTTTTTTTTTTTTTTTTTTTTGGAAGTAACACAAGGCCTATTTTGGAACGGACCTCGTAATTTTGATCCCCTGTCAAATGATTAGGACGATACCTGAGCCAAAGGAAGGACATGTGAAAAATGGATTAACATTTAATTTACAAATTACTCTAGTAGAAATTACGTGAGTAGTTGTTTTTTTAAAATTTTAGACAGCATTCTATAATTTTTGCCTAAATTCTAGGTTGCCATTTAATTATAATATTTTTTCATTGTATACGTTTTTCCAGTTAAGCGTACTATATTATAATTCATTATACTTTCATTAAGAGAAGACTTTATTTATTTTATTGAATTCCTTTCTACTTTTTATTCCCTTTTAATTAAGATTTTTAAATATTTCGAATTCGTCACCTTTTTAGATATTTAAGAATTTTTCACCAAAAAATATTCTAAATATTATTAATTTTTTTTCCAAAATGCAAAGAAAGCATTTTGTTTACAGTTAGCTCGAAATTAGCATTCGAATTCGTTAGTTGAAAATTTAGCACTGAAAATTTTCAAACATTAACATTTCTAGTCTTTTCTTTCTAGTCCATTAATTAGATAAGAGAGCCAGGGGGCAAGTTGTAACACACACTTTATGCAGAGGTTTTTAAAATTTTTAATCAGAATGTTTGCTAAAGACGATTCTTAAGATAGGCACATCTGTTAGTGCTCAATTGAAACGGACAGTGAGAGGTTGTGGATAGGTACCCCGTTTTAGCTAATAGGAAAAATGTTTCGCAAACTGAATTAAATTTGTCAATCTTTTCAAAAATATTTTGGCTTATTTTTTTTTCTAACCGCAATTACTGTTATTATTATTAATCGACAAAAATGTCCGAAACTAAGCGACGGAGCAATTTGTAACAGATTATAAAATAGAAATTGATCATGATTTGAGCTTGTTTCATGCAGTTCAACTTTCTGCTTTAAATATTAGTATACACCCTCGAAGGTAAGTCATATCACTGACTCTCCGACCCGCCCGAAGGCACACGGATAATAAATACTGAATCGCCGCAACAGCAACACTGGCGGGAACTGTGGTTGAGTCCTAAAGGCCATCACCGGCCACGGTACAACCCTTCCCTAAGGAAGTAAGTGCCGTCATCGATGGGAGGAGCCAGACCCCCACCTTTTCATATAACCTACAGAGTGGCGAAATCCAACCATCCTACCGGAAGCATCTCATTCTCGTTTCAAGGTGCCCCCTTCCGGAGGGTACCCTCGAAGGTAAGATCTCTCACTAAGGATTCGCCTTAGAAATAGTCTAACAAATGCTCACTTAATAATGAATTTTGTGAGCCTTTGTTCAGGTAGGTCAGTTCTTCCTATTCGACCCACCTGAAAAAGAAGTAATGGAAAAATAAATTGGCAACATAATTAATAAGAAATGGAAACAAGAAAAAAAGGATAAGAGAAAATGAAAGGTTTAAGAAAAAAATTCAAAAGAGGAAATAAAGGGGAAAAAAGGACGAAGAAAAGAATTTTGAACAAACAGATTCTGAAAAAGAAAGATGGCTTACTTCAGCTTTTGGAGATGCGTATAGCAACTCCGACTATATATTAAATTATATTATGTTATATTGCACTAATAATTCGTTCTGAAGCAACGTTAAAGGTATTTTGGTACTGGCTGTAATTTTAAAATGCGTTCAGATGACAAGGAAAGGTCTGAGTTAGGACCTCTTTAAACTTGCTCGTTACACCAGTAGGAATACGTGTGGCCCCAACAGATTTATCATGCATCACATCTTCAGACCGATGAAATGTGGTCTCGAATATAGGACCCTCTAGTCCGGTAGGCAAGACATTAAAAACAGACAACCGCGGCTTGCAATGAAAAATGGGTTCAATGTCTATTTTGCAAAATGTGGGTCTACAATATGCGCGATGGGAAGCACTCTATCATTTGCTTGCATTAAATGCAATCTGATTTTTATGTTGATTGGTTAAACAATTTTATCTTTATTTTATACTAATTCACAAGATAATTTCTATTTGTAGTTAAAAGGAAATAAATAAAAATATATTCTACAATTTTTAATTTTTCTACAATTTTAATTTTTTAATTATTTAATTTTTCAAGTCAAGCTGAGTTTCTTACTTGCTTTTCTTAGCTGTAATTTAAATGAAAGTGACCCTATTCACAAAGATAATTCCCGCTCTTCCTAAGCTTTCGAATTCGCTGAATGACCAATTCGATTTCTAAAAACTCCAAAACGTTTAACACATAGGTCTATGGATCAAAAACAAAATTACAGTCTAACTTCTTTACCCACAACACCAACCGGTCCCAACCACTGACCATCCTTAAAGTGAAGTCAATCAGTAAATTCTGAGCCTTTTACCTGCACTCAAAATGCATGGAATGCATTTAAAGAATGAATTGAAAACACACACACACAATTCAATATATTGGGAGCAAAACCCAAAGGCATTTAATCCTCTAAGTTTACATCCGACATCTACACTTCTCTATTACTTCTAATAAGACTTAAAATTCTGGCTTTGAGTATTGCAATAATAGGTCCCAATTAAAGATCATAAAATAATCACTGAATAAAAGTATAAATATCTTAGAAGAAAGGGAAACATTATGAGACTTCAAGAGAGGGCTCAAAAGACACTTAGAACAATAGTCTTTATGCCATTTAGAACTTTACAAAAAATGTAACCCTATGAAAGTTTTCGTTATCTTCAAAATATTTCTAGGACTCCATTTGGAATTGTGGCCTCTGATTTAGACAATGTATTTATTAGAAGTAGGCAGTAGAATATGAGAAATTAATTAAAACAAAATGATTTAATTTTTGATACTTTTTCCCAATCTTCTAATTCAACAGTTCGTGTGAAGTATCAGATTCTATTAAAAATCCAACGATTTGAACGGGACGATGGAATATATAGATATTTTTTAATTGAACTTCTCCTTAAAAACGTTGATTTATAAATTTTGAGATTTATGCAGTTTTTTGTTTGTGAATCAGGAAAGTGGAATATTGAACATTTCACGAGTGTACGTATAAAAGGAAGAGACATTAACAAATCATAATTGAGACTAAAAAAACAACTTGTAATGAAATTATCACTTCCACCAGACCTTTCTCACTTACCGTTCATGCTCTATACACGATTAGTTTTAATGAAAATAGTACTCTGTTCTTCTCAAATTTTACTTTACAGGAATTCGAAATGAACAATTTTTTTAAACAATCATACTTTTTTGCTGATTAATGAAGACTTAAATATATGCGTAACTTCATTTTCCTTTCCCTGTTCTAGTGAATACATGTGTGTGTGTGTGTGTATCGCATTGTTAGCTTTAGAGGAATAATAGTAATATGACCCTGTAAGCTTATTCACATTTATGGTGCCATATATTTTCTCACACTCACTCTCTAAACATAAAGCTTGTAAAATTTGTTTTTTATGAAATACTACTCTCATTAATTTTTTTATGGAGAAATATTTTTTTTTTTTATTTAAAACGTTTTTATTAACTCGCTTTCTGCTCTGTCTGTCTGTCTTTTTCGTGCAAATTTTTGCACTCGATTTTAAACTGATTTCCTGATGAGCTAGAAACTTGAAAATTTAAATATAGTTCTGAATTGAGGGACAATGCAGTCTGCCATCTGTCTGTCGGGTTTTCTGCTTGTTTCTTATTTCTATGTCCGGTAAAAATTTTGTAGTCGATTAAAAATTTTCTTTCCCGGTAGATGACGCTAAGCCAAGTCGTTCACTCATCGTCAAGTTTGCTTAAAATCTATTGTAATTTCACACTCTTAAGAGTAAAAACCAGTAAATAATTATTTAAATAAAAATAATTAATTCAGCACCTCTGAAAAGAATAAAATAATTTCTCCTAGCCCGTTACAATTTGTTCTGAAAATTAGTTATTGTGGATTTAAAAAATTCAAATCACTCTTTTCAAAACAATCTGTATAGGGTTAAAAATTTGCAATCACAAATTTTTTGGACAATCTGTCTAGGGGTTAAAAATTCATAGACATAGATTTTCAGGAAATTTGCAGGAGTCATAAATTTGTATGGAAATAGGTGAAACTTATACTTTTTCGTCCGTTTTAAAAACGGGATAATTATTATTGCTTTTATTTAAGTAATTATTTATCAAATAATGTTTCTTAACGTTCTTCACTTGATTTTCAAAAATTATAGAAATCGTCCGGTGGGTGTGTAGTGAAACAAGTCCAACATATTAGATAATGGAAAACGACACTTTATTCCACAAGCGAAAAAAAAAAACCCAAACAGCAAAAATCACAGCTGAGGCAAAAAGAACAGCACTTTGAGAAACTCACAGCACAAGCAGAGAGAAAATCATTAATTAGAAAACAACTGTGCTCAGATTTTACAGATAAAGAGCGTGTTCCACTATGAACTTTGCAAAGATAAAATTCTTCCTCGTGTGAGCGTTTCGCCTTTTAATCTACAGACATGTATGAAATTCAGAAGAATCTTCAGACCTTAAGTCTAACAGAAATAGAGTCAAAATTCTTACTTTCTCCAGAGTCTTCATTTTTGTCGCCATGGTCGGAGTTTATTGACCAGGCATATATTAAGAATCACTGTAGATGTTTCTTTCAACCATGACACTAACTTGGCATTAAAGCTATGTTATAGATTTATAAAATCATTTTACCCAGTTTTGCCATCGAGTTAAATTATTTTAAAAAATTATCTTGCAATAAACGCTATTGATTTGCAATAATAATTTAAAATTATTTCAATGTTGGTTGTGCTACCGCCGGATATCCAATTTATTAATAAAAATCTAAAATGCTAGAATTTCCCCAAAAACGATATTCTGATAACTTAGAAAACATTTGTTAGTCTCTGTTTGTGTGTGTGTGTGTGTGGGGGGGGGTTGACTACTCTGAAGCCAAACATTGCACCACCTTTGAACTTGTAGGCAAAAATCTTCAAGAATATACCTTTTACAGAGGATCTCTTTTAATGATGATATTTCGTTCCTATCAGATATCTGATATATGTTTTGACATAATTTACTGTGCTTGAAATATAAATTTCTCTTATAACTGTTTATCTATAAGAACATTAATATTTATTTTTACATCACACACACACACACGCACACACACACACAAAATTAAAATTATAGATATACAATATAAGGATTAAATATGTACCGGGTGGGCAAAAAGTCCATAAAAACTTTAAAAATTCATAAAAACCGTAAAATTAAGCAAAATAAAAAGCGGTTTGCAGATTAAGCATCGATAAGTGACGGAATTTTTTTAGGTAAGAAAAAAAAAATAATTCAAAAAGCAGCTGACAGGTGGCGCTGGTATGAACGACTTAGTTGGAAATATGCAAATGAGACAGACGATTTTAAATACTTACGTTCTTGATCTAGAATCAGTTCTCCGTTGCATGCTATGTAAGTAAACAAGGATGCTATGTGGAAAGGATAAAACTTTGTTGGTGAAGCTGTTTTACCTGAACCAAGAATCAGCGACTGTTATACTGCGTAAATTCCGACTTCAGAAAAATATGAAGAATGGGAAAGGACCTTTAACAGTGGCAGGCCTCTTGAAGCTTTTTCAGCGATTTGAGGAAACTGGATAGCTGGAAGATCGTGTAAGGTCCGCACGACCAAGTCTAACGCAGACACGTTCGGAGCGTGTTGCAGCTTAAATGGAAACATTAGCTTTCGAAACCGCGGCAGGAACTAGCAGTGCCCGAGAAGCTACCAGACACTTGGGATTACCACCATCCTCAATATGCAACATTCTTCATGGAGTTCTTAATCAGTATCCATGAAAATTACAGTCTTGCCATGAACTTTTAACATCCGATACTATAGAGAGAGAAGCATTTCGAGGTGGCTCTCTCCAAAATTGAACAAGATCCCTCCCGGGTCTTTAACATCTTGTGGACAGATAAAGCTCATTTTTCGCTCCATGGCGACGTTATACACATAACTGTCTCATCTGGGCGACGTCAAATCCGCGAGTGTACACTAAGAAACCACTGCATTCCCCCAAAGTCATAGTGCGATGTGGGTTCACAGGTTTCTTCATCATAGGACCCTTCTTCTTTGAAACACAGTGTCCGGTAAATGGGTGGAAAACGGTGGCGGTAAATGCTCAGAGTTATTTAACGCTTCTGGGCGAGAAGGTTGTTTTATGTTTGCTTGAAAAAGATGCGCTTTCTGCTGTTGCATTTGAGCAAAATGGAGTAACAAGTCACACTGCTATTCCAATCAAGGAATTCCAGATACAGATGTTCGGGGAAGAAAGAATCATTAGAAGACGTTGGAAGTTTCCATGGCCTTTTCGGTCGCCAGATATGACACCAGCAGACTTTTGGATACGGGGAAATTCAAAATCCCGGGTGTATCGTTCCCATCCATCCAATCTGTCGGAATTGAAAGATTGAATCCGCCGAGAGATGTCATGTATATAGCCGGACCTGCTGCACTCTGTCGTTGTTGGATTTGTGACCCGCCTGGAATGGGTAATCACTTGTGATGGTGGACATGTTGAACACATATTGCAATAATAAATAATTTGATAACATTATTTTTGTTATTTGGTGTCTATTCTTTCACTTATGTAAGAAACGCGCCCTATCGGCTGTTTTTTGAATTAATTTTTTTTTCTTACCTAAAAAATTCCCGTAACTTATCAATGCTAAATCTGCAAATCGTTTTTTATTTTTCTTAATTTTACGGGTTTTATGAATTTTTAAAGTTTTTACAGACTATTTGCCCACCCGGTTTTAAGGAAGTGCCAGCATACGATCGTTCACATTTAATTTACTTTAAAAGATATCTTTCAATTTATTTTAATTTTTTAAAAATCAATCAGAAGCCAGCCACAATAAATATTTCTATTTTTCAAGTGGCGATGATTACTGCTTACCGATAATATTCCTTGCGTTGTTCGCTGTTTTAGTCTTTTAAATAATATCACTTTCAGTTAAATATAATAGTCCCCTTTAAACATGAAACTGCTCGATGAATTTAATTTTAATTTTTTACAAAGTTCATTGAGATTAAACTACTTCTATAAATGCAACAATACTTTCAGTTCAGATTTATCGGAAATTATTAATTCATTTTAAAAAGTTCTCGAAGACATTTGGTTTTGTTTTATTCTAATTAATTTTAATTTTTTAATGTTTCAACGATTCAATTTTTTTTAAAAAAAAAAGGGGGATTTTTTAAAAGTATTTGAACATTTGATTACAGATTTTCCTGTTTCTTGTATAAAGACCATATCAGAAAGATGTATAACATGTAATACGAAAGAAGTTTTTTTTTTTTTTTTTTTTTTTTTTTTTTCCCGAGCGAATATTAAAATGAAATTATTAAAAGACAATGTTAAGGAAAGCAGTTTAGTTGAGGGCTTAAACAAAGAGAGACAAAATGAGATACGGTGAGGGCAATTTTTGAATATTTACTATAATTGGGTAGCTAATTTCATATTTATATCGTTGTGTTTAGCATATTTTGGTGTTAATTATGGTAATAATGCATTATTCTTTTAAAAATGACAGTGGGGAAGAACAGGAACCGTTATTGTCGGTTGAATTCATTAGCAAAGATAAATGTCGGACTAGGTATAGTTTTTATTTTTCACTTCCATATTTTGACTTAAGAGCAAAAGTACTTTATTTTTGCGACACACTCAAAGCTTAATAGTGGGATGTCGATACCCTCTTCTTCCCTTCATTATGCCACAGATTAAATAATTTTTTACACAAAAACCTCATGTATACACTATTATTAGCTAAGCATATATATTAAATTCATTAAATTATATCCATTCTTTTTTCAAAAGCACATATTTCTCCTTCGGAAAAGTCATTCATTATAATTAATTTTTGGTTTTGAGATAAACCTCATGCTAAGAAAATATGCACGTCAAATATACTTTGTTTTTCTGCTATAGTTTTCTTAAGTATTAGATTTTGTAAACTGAAATATATTTAAACTTAAATAAATATATCTTAACCAACCATTCTTAATTATCAGAGTCATGAATGATATCTTTCAGTGGTAGAACTTGTAACATTAATCAAGTCATAAATTTTTTCTGTCATCGTATATTCATCTAGATTATGGAATTGAATATTTGAATAATATTTTTTTATTTTTCTAGAAAGCCATGGATTCCATGCGCTCACTCTCAATAAATAATGTTGAATCTGCAAACTTTCTGTCTTTCATCTCAACAAGAATTGTGAAAACTTTGTCACTTCGCTTGAGGACCAAATGAGGGCCAGCGTAAGATTGTGAGAGTGGTGGTTGATCGCTATCAACTATGGAAAAAAGAAATCTGTGTCAATAGATCAAGTCAAAACAGCCTTTTGTTTGGATGACGACATTGATGTTCCTTCTGTTCCTCAAGTGCCTAAACCAAAGCAGGATAAAATGGACATAACATCGCATCTAGATAAACAAATTTGTAAAACTTTTCCTCAAACTAAATCTGGACGACATGTCAGATTTCCGAAAGCTTTGGAACAATTCATAACATAATTGTTTTTTTTTTATTTAAAAATTAATTTGATCTGTATATATATTTTGGCAAAATTTTGAATTTCATGTTCTATTATGAGTATTAATTTGAATTTTGTGTATGAATGTATCTTTTAATTTATAGTTAATTAGGCATTTTTTATATTAACTGCATCATTTACTTATATATATATTGTATGTCATCATATTATTTTGTTGTGCTATAGTTTATTGATAATGTAATATTGTTCGCCAATTCACTGGGGCGATACTCTGTATAGAAACCAATCCCTGCGGTGCGGCTGCTTACTTTTGCGCAATCGCAAGTAATAGAGCAACACCTTCTAAAGTACAAAGCCTCCAGACAGCTGGAATGAGTCATCCAGGGAAGTATACTGATCTCAACAGCCGAGCGGGGAAAACGATGTAGTTTCATGCTTTCTCTTTAGTAAATACATCTTTTGGCTGTTATAAAATACTGGTTTAATTAAATATAAAACATTTTGATTTTTATAATACTTCTTAACATTCAAATCTGATTTTTAAAATATTATTCTAGCAATTATATTATATTCTGGAGAGCACTTCCCACTTTAAATCAGATTTTACAAGTAAAGAATACATTACTTCAGGAATTTCATCAGAAATATTGCAAATAGTTATTTTATCCTTTTTTTAATTATGGACCAAAATGGATTTAAATTTTGATATTTAAGACAGTTGATGAGCTCTGGAATTGATTTAAAGTTCACTTTTTTATCATTGCTGATTTTACTTTCAGCGATAGCTTTTCTAACAGCTGTAGCTTCTAATCTCATTTCTTTTATCCTCAGGAGTTTCTCTTGCTTGGGGTAAAGTGGGCTGAAGATAATCTTGAACATAAACTGGGACAGCATCAGGTTTCAGTTTTGGATATTTAAGAGGAGATTTCAGAATATAATAACCACTTTCTTCATGAAAAGGTTCCATATTTCTTATTATGTCTTCCTCTTTAAAATGCAGTTCACAGACCTGTGAAAATGTAGAAGATAAATTAAAATTAACTAACGATGGAATTATATACATATAATCATCTTTAAAATATCGATAAATGCCTACGAATTAAAAAAATTATTGCATTATAATTTTATTTTATTTAATGTATATTTTCAAAATTTATGAATTCAGATGTTGCATTTATCCTGTTTGTACATATATTTATTATTTGGTTATACAGCTGATTTAATAATTGCAGTTAAAATAATAGG
Source organism: Argiope bruennichi (assembly GCF_947563725.1). Classification (NCBI taxonomy): domain Eukaryota; kingdom Metazoa; phylum Arthropoda; class Arachnida; order Araneae; family Araneidae; genus Argiope; species Argiope bruennichi. The sequence goes on from NC_079163.1 coordinate 22,518,920, forward strand.
ACAGTGAGTTGAAGATTAATTAAAAATTTAAATCATTATTAAAACAGATAGAAATTTTCATTGTTAAATATATAAATAAATGTTTGTCTTTTATAATATAAATAAATGTTTGCTTGTTAAATATATGTTTGTCTATAGTTATGTGGCGATATACAAGATTATTATCGAATCAATTTTTCAATTTATTAATAAATTAAAAATAAATTCTATGAATTTAAAGCTGAAACATGGTTTTGCTACTGGAAGACTTCAGATTCGAAACAACGAGAAAACGAAAGAAGCAATTCAAACTGTTACTAATAACAGTATTCACTATTGAAAGCTAAAAATACAGAGTATTTATATATTCAAATATAAATTCGAATTGAAAATTATCTGAATATTATCTTTTGAGAAAGTTACTGAATAGCTATACTTACTCTTGAGCTTTTGCTTGACTTGAAATAGTTTCAAAGGAGCCCGTAAGTCCACTGTGCTTTTAACTTTTCGTCCTAGGGAAATTTTTAAAAAATGACACTTTTGGACCATTATTATAATTTCCTTTGCAGTTGAAGACTGAATAGTGGAAAGGCATTATATCATTGAAAATATCTTTTATGAAAAATACATTGGCTTTGTTTTCTGAAAAAAATACAGAAGATGGGAAGCTACTGCCTACGGTTTGAATGCATTCTATGCATCTGTAACTCACAGCCACCTGCTACTCGTCAGACTTCCTCCTATGACTCATCGTGCGTCAATCCAAATAGAGCTAATGCTTTGTAATTTAGGAGGTGTTGAATAGAGGCTCCAGGCGAGAGCCAATGTCTGACGGATTTTCTGTTTGAGAAGAGAACGCTCAGACGATGTAAGACGTGAGGTGAAAATTAAAGTGTGTGGATTTTAATCGGAATGATTCTTTGGTTATTTATTTCTGAAGATGTAATTATAACAACCTTCCGATAGCAGCAAATTATTTCCCATAGTATATTATTAAAACAGATTTTTCAGAAATTCTAAAGTTATCAATCAAGTGGCCTAGTAGTCCTTATCTAAAAACAAACAAGTTTGTAAAACTTTCTCTTTTTTTAATGGACTGTGTTTTAAGGCTGATATGAGATATGACCACTCTTTAGAAATTTTAATATGCAGACTAGAATAACGTTGATTATGAAAACCTAAACTATTTTCTATACTAAATATTTATTTTTTTGAATATTATTTGTCCTTTTGAGTCAGAAGATTTCTTTTGCAACTGATTCAATTTTAAAAGCCTTGTTTAAATGTATTGATTTAAAATAATACTCCTTATTTATTTTCAGTTATCATGATGTCTTGCTTATTAGACATCATTTGCTTATTTTTTTTAAGTTAATTATATTCAATTATTCATTTTTCACACGTGCTGTCAAAAAGAAATAAAAAAAATTCTAATGTTTACAATTTGAGCAACAAGAAAACAAATGACACCTATTTTGCGCTTGCAAAAAGTTTCGCAAAACCTCAGTTTCTGTAAAACTTTTTGCGATGAGAATGGCAGCGTCGTTTCAAAAATAGCCTCAAATTGGGCATCCATTGTCTGAATATGTGAAAGTTCCGTGTTAGCGGACTTTCTTGAGTTCGCTTGTTAAATTTTGAAAATAATTTTTTGATATTGCATATTCCATCTTTCTACGTACAAATACATGCTTTCTGGTTGTTTTCACAGCCATGATTGTTTTCTAAATTTGCATTTCACATCTGCTGTTAAATCAACGGAAAATTATCTTGGGGATTTCCCCCAACTTTAGGCTTAAAGTCGCCCCTTTCTCCATTATTAGCTGGTCCACCGTAACGTAAACTCGCTTACTGAAAATTAGCGCTGGAAATCACAGCACGTTTTTTTGTTTTGTTTTTGTTATTGTTTTTGTTGTGCTTCCAAAACAATTTAGATGCATTTTAGGAGATACCAAGACAAACCTCTGGTAAGTTTATTAGATATAAAATTGTTTGATTATTATAAATACAGTTATATGGTCAAAAATTAAATTTTTATTATTAATAATTGGGCGAATACAGATTCTAGAAGTTAGTAATTAGTCTTGTTTGCCTTTTTCCAAAATTCTTTTTTGGCGATTTAATTTTTAAGCGAGTTGTCATGGCTGTGAATACATTAATACCAGCCAGTGCTATGAATTTTACAGAAAACCAGCAAGCATGTATTGTACTAGAAAAATTATGGAGCCAACGAGAAGCAGGTCGATTTTGTGATGTTGTTCTTCATGTTCAAGGACAAAAATTTCAAGCCCATCGAAATGTACTAGCAGCCTGTAGTCCATATTTTGATTCTGTGCTAAAAACTCATAAAGTTATTAAAGAGCAGTTGACAGTTACCTGTCAAAATCTTGATGCATTCCAGTTATTGTTAAATTACATGTATACAGGAGCAGTTGTAATTGATAAGAATAATGTCTCTGAATTGCTGAGGTTAGCAAATCATTTTCTTGTGGCTAAGTTAAAAAATTATTGTGCTGAATACCTTGATCGCTATCTGGACCCTTCCAACTGTTTGACTGTCAAAGAAATGGCAGAAAAATACAATCTTCCAGTTTTGCAAAAGAATGCAGCTGCTTTTATTCATAATCATATTGTTGAAGTTTTTGATCAAAATGAAATATTGGAATTTCCGTTTACTAAGTTAGAAGCTTTTTTTAAAGAAAAGCAGTGTTTAATTCCACAGCATGTTCTATTAAGCTTCATATGCAAATGGGTTGATCATGATGTAAGTAAAAGAGAAAATGATTTAAGGACTCTATTGACATTTATCAACTGGAATTCAGTTGAACGTCCATTTTTGGATGACCATTTGAAAACCTGCAATTTATTTCGAAAAAATCCAAAATGTATGTACATTTTATTAACATGTTTAGAAGAAAACAAGGTAGAATTGTTTGAGTTTCAATCTATATATGACTCCCTGAAGAGTCAGTATGGGCCTGGTGGTTCTAGTGTTGATAATGATAGCTTTATGAATATTGCTATATCAGCAGCAATTCATGGACTTCAAAAGTTTCCAGCTACAAACAGTACAGAAGAAAATACCCCTATTACTGTTGCTCCTTTGGAGAAAGACCCTGTAAAAGAGAAACCACCTGCACCACCTATAGAAGAACCAGCAAAAGTATCTTCTGATAATGAAGAAACAAGCAATAGCAGTTTTGACAATACAGTTCCAGATGGGGGTGCTGATATTGATTATGATGATGATAGTCAGACTTCAGAGGAAGAGAAACCATTATCAACTCCTATGGCTGGCAATCGTCGGAAAGTTGCACCACGAAAACTAAAATTAAAGTCTCGTAAGTTGCAGTATTTTTTTTACATGCATTTTTAAAATTTCTCTTTGAAAACTTTAGAATTTAAATTAGAACATGGTTGCTTTTTTTATAGTCTTTTTATGTGAATCTTTTAAGTCAGTTTTATTTTCTTTGTTGAATCTTTTACCTTATATTCTAAAATTTTCTACTGTCCATTACACTTTACTAGATGAAGGTTTTATAGCCTAACCTTCATGAGAAAACTTGTAATCGATGATGTTATGAAAGAGAAGTTTGATTTTCCTTGAATTTTTTCAGATTTGTCAATAAAAAAAGTTAATAGATTTCATTTGAGAAAAATAGATTTTTGTATGTAGGGAAGGAAGGTAAAGCATTTATTATTTCTTTCCATATTGACATTAATACAATTCAATGCAAATTAATTATAAGTGTTTCTTTTAATTTAAACCTTGTTAAAGAAATTGGGGATTCTGTGTCCATGTGAGGTTTTCTTTATTCAGACCCTATAAAAAATTAAAATGTATGTAAATTGTCCACATTTTGAGAATAAACTTGCCATTACTTGGAGAGTTGATTTTATTAATCTATTTTTGTTTTTTCATTTGATATGTTATTCTGATAATGAAGAAATTTTAATAGCCTATATTTAAAGGCATTACCTACTGTTACTAAAGCATCATTTTTAATTATCTGCTGGTGTCTTTTAGGGATAAATTTCCCAGCGTTTATATTTATTAGAATATCAACTTCAGTAATTTTAACTTTTCATACATATGGTATTCAGTAACAGATTGCTCTATAAAATGACTGTTCTTTAAAAAGCATTGATCATTCTTTCATTCATTAAAATTCAAAGGATAAAGTAATCATTCTGTTTTCTGAAGTGATAAATGTTTTTTCTATCAGCATATTTCTGCTTTAAAGTTTTGTAGACGTTCATTTTCTGAATTGGATTTATCTTTTTGCTGTAATCTATCATATCCATGCATATGAATACTGAATGATGATGAACACTGAATGATTTTTGAATTTTTAAGGTAAAATTAATTTGGAGAGATGTTGTATATAGATTTTAAAAATATTAGTATCATATAGCAAGTTTTCTTTAGAATATTAGTTTACCTGATATGGTAACCTACAGAGGAGCCTGCAAAATTATCTTCTGATTATGAAGAGACAAGCAATAGCAGATTTGACAGTACAATTTTAGATGATGATGCTAATGATATGATTTGTTGGTTAGAAAAAGAATTAAATCTTCTTGAGGGACAATCCTAGGAGCGGATTTAAAGACCTTATCATACAGCAAATTTTCCCGGAATTAGTGCTAGATTCTGCCATTCAAAACCATTTTTTTCTACTCCCATAAGGAAATGCGAGTAATTTCAGTGCCATTAAAAAAAAACTTTTTAAATTCTGTATGATTGAATTGTATCGTTGTCTCCAGTTCATATGATGAAGGTCATAGAGAACATAAAGTGTTTACTAGTAGCTCCCACTCATCTATTTCTAAGAGATATTGTGCTTTTTGATAAAATCACTAGATTTAACCCTGCTTTCTATATTAGATGGATTAATTGCTTCTTGAAAATTATTGGCTGATGTGCTTTAGCAAGTATAATGCATTTATTAAATTTTGATGTTTTATGTGTGACCTTTTTTACAAATTGTACACTTTAATACCCAGTCAAATGCTGATATAGTTTACATTCTGTAGCTCTTTTCTCTGCTATTTATATCTTATTCACATTTCAATATTTAATGTGCTTGTTATGTTCTATTTATCTTTTCTTTGAATAGACATCTTTATACCTCAGCAGTTATGTACAAGTTTTTTTTTGTCTTATACACATATAAAATATCAAATTATTCAAAATTATTCTTTAAATATTTTTTTTTTCACTTTTGTTAACAGAAAGTGTTTGTGGCTTTACAAATTTGCATTGAAATAAATGGAATTATTTTTTTAACCTTCCATTGGGCGCAACTAATCTGTGAGATGAAGTCACATTAATTGAGTACTCATATATACTCAAATACTCATACTAAATATACTCAAATATAAGTGAAAAGTTTGGTTTAATATGTTCTTTTAACATACATTCAAAAATTGCATTAATTGAGTACATTAATCTCTTAGATGAATTGCGCCCGATCGTGTTAGGATTTGCATTGCACCCGACGGAAGGTTAACATACATTTGAAATTACACATCAAATTTGTAGTTTAGTATCAATAGATAGGTATTAAAGTGTTTTCTTGTGTAAATGGGGAGTGGGAAGATGGCTGAGAGTTAACTAATTAAAATTATTAATAAAATCTGTCTGGTTAATTACGAAATATTTGATAATACAACCATTCAGACATAAGAAAGAACATGCAAGCAAATATGATTTAATTTACCTTACAGTTCAATTCACAGTTGGTAACAATTATTACTAGCATTCATGTGTGCATTTTAATTTATTTCATTCATTATTAATGGATTCAACATGTTGCTATAATTTAAATCTAACGTAGAATTATTTGCTTAGATTTTTTTCTCTTTTCGTCTTGAAGTACATGTTTATTATTTATATTTTTTATCATTTTTGTTTTATTACCTAAAAGTTTTTCTTATTCTGAAATTGAGTAAAGTGTTGTAAAACTTTGTGTGAACCAGAATGACAGTTTATAGTAAATTGTCATTTTGGTTTTGACCAGTTTTGCCAGTATATTTTGGTATTATGTTGAGCTGTGTTTGGAGTTTTATATTTTCCATGTTGAATATATTTCAGAAGATTGGAAGGAATTCTAAATTCTTTATGTGACTTAGGTTTCATTTTCATTACTTTTAGGTATTCATTTTTTACATTAGTGTTTCATGAAAATCAAATTGTATATCAGATTTATGCTGTAAAATCAAATTCCATTGAATGCAATAATTTGTGAATTTTTTTTGTAGTATAAAATTTTAGTTCTCTGCATGATACGTTAAGAAATATTTTAAAATTAGTATTTTATGTAGGATAGTTTTTCACTACCATATAAGTTTTTTATTTTTCATGTCAAGTTGTATTGTAAGTAGAGAACATAATTTAAATTTTTTTGCAGAAGAATAAATGATGTTTTAAAATCAAATGTTTTGACAAAATATCAAATCAGTTGATTCCCCGCTATTTTTCAACCAGGTTTTCATGTCTTATAAATTTTTGATGTTATTTTTCTTTATTTGACAGTGCTATTAATAAAATTTGTAATATGACAGTTATATGCTATTACTCATTATATATAACTTTTAGGTTTCTGTGTTTTAAAGTTAAGTGAACAGGGTTTGCAGCCGACCGAGAATTCCAGGAGGCTGAGAAAAATCAGAGAAATTTATTATAAAGCTGGAAATTTTTTTTATAAATTGGTAATTTTTATTGAACATGATAATTTTCATGAATAGAATGAATCATCATTATCAACTAATGAAAATCAAACTTTTTCTGCCAATTAAAAACAAACTATTATGTGGGACTAAGAATTATATCAGTAAATGAAGTATTATCATACTTAATATGGATAAGTGATGTTCAGTTTTTTGTACTCATTTGTTTGGATAAAGTATACATGCTAAGGAATCAGTTCAGCCACAAAAATACTTTTAAAAAGTCATTTGCTTTTTCATCATCCATTGAACTTAACCTAGAAACATTGGATGTTGGCATATACTTATATTGCTGACATAATAATTAAACTGGGTTGATATCCTTTATCCTATGAGCCCTAACTTGTCTCATTTGACTCAGGCGCTTGGGATGTTTAAGTCAATTTAAAGGGGTGAAAGGTATTTTGCAACAAGTGTACCACATGTGTGCTATAGGGGTTCTGCTATCCTTGACAGTGATGGATGAGCAGCTTTTCAAGCCATGCTATGCTTGTGAAGGAAAAGGATAGTGACTAAGGGGGTGAAGCTTTATTTATCTGTAATGAAAACCTATATTCAATGATTTAATTTTTTAAACATCTTATTACAATTGCCGTAAGTTTTTAAAAGTTTTTTTATGCATAAGATATTAAAAGTTTTTTTATGCATAAGATATTAAAATGTTTAATATGTTCATCAATTAAAAAAATCTATTTCCTTCCTCTTTATTTATTTTTATTGATACAGATTATTTAGATATTTTGGAAATCTTTTTGCTCATTTTTCTTTTCTGATTCTTATTTAATTAGAAATTGATTTTTTTCTAAATTTATTGCTTTACCAAAAAAACTGCAATCACATATTAAAAAAAAAAAAAAAATTGACGATTGCTATATTTTTCTCGACTTCTTACAATTAGTACATTTTAGAAAAAATACGGTGACTTAATTAAAATCAATTGCTGTGTAAAATTTAGAAATAAAGTGAAATTTAATACTTTCAGTTTCAATTTTGAAGAAACTTCTGTGAAAATAATTGAAAAATTATGAACCGATTGAGAAATGTCTACAAGTTCCTGAAAAGTACAGATAATCTTATATTTATTACCATTTCTGTCAAAAACTTCTTAATTTTATACAAGTAAAAAAAATCTTGCTGTTTGGGATAAAACTTATTATGAAATTAAATAAAAATATTAATTTTAATTCAAAGACTAATATGAATTGCTGTAATAATTCTACAAATGTTATGTAATAGAATTTTTTATGAGAACAAATAAAATGATCATTTGAGCTATCAATAGCAATAATTTAGACAATTATTATTATTAATTTTTTCTGTTAAATATTGCCAGAGCATTTTTTCCTCTAATTATGTACTTTTAACTGCTGCAAAAGAAGTTAGAATTGTGTTATCTTTACTAAATTAGTTTTTTTGGGGAATTAAGTAGAATGTAAAAAGAAACAGATTTTTACAAATTACATTTAAATTTATTAGAGATATTAGGAAATTAGATGCTTTAAATTCTATGGTGGCTCTAAATAATAAATTTTAACGGTATATTTTTAAAAACGTTTTTATCAAGTTCCTTTGAGTTTTTCAAGCCACAAACACCTTATTTAATATTGTACTATATCTATATAATTTGTAAAAGTATTATTGTGGAGTTTAAAAAAACAAATAAAAGCATGCACAATTTTGCTTACTAATAAAAAACAAGTATGCATTTTCAAGATTTTTTTTCCTAAAATAGTTTTCCATTCAATGAAGATTTCATAATAATTTTTATATGCTTTATATAAAGGTTTAAAAATAAGATAACATTAATTCTAAAAAACAAACATAAAATTAAATATTTTCATGTTTGATATGAAAATACACTTTTGAAAAGAAATATCCAAAGGAGTTTCGGAGATAATAATGTTTTATGTTTAATTAGTTTACTTTTATTTTTAAAATTCACTCTTAATTCTCTACCAATGATAAAATGCAAACCAAGAGAATGTATCTAAAATTGTCAAAACATGCACAAATGTAAATTCAGCAGCAGCAACAACAACAACAAATTTCCAAAATATTAGTAGTACTTTTAGTAAACCCTTCCCTCAGAAACAACCACAGGGGGCTAAAAACTGATCGTGCAATTTAAATGCAGCTCTGTAGTGTGTGCCCACCAGGTGAACACTTTCTGCTAAATGTCTGTTTATGGTGGTCGCTAAAGAAACAGGTTACTGTTGAAGGAGTTCATTTCACATAGGTAGAAGTTCATTCAAGTTTCTTACATTGGCGTGTTTAGCTTCAAATTGGCAATATTTCGTGTTATTACTTTAAATTTTTGAAATTAATTAAAAAATTAATTCACTAAGTTCAAAATTATTTGAATGTTTGGAATGTTGAAAATATCTGATATTCGTGTAATATTCCTGAATATGCAATTCTTGTAATCTATAATCTTCATATCATTGTAGTGTTTGATATTTGGCTGCAAATATTTAATAAAATTACTTTTCCTTAATTGTATATGCTCAATAGATTCCAGAAACGAAATGAAATCATTCTAACCTCTAAATATTTCAATATAGCATAATAGAATGAGTATTTTTAATTTTAAATTAATTATTTTTTTAAATGTATAAATTCAATATCTTATAATTATTATTTAATACTTAGAGTAAAAAGCTTAACTCAGTGTTTTTCCCCCTTCATTTTTTTATCTTGACAGTGATTGTGATTGCAGATAATTGAATTATACCTGCAAATTTATGGAAATAATTCAATAATTTCTATGAATATAAAGTACTGAATTTGTAAAATATATTTCCTCTAAAAATAATCAGATTCAAAGTTTCCTGCAAGAACTTAATTGAACATAATCTTCAATTCAATTTCCAAAGAAAGAATGCAGAATAAATAATCAGTTTTATTTTTCGAATGCTAACAACTGAGTGCAATTTGCTTAAAAAGTTTTAAATGTTTATTATTTTAAAAATGTGATCTTGAAACATATTTCTGTATTTTCAAGTTCCATATATCGATCAATTCAATGAGTGATCTTATTTAATTTGTCAAAAAGTTATTGAACTTTCGATTTACGACAAATATTTCATTAGATATCAGTTTATGGCATTAAATAAGTTTTCGATTCAGGAAAAGTTATAAAAATATATTCAGACATAATTTTTTTAAAAATGGGTCTTTAATTTTAGTTAAATCATTTAAATAATTATATTTTGTGGTTTATATGCACTTTTATAATTATTCTTTTGAATTTTTAATGTAAATCATTAAAAATTCACTACAAAGTAGGAAAGCAAAACAGCATTCCCTGAATGTAAATGAAACAAACAGTTGATTTTGTACTGTTATTACAGAAAAGAATAATGATACTGCAGAAACAAATTTATCTTGAAGATGGACTTTCAGCTTTTTTTTATCACTTTAAACTCATGCCAAGAAAAAAATGACCCCATACTTCAGCCCAATGCCTCCTATTGGAAATGGACCTTCCCTACCAAAACCTGTTTCTATGATGCCCTCCATTAATATAGACATTTGGCAGAAAGTGTTCTGTTGTACCCACACAATTGAACACCCATTCTTGAAAAAAGGCTCAAGACTTTGAGACTCTGGAATTCTTACACTTGCCAGGCTCATAGAGTTAAAAAGCAAACACACAATATTTTTTTTTTTTTTTTTTTTTACACATAAGTATAATGTGAGTGAAAGGGACTGAAATAATAGCCATGTTAAGGAAAAACTTTTACTGCTTTGCTAATGAATATGTAAATAATGTAACTGAACCTAATGCTAATAAATATGCAAAAATTTGAACTATGTAACCAGTATGAAAGTTAAACAAGAAAATAAAGGTGAAGTAGGTAATTTGAAAAAATATTGTGTATGTGTTATGCACAATTTTTTTTCTATGTTTAGCAAATGATAAGAATCGAGACAGATTCATGATATGAATCATGAAGACAGTTTAATTTCTAGGAGAATTATTTTGATTTTGTACTGTTATTACAGAAAAGAATAATGATACTGCAGAAACAAATTTATCTTGAAGATGGACTTTCAGCTTTTTTTTATTACTTTAAACTCATGCCAAGAAAAAAATGACCCCATACTTCAGCCCAATGCCTCCTATTGGAAATGGACCTTCCCTACCAAAACCTGTTTCTATGATGCCCTCCATTAATATAGACATTTGGCAGAAAGTGTTCTGTTGTACCCACACAATTGAACACCCATTCTTGAAAAAAGGCTCAAGACTTTGAGACTCTGGAATTCTTACACTTGCCAGGCTCATAGAGTTAAAAAGCAAACACACAATATTTTTTTTTTTTTTTTTTTTACACATAAGTATAATGTGAGTGAAAGGGACTGAAATAATAGCCATGTTAAGGAAAAACTTTTACTGCTTTGCTAATGAATATGTAAATAATGTAACTGAACCTAATGCTAATAAATATGCAAAAATTTGAACTATGTAACCAGTATGAAAGTTAAACAAGAAAATAAAGGTGAAGTAGGTAATTTGAAAAAATATTGTGTATGTGTTATGCACAATTTTTTTTCTATGTTTAGCAAATGATAAGAATCGAGACAGATTCATGATATGAATCATGAAGACAGTTTAATTTCTAGGAGAATTATAGGTAAAGTAGAAAAGGTGAAAGCAATCTGAGACATTGCTTATGAATTTGGAATTGTCAAAAGTGATATTGCACAACTGTAAAAAATTTTTTTATAAAGTTTGGAGCAATCACTAGAAATTATAAATCTGGTGTATCAACCTAAATAATTGCAAAGGAAAATTGTTATATACAAATATCAGCTAAAAGAAACTGTTGGATAGCTGCTATCAAAGCATAAAGATAAGCATAGACTCGATATAGCCACATCTATCCCATTGAAAATTTCTAACAAAAAGATATGCGGAAATGAAGATTACAGTGTTTTTGGAATCTTAATTTTATCATTCTTGAGATTTTAATATCTTGTACACTTTTTTTATAAACTTATCATACTTATTTTATTTCCCAGTGTTTGTTAGTGTACTTGATTAATTTGAAAAGTTCAGCTTTTTTTTTTTTTTTCTTTTTTTTTTTCCCTACAAGCCTGAGTCATGTCCAGTTATGAGTTGTATTATAATTTACATAACCTGAAGTAATCTACAATAGGAAAATATATTGTTTACCAATAAGAGCAGATTTTGTTTATTGTCTTATTCAAAGTGTAGATATGTTTGGCTGGAATCCAGAAAAATCTATCTTTCGAACATCTTTGAACGTACATTCTGGGTAAACTTTTTACAATCTTGTCTTGATTTTCTTATTACATCTTGTCTTCTTTTGTGGTTTGGAAATGTCATATAATATAATAGTAATATAACAGTAACATATAATATAACAGTCATATAATAGAAAACGGAATTCTGAATGTTCAAACATATTTATAGGATAATATAAAATTTCACTTGTGTAATTTTCATCCAGGAAAGTAGTTGAAAATCACCTTTGCTGTATGGCACCTCTCTTTGCAATTCAGTTAAAGCGAGCATTCTTAAAAAATGGAAAAACGGTGGAAAATTTGCTAGGTTTTTGAAAATAAAATGTTGGCATATTGCATATAATTTTTAGACTAAAACATTGAGTTTTTAAGTATTATGAGGATTCCAAGGTGTGCTGTATCATGTTTATTTTTTGTGAACTCATGTACAGTGTGGAAAGTCTTAATTTCTACTCTCAGAAATATTCTAATGCAATTACTATAATTTTTAGAAAATATTGTTTCAGATTATTTATACGGTCATATATAAAATTTGATGAATAAATCATCAAGTTTTTAAAGCCAAGTAGATACTAAGTCGGCAGTTTTAGAATAGTGTTTTGTAATCTTTATTTTTTAAAATTTTTATTTCTGAAACTCTTAATCTATCATCACTGCTTCATGTACCTGAAACCTACCTCTTTATGTGTACTTACTAGCATCTACATATGGGTACAGCTATAACACTATACTGCATATATATTTTTTATTTTTGCCAGTTATCCAAAAATTATGACTGTATATGTTTAAATTGAAATATATATAAAATAACAGCCTATATATAATATATATAGTGGAATTATCCCGAAATTTTTCAGAAATAAAATTTTATTATTGAAAACAGTGTAGAATTGCCTGCCTACTTTATATAAAGATTACTGAAATATACTCATTATTGTCAGGTGTCAACCAGTGGTCTTATCCTTCTTGGGAGGCTTTGACATCGCAGATAAAATATATGCCTAAACTGAATTTCATTCTTATTATATGTCATTCTTATTATATTCTAAATATATACCTAAACTGAGTATTCATATCTTATGAAATTTAAAATTTCAGATAAAAATAATTTTGTCTTTTTAATAATGAAATATAATTTGAATTGGAAATGCAAACTATTGCGGAAGTTTTTTATGTGTAATCTGTTTATTAATGTCCACCTTCACATCTTTTTTCTGTATACTTCCATGAAAATTTCACATCCACTAAGAATATGTATACCCTAGTTTGAGAAATGTTGAATTAGATCTGAATATCCTAAAATGTTGAATAACTTGTAAAAATATTTTTTTCACGATAGTCATTTATGCCATTGTGATTTGTTTAATAGTGTCTTAGATGATGCATATTAGAATCAAAGAAGTAATTTGTGATTTATCTCTACATATATGTGTAAAAAATTGTTTCATTTAGGACAAAACAGTCATGGAGTTCTTTAATAAATATCCTTTATTCTTCATGATTTGGAAATAGTCCAATTTTATCCATTATGAAGATTTCTTAATAAGAGGCACGACCAGGCGAGCAATACAGACAAATATGGAAGAAGGCTAGAAAAAGAGAATAATGTGGAAGTATTTTGAAATTATATAGTTTTAGAAAGAAATTTCCAATAGCACATTTTGATTACTGTAGGCAAATAAAAACCACACTACTCGGAACTTAATGTGAAGCAGAGTTGAAGTTATTAGGATTTTATTTTAAAACATAGATAAATTATTACATATATATATATTTATATGTGTGTATATATATTATTAATAGTTTCTGATGTACATTTCTTTTTCTTGTAGCTTCTCGGAAGATTACTATGACAACTAGACGATCTGCACAAATACAGAAAACAGTGCCTCCTATCAAAATTACTAGAAAGTCTTCTGGTAGCATATCTGCTAAACCCGCTGTTAAGAATGCTTCCAAAGCACCCAAACAGAATGCAAAGCCATCTAAGTCCCTGGCAGTTTCTAAGCAAGTTCAAGTTACTTCCAATTCCAGAAGTAAAAAAGCCCTGGCTAAACCAACGAAAAAACGCTATATTTCAGAAACAGATTCTGATGATGATGATGACGATGACGACGATGATGAAGAAGGAAGTTCAAGTGCTACAGATTCTAGTGTTGAAGAATCTGTAAACGGCCATTCCAATAAATCAAAGTGGAAAGATGGTGTTAAATGTCCTAATTGTTCTTATATTGCCCACAGTAGTGTTCGATTAGAACAGCATGTGTCTCGTATCCATGCTAAAGATGTCACATACAAATGTAAGGTTTGTGATTTCACGTGCAAATGGAATCGAGAATATTATTTACATATGAAGACACACTTTCAAGGCCCACCATTTCGGTGTGAAACCTGTGAATATACATGTGATCGTATTCAATTTTTGTTGTCTCATCGCATGAGACATACAGATGAGCGTCCTTTTAAATGCGATGAATGTTCTCATCGCTGTAGAACCAAAGCAAATCTTGATTGTCATATGAGATGTCATACTGGTGAAAAGCCTTATCAATGTGAGCATTGCGAGCGTCGCTTTGCTATCAAAGCAAGTTTGGATCAACATCTTGCATCACATCGTGAAGATCGACCATTTTTATGCGATACATGTGGTTTCAGTACAAAATATCAATCTCATCTGTTTTCTCATAAGCGAATTCACACTGGTGATGTTTTTCGTTGCCATTTCCCAAATTGTAAGTACAGTACTCCTAAAAAAAGCCAGTTAGGATCTCATCATCGAACTCACACAGCTGTGCGGTCCCACATTTGTTCCATATGTGGTAGAGCTTTTATTGAAAAAAGCCATCTTGTTAGGCATGAAAGAATACATCTGAATGAAAAGCCTTTTAAATGTGAGCATTGTGATTACTGCAGTTCAAGAAGAGACAAACTGAAGGAACATTTTCGTAAGCATCATGGTGAAAATGCTACAGCTAAAGGTCCTTACAGACCAAGAAAACAGAGGAGGCAGGGCTATGAAGTTAGTGTTTATTCTCCTCCTAACAATAAAAGTGCACCTGCAGAAGCAGAAAACCAACTTCCTCCTCAACAACACATTGAATTACAAACAGCTGTTTCAGCAATTGGAACTAATAATCCTCCTCCAGCTCCAGTTGTCTATAGTTATGAATCTTCTCATCAAGATACTCTTCATAGTCATGCAGCTGTTGCATTACAGCAGCTTGGAGCAGCTGCAGCCCATAATTATCAAGTAGCATTTATGGAACAAAGACATCATCAACCGCATCATCATCACCACCATCACCACCAACATAATCAGCATCCACATGCTCACCCTCATGTTGGACCAACTCCGCCTTCTGCTGTTCCTGCTATGATGACTGATCAGAATAGAGTAAATGTTGTGGCTGTCAGTTCACATGATGGAACGAATGTAGTTGGGCAACCATCTGAGTTCAGTCCATTTATGTCTTTTATGTAACATTTTCTACTGCAGGACGTCTGAAGAAAAGTATATGTAGTTGTCTCTTGTGGCTTTAGGAATTCTACTTGTGATTGCAATAATATTTGAACAGTTATTGTTATAAGATATACCATGTCAAGCAATGCATTTAAATCATATTCTTGATTTCCATCTAGTTTTTATAACCAACTTATATTTGTGTATTATATGTTACTTAGAGATTCATAATTTTTCTAAAGTGCAAAAGCAAATAAGAACTGCAAGTAATAAAAGCAAATAATTGTTAATTGTTTTGTTAATGAAATTTTTGAAACTAATATTGTTGTCAGGTAAAAAGTAAAACTTCCTGAGAAAGTAATTGTCAATTTTCAGAAAAATCTTTTTTGCTTGTTAAATTTACTTGTTTATGTCCTGATTTGTATGTGTTATATGAATTTAAGTAGTATGATAACCATTTTTTTAACCAATTTTTCAAGAAACTTTTAGTTGTGAATAGTCTTTAATATTTAACTCCTGTTAACTGTGCTTATTAATAAGTAAAAATACTTGTGTTGAAGGGGATGAGGTAGTATTTCTTTGGTCCAAATATGGGAATAATCAAACCTTTTGTGAGATATTAATTTGTATATGGATATTTTATTGCATATATTATATGAATATATTTTTTTTTTCAAAAAATGCAATAATTTTACGTGGAAACTGTTTTTGAAAGCAGATTTTTAAGAGCAAAATTCAGAAGATTGTCTTTATCGTTTTGATGATTCCAAAGAATCTTTTGAAGTTGTTGGAAATAAACCATTTCTATGCAAAAGCCTTGACAGACAGAAAAATAAAGAATAGAATGTTATTTCATAATTTTGTCTAAGAGTAAAAATTGTTTTGAAATTTTTGAAATTGTGATATATTTTCTTGTGATGAAATTTCCATATAATAAGGGGGAAATCTGTGCCAATAAGAATTGTTCTTGTTTTTTTATTAATGAATTAATACCCAAGTTGACATAACAATAAAATATGCATTTATGATGTTTTTAAGGAAGACCTAAAAAGATCTTGGATGTTTGCATCAGTCAGTGCTTGGTTCAGCATTGTTTTGTATGCGTTTAAGTATAAAATATGTTTTAAATATTTTCTTAAGTTTATTTGTATGATGAGATGCTGCCAGTTAATCATTTGTTCTTCTAATTGGACCTTTATTCTATAGTTATTTTTAGTTTTATTAATGATTAAGTGATGTGTGAAGGTTTCACATCCAATCTTTTGCATTCATGGTTTTTTTTTTTTGTTTTTTTTTGTTTGTTATATTGACCTCTTGAGCAGTTATTGATTTAATATATGGATTGAAAAACTTTTTAACATGTTAGAAATGTTGCATAACTGATATTAAATTTTATTGATAGCATTTTGCTTCTTGATCAACAATTAGATTGCTTATATTCTGTAAAAGATATGAAAATTTTTATATACCTAGTCACATATTAGATTCTTATTCTTTTTTCTTTTATGTATACCAATGCATTAATTTAAAAATATTGTACTGATTGAAAGAAAATTGCCGAAGCTTAATGTTAAGCAGCTAATGCGTGTAGATACATATAATTTATGTTGTAGGTATGTTATAAATCTCATCTTGAATCTTTTCAGTGATGACAAAATCAAACTGAATTTATTTTATGAATTTAAAACTTCATTTATCTTTTGATCTTTATACATTTTTATCATACAATGGTCTATCTTGATTAATTTCTGTTTTAAATTTTTGATGTTAGTGAGAAATAGTTGCAATTGAAAAATATATTTTATTAATATTACACTTTCAGAAAAATATTTTGAAGAATATATTATTTATTATTATTACAATGTCTGTAAAATACATCATTTTATTTATTTTATACTTAATTTCAGATGATGCTTGCCTCTCTATATATACGCAGAAATAATTTTGTTTCAAGTGCTTTATCTAAAAATATTTATATATAATTTTGTTAATAATGATGCAAATTAGCAAATAGAACATGCTTGCACCAAGACTGGCAAGAGAAACAGTATGAAAGAAATCTGAGTGACAGCATCCTTTATCACCTTATTTGTTTCATTATTAACAAAATGTTGAATTTTTTGAATATAGAAACATATAGGTTCAGGAAAGGTGCTGGCATCAAGACTTTTTATTCTGTTATTTCTTATGAGTGTGAAACCTATTTATTCTTATGTTATGAGGGAATAATGTTCAAATTATTTATAATTATTAAAATGCAGGGAAAAGTTTTATAAAGCATTCAACAAACCAAGCACTTAAAAAATTTGTATTTTAAAACTGATTTATATAATCAGGAAAATGATTTGTCTCTTCATTTTATTTGAACTAGAGGTGTGAACTAAATATATAATGAAAGAAATGTTACTTGTATATTTTTGTTTGTCAAGTAATTGTGTCTTGTCCAAAACTGTAGCATTGCTGACTTATCCGGTGTGAGGTGAAATATTTTACTTGTTCTCTTCATTTATTTTCCTTGTGATTTAGTCATTTTTATTGCTTAGCCATTAGTACCTTTAATAATATCAAGATTGTATGCTTGTTTCATTGTTAACTAATGAATTAATTTTTTTTTCCATTTTTAATTGAACATTTGATACTTACAACTTTTTTTTTTTTAAAGATGTAAGGGTAAGTCATGAATACTGTGTATGTTTTGTAAATGGTCAGTTTCCTGGTTTTTTTTTTTCTTTACAGTAGTTATCAAAAAAAGAGCCTTATAGATTAAATGTGGTATAAAATTGCCTACAAATTTTCTGGATTCCATTCGAAACTGCACACTTCTTCATGTCCTAAACATTGGCCAAGTGACATATGCTCTGGAACTAGTTGCAATCCTTCATCACATTTTCTTATACACATAGAAACTAATCTAGCCGAATTTATTTCCTATATTCCCAAGCCCATTTAAAATAAATTACAAGAAATCTGAGATTTAAGTGAGATTTCTGATAAATTTGCTGAAATTAAAGCAAATAAAATATAGCAATATTAATTTTGTTTTCTTTTATATTAATAATAATGTGTTATAAGTACTACTATTGAAAATGGTTCTCTTAATTCAGAGAACTGGATGCATTTATGTTGACAGAAATTATTCAAGCAATAATTTATGATATCAGTGCCTTTTTAGTGTCGGTGATCATCTATACCTTGCAGCTAAAAACTGTAAGTTTTAAATCAAAACTGTATGTTGAATAAGAAAGGCAGTGTTTGCCCTTTAGTGTGACTGTCTTGTGTAATGAAACTTTTGTATGCAATGTTTTGTATGCTTGCTTTAATTTACTGTTTAATCTTCATGTGAAAAAAGCAGGTGTGAACATTATGTTCTAGTTATTCCATAGTATGAAATGCAAATATAGTGAGATAAATGCATTAAAAAATATCAGAGGAAAATATTTTTTCAACTTTTAATTTAAGAAATATGCAGAATGCATCCAATGTCAGTTTTTCATAATAGACCATTGTCTCAAGATTGTTTTGTAGCCCCTTCTTCTTTACAAAGTTGTAAATTTGCCTTTGCCTTTGCCTTAATACTGAGAAGGTGGTGAATAGATTTTCCTTTCCTGGGTCCAAGGATATGAGGCAAGTTCTTATGTGAAAAACTGCCAGTTAGCATATTTACTGCACAACTGGGAATCATATTGTCTGGGACATGCTGTATTGGACTATTTTAAGTCTAAACTTGCATAATTATAGCAATGCATATTGCTAGTGAGAGGTGAGTGAATTTGAAATATTATTTCATTGCAAACAGACTTACAATATTGAGATGTTTGAAATATATACAGAGCTATCTTTAACTAAAAAAAAAAAAAAAAAAAAAAAGTAAGACATTTTCTCTTTATATTGTAAATGTTTGTATGTATTATATTTTTTATAAAGTGTTACTTTTTCAAACAATCACCTTCACTGCCATATATAAACAAAAAGGAAGTGCTGTTTATTTCAAGATCTCAAGATTAACACTTCTAGATGATTGTACTTCGCTCAGGGGTGGTATGCAGAAAGTTGAACGGTTATTACGTCTCCCAATTTCATGTATAATCTGCGTTCACTCTATTACTAAATGGATACATTTCTTCTTTCATCTTCCCTCTTGCCTTTTTTAGATGAAATAAACAAGTCGTAATGCATGCGCAAAAACACAGAGGGCTTCCGATTACGAGAATAAACATTTGCTTTTCTAAACAAAACAAAACAAACAAAAATAAATAAATTAATAATAATAATAAATCGAAACTGAAGATAAATGTATGATAAGAAAATAATTTTATCTTATAAATAATACAGGATTGCTTATTGTGATTTACAAAAACTACTCTCGGATTTTTCATCAAATTATACAAATTTATATTTCAAAGGAATTCTGCTGTATTGATATTGTATAATCTCAGAAGGTAGTTTATCACATTCATTTTTCTTTTATTTTGAAATTAGAGTGTATTGAATCTTTTTCTTGAGATTGCAGTATCAGCGAAAAATAATGGAGATATTTTTTCATTCATGTTTATATTTGGAAACTGACCATTTACATAGTATTCAAAACTTGAGTACCTATATTGAAGAATTTGTATATTTTTAGTTTTTCAGATTGATTATAAGATTGTATTAAAAGTGGTACAATTTAACTTATCTAGGTAATTTTGACAGAAATTTGAATTATAAAAGTATTTATTATTATGAAACTTATTTATTATTTTAACAAACCAGCAAAAGTACAAAATTTTGCACTGTGATCGACTTTTGATGATAATAAGGTCATCTGAAATTATGTTTTTTCTTTTTCTTTTTGCAAAGTTTAATGCAGGGGGAAAAAAAAAGAGGTTTTAATCGATTTATTTTTAGACATGGCTCGACGTCTGATGATAATAAAGTCATCAGAAATTATGGAGTTAAGTTTTTTTTTTTTTTTTTTTTTTTTCCTTTTTTTGCGAAGTTCAATCCAGTGAAAAAAAAAAAAGAGGTTTTAATCAATTTATTTTTAAACATGTTGTATATTTGACAATTGAAAAACTCAGTATGTTTATTAATGCTTTTGTAAATAGCTAGTGATGGCCATATTTTATCAGCATTTTTTAGGTATTTGTTATTTGCTTCTTTGTTAATGTTTGCATATTTTGTTTCATTGTTAGACCTGTTTTGACGTAAATGAAAGTCAGCAAAAGATACTGTACAATTGTCTTGTCTGTTGCTAATATACTCATCGACCTACATGTACTCTTTAATAATTTGCATTGCCCTTTTTATTAATGACTGCCTTAAAACATTCTGCTTGACATAAGAAAGCTTATTTTTTAATAAAATAGCTAAAATTTTGAAATATGATTTTCTTTTTCATTTGTTTATGGTAGATTTCATTGCATCGCCAGTGTGCAAGGTTTAAATTGTCATCGGCTCTTTGTTGGAAGAGAAATTTTCCTTTTATATAAAAGGTATAAAATTTTTTTTAAAAAATCTATAGTTATGAATTTCTCATGATCAGATAACATATCCATGCAACTGAAATAAATGCTCTCTTAAAACACTTGAGTTGGGGGGGGGGAATCATTTCATTTTCAAAATCCTTTGCTGATTCTGTACGTTATTGAAGGGGGGGGGGATTAATCTAAAAGTTTTCATTTTCACCAAATCTCTATCTCTTAACATATATCTAAGTATAGGAATTCTATCTTTTTATCAAACAAATTCTTCGAACGCATTTATTTTTCTAAATATTGATAGGCGTTTTAGTGAGCTTTCTTTTTTCAATATTATATATTTTGCTGGAGAATGGTTGGAAAGGAAATGTTTTAATGTTTGGAGTTATTTTTCTCTAAAAATTTACTGAATCTCCTCTGTTTACCAGTCTTCTAAAACTTCAATTAAATGCTGTTGCACTCATTTCCAAGTTTATTTTCTTTTAACTGGAATTAATCGGATATTAAAAAATAGCTCTTGTGAAATATTCAAAAAATATAATACTACATCCTAGCTTAAATTAATAGAAATCATTAACCGAAAGAAGCGAAGTGCATAAAATAATCGGGTCTTATTTTTGATGTCTGAAAATTTTCTTAAACGAGATAGTTATTTTTTTTATTGATTATTTGAAATAATTTTCTCAATAAAATTTGCATTTTTTTAAACTTTTATTTCGATAAATTGTAGGCTTAATTTTTCAAAAAAAAAAAAAAAATAATAATAATTATCGTGCTTATCAAAAATAGTTGCCTTTGAAGGATTTGCCTGTTAAACGACTCTTATGTTAATATGTAATCAGGAACTGAACCTCTTAAATTTAAATTGAAAAGATATGCGTTGATTTAACTTTAAATTCTTTCAACTTTTTATTAAAGCTATGTAATTGGTGAAGAATGATTTTATTAGCAATAAAATTATTTAATTTGAGTAGATTCTTAAGTTACATTCGTTAAGGCTGAAAATTAAATTTCATTCAGGATGGGATGACAGAAAGAAGCAGTCGAGAAATTTGCATTATCAAATGTTTTTGAATTTTAACCTCAGATAATTATGTGATTATTTTACAGTAGAGCAACTGTATGTTTGCTGATCACATTAAACTGAATGTAAGGAAACTCATAGTTGAAGGTGTTTAAACCTGTGGAATCCGAAGGTACTACTTCTAAGTAAATTTTAAATCAACACAATAATAATAATAAAAAAAAAAAAAATCTGTCTTCAAAGGGTTAGCAGGATTTGCAATGAAGGGAGAATTTCCTAGGTAGATAAAAAAAAAAAATCTTCCAACGGTAATTACTGAAAATCGGAGCCTAGGCATTTAATTACCATTACCTAGTAGGAACTTTCCAAACGTAACATAACTGGAGGGGGGGGGATGAGTACAGTATGAGCTGCTTGCCACTACTATATATGCAAAATGGTGAAAAGTGTTTTAGGATGTGCTTCTTTTGAGTGCTGTCTTCGGATTTGTATATTAATGGATGGATAAATAATAATCTAGGGATCTAGGTGTGATTTAATTTTATAGAATTGGATGTAAAGATAGTGAGGTTGGAACGAGGCACCATTGTTCTGAGGGGGGAGTAAATATTAACATCATTAAGATAACAACATAAAGCTATTAATTTCTTTTGATGTGTCGAGAAAGCTTAGTAATTTATTTTCATAGTAATTTTCTGAAAATTGAGTGTTTGAAATAATAAATGAGTTTAATTTAGCTTAAATCCATTTTAGCAAGGCACTGTAAGGGAAGGAAAGGCTTTTCGATTTCATGAATTGTGAGTATAATGTATCAATAGAAATCGCTCTTTTGATGATTATTTAATTTTTCCAGTGCATGGTAGTAATAGTATACTGGAAAAATAAAATTGAGTCTCTTTTCTTAAATGATCGTTGTGTCATAAAAATATTAAAAGCTGATTGTTTATGACAGATGTTGCCGGGCATGACAGTAATCAAAAGTAATATCTTGACCATTTTTAATAGACCCCAGTGGGAAGTGAATAAACTGGTATAATGGTCATAATGCCGATATTTTGTGAATTCAACACAGAATAAATAACACATAATTATTACTAAGATATTGAAGATGGATAGATTTGCTTCTGTGTTTTTATACTAGATACAAATGTGATGAAATGTCTGTTAAATGAGAACAAAGAGAGGCAATATGTAGAAACATTTATTTTAATTAACAAACATTTTTTTACCTTTATATGCCTTAGACATATAAGAATTTAAGTTTGAACTTATACATCAAACACGCATGGATATATGATCAACAAGTATAAAAACAGGAAAAATGTAGGTTTTTATCTGATAGGATTTTCAGAAATAGTAATTGGAAAAATAATTTGTTAATGTTTCAAGGAATGAATCAAACACTATATTGAAGATGGATAGATTTGCTTCTGTGTTTTTATACTAGATACAAATGTGATGAAATGTCTGTTGAATGAGAACAAAGAGAGGCAATATGTAGAAACATTTATTTTTAATTAACATAAACATTTTTTTTTTTACCTTTATATGCCTTAGACATATAAGAATTTAAGTTTGAACTTATACATCAAACACGCATGGATATATGATCAACAAGTATAAAAACAGGAAAAATGTAGGTTTTTATCTGATAGGATTTTCAGAAATAGTAATTGGAAAAATAATTTGTTAATGTTTCAAGGAATGAATCAAACACTATATTGAAGATGGATAGATTTGCTTCTGTGTTTTTATACTAGATACAAATGTGATGAAATGTCTGTTAAATGAGAACAAAGAGAGGCAATATGTAGAAACATTTATTTTAATTAACATAAACATTTTTTTTACCTTTATATGCCTTAGACATATAAGAATTTAAGTTTGAACTTATACATCAAACACGCATGGATATATGATCAACAAGTATAAAAACAGGAAAAATGTAGGTTTTTATCTGATAGGATTTTCAGAAATAGTAATTGGAAAAATAATTTGTTAATGTTTCAAGGAATGAATCAAACACTATATACAAACACTATATTGAAGATGGATAGATTTGCTTCTGTGTTTTTATACTAGATACAAATGTGATGAAATGTCTGTTAAATGAGAACAAAGAGAGGCAATATGTAGAAACATTTATTTTTAATTAACATAAACATTTTTTTTACCTTTATATGCCTTAGACATATAAGAATTTAAGTTTGAACTTATACATCAAACACGCATGGATATATGATCAACAAGTATAAAAACAGGAAAAATGTAGGTTTTTATCTGATAGGATTTTCAGAAATAGTAATTGGAAAAATAATTTGTTAATGTTTCAAGGAATGAATCAAACACTATATACAAACACTATATTGAAGATGGATAGATTTGCTTCTGTGTTTTTATACTAGATACAAATGTGATGAAATGTCTGTTAAATGAGAACAAAGAGAGGCAATATGTAGAAACATTTATTTTAATTAACATAAACATTTTTTTTACCTTTATATGCCTTAGATATATAAGAATTTAAGTTTGAACTTATACATCAAACACGCATGGATATATGATCAACAAGTATAAAAACAGGAAAAATGTAGGTTTTTATCTGATAGGATTTTCAGAAATAGTAATTGGAAAAATAATTTGTTAATGTTTCAAGGAATGAATCAAACACTATATACATATATTGCGATGACGTATATACCTTAAATATTTGATGTCATTTATATAATGATATGAATAAGCAAATATGCATAGAAAAATTAATATTCATAAGAAAAGTCTCGTCATTAAACTCAGTCTGGTATAAATAGGAGCTATTGCAGTTTATCTTTTTAAAAGGGAATATTTCAATAACAGCACCATTATTTTTGTTTTAATCAAATACTACATGTAAATACTTTGCATCTCTTAGCAAAAAATATTCATCTTAAATCGGATGATTAACTTTGCTTTTAAAATGATGGCTTGAAGTTGTTTATGAAGTAATTTTTACTAATATTGTATGATCGTTGTCACGAATCTTTATTAAATTTCGGCTGGGACAATTTACCTGAAGCAATCTTTACCCTACGTGGTTGCACTTTAGTTCTTACTGCAGATAAATAATCCATTTTCGTCACATTTAGAATTTTTAACACATAAGAGAATGAATGATATATTTTTCTTATAAACCATTTCTTTAAACTCAGAATTATTAAATATTTGACTAAGCTATACACGTATACAATAAGTACAATAGACATATACAATACACATATACAATAGTCACAATATATCAAATAATAATTTTAATTATGTGAGAAATATATCGGGTCAGCATTTTTATTACTGAGTTATCGCATTGTATTACTGGATATTCTTGAAGCGTTGCCAGCTGACTCGAATATCAAAGATAATTTCTAGAATCATATTCATATTATTCATAGTCTGTTTATACAGTGGAAATACAACAATATACTATTTTGGCATCAGTTTTGCGTATCTTCATTTAAGATGCTTTAAAAATAGTATATTCTTTAGTATACTATACTATTTAGTATTTTTTAGTACATTCTTTATGCTCATATATTGATTCCTTATTAAAAATTATATGCAAACAAATGATTGTAATAATGAATGTAAGCTCTTAAAAATATACGTTATGTATAATGATTTTTTTGTTTACATCTATTTTCGATTTTTATTACTACGAGCGACGAATAACACTGACAAAGAATGTTTAATTACTTCAGTTCTAATAAATTATCACTTTTTTCAAATGACGCATTGGAAAAAAAAGCTTTAAATCTGACAAAAATTGTAAAAAAGGATAAAGTGGAAAATTTAATATTTATTCGTTTAAATTTAACAGTTTGCATTTTTTTTTTAAAAAAAATAATGAGTTTGATAACAAAAGTTATGCAATTAGATATCGGTGTAACAATTATTCAGTCTAAGATTTTTTTGCCTCAAATATTCGAAGAGCCTTTTTAGAATTTTTCATTTTGAATTTTTTAATTTAGAATGAAATAATTGATATATGAACTCCTAAACTACTATTCCCAACTGAATATTGAAGATATTTGCAACACATTGATCATTTGAATATGGCACGACATTTAATATATGTATTTCTTTATATAGTTACAACAAATATATAAATATGTACCACATTTGACATTGTCATGGCATTGAAGTATATATTCAATGAAATTAAAATCCACATTGATTAAAATCCACACTGATCAAGGAAATTAAAATTCACATTGATCAAGGAAATTAAAATCCACACTGATCAAGGAAATTAAAATTCACATTGATCAAGGAAATTAAAATCCACATTGATTGCATTTCAGATATGCGATTTTATATATTAATGAAGATATAATTCACAAGACAATCATTGTTTTGACGTTATTCCTCTCCTTACATTTTTTTTCTTTCATTTGACACGAATTCGTTTGCTTCTGCACACCATTTCCTTGATCTTAAAGCAATGAAAGCATCACCTTTAAAGAAATAAATGATACATTTTGAGAATAAAACAGAAATGTTTTTAAAAAATGATTAAGAAGTTTCAAACTTTGACACTTAATGCATATAAATAAACTTAATGGTCTCTTTGCGGAACATGCCGGGCCGCAACGGTCTGGTAGCAAGGCTTTAGCTTCGGAACTGAAGGATTCCTGGTTTGAAATCCGATTCCATCAAAGAGGAATCGGTGCTATGTAAAAGGGTTTGGTATATGCTAAATCCTTCGGAACCAAACATCTACCAACTGGTGTGGTACGGGAATTCGGGGAAAGGGTGCCAACTCAGATGTCGTCTTCATCTGACAGCGGTTCAAATTTATGAGATCCGTCTCAAAATAGCTCCACTGACGCTTCAAAACGGGACGCTAATATAACTAAACTAAACTTGCTAAACATTTCTGTTGATACAGAGAGTTATACATGAATTTTAGCTTTGCAGAATAGTGGAAACTTAAAAAAATCTGGTGATAGTGATTTTAATCTCACTTAATTAAACAAATTTTTTCATGCCTTGAGTCAAGTTTTAGTTTTTAGTTTAGTTATAGTTATATTAACGTCCCGTTGTAAAGCAACACTAGGGCTATTTTGGGACAGACCTCGTAATTTTGAACGGCGGTCAGATGACGAGGACGACACCTGACCTGGCACACCCCCTCTCCACACCACACAAGCGGGAGGACGTTTGGCATGACGGATTTAACGTGCAACAGACCCCCTCACACGACGGTTCTTCGGTGGAATCGGGTCTCGAACCTGAAACCTTATGGCTCACAAGCCAAGACCTTGCCACCGCGGCCCCACCTTGAGTCAAGAACTGTCGATAAAGTTAAATATGGTATATTTTATTGGTTAAAGTGATTCACGAACACTTGATATAATACCAGTATATGGAGAATTCCTAAATGGCTTTCAGGGGAAACTCGCCCACATCAACATCTTCCTTGGAAGAAAATTGGAAAACCTCTACAACCAATCTGATTGCAACGAGCAATTCACTGCTAAATCACATATCGGTTAAGGAATTCACTGTGCTGAATAAGAGCACAGCCAGAGGATAGAACGCATAATTTTCCTCTTTCGATTCATGTTCCACAACCATGCTTTAACCCTTTAAGCTACTGATAGTCGAAATGCTTGAGATAAAATGAATGATTGAGATGCCATATGAATATTGATACTTAAAAATATTTTGCTGAAGGAGCCATTAAGACTAAGTTACATAACATATTTAATTGAAAATTTTAGTCACCAATGACTCCGGCGAAGCAGCTGGTCGGCAAATGTGGCTAATTAAATAATAAATTTATTAAAAGGACGTTTTATTAGTGTACTAGAAAACAGAATTTATTTTTATTTTAATTATTTTGTACTATTTTGTTATTAATTTGTTATTCAATATAATAAATAATTTGAATCTTGTAATAATTTTATCTCAAGTATACTACCAGGTACCGCCCCTGATATCCAGTAGAAATTTAATTACATTAATTCATTAACTGATAGTTCAGTTTGAAAATTTTGCACAAATCGAGAGAGAATGCAGAAATGCTCAAAAAAATAGTGCACCAGGAAATGAATGAAAATTAGATACGAAATTGCATATTTACAAATATCCAAGAAAGCAAGTTATGTATGTGGCGGGGAGAATTAGTGATAACTAATTTTAATTCAGTAAAGAATAGATATTTTGAAAGCTTTAATCTTCTAGGTTATGATGACTTTCTTAATTATTTTGACTTAAAATTTTTAAAGAATATGGAAAAAAAAAAAAAAAAAAAAAAAGGCCTTGCGCAAATTTTTTTGGCCTTATTTTTGGGTGCACTCAACGGTTTCAGAAGCGCTAGTCTAAAATAATTTTGTAAGATTAATTTTATTTAAAGAAAGATATTTCATTTTGGTTCTCCATCTGATCCAAATCTATGACAACCTGGTCTAAAGTTCAATTCAAGGAATATGCCTTTGCCTGAATGTGTTTCAACTAAATGTAAATGTTTTGCTGAATGTTGAAGGAATGCTGGAGCAGTCGCGTTGAATATACAGGAAGGAATAAAATTTCGCATGGGGTTTGAATTCGATTGTAAAAATTCTGCACAAGCCAATATAATTAAATTTGATATGCATACTGTTGCGATCACGAGATTTCAATGTATGCGAAAAGAAAAAATTCCAGCTTTTTCAACCAGCTGTCATATGGCACTGTATAAGCAGATGGCCTGGTCAATTAATCGAAAGAATTGCAGAAAACATTTTCTATTACAGATTTTCTTTTCCTATCGTTAAGACATATGATTCAACATATGAGTTGAATTTTGAAATGTTCTAATAAGAAATCATTCTTTGCCTGCTTTATCATACAACGCAACACTGATATATCGGACTTGCAGCGTTATGAAACCCATTGGGATGGCTAGATTATCAACTTTCTTTTGGGCAGCTATTAGGCATCCAAGTTATATTAAATCTGTTTTTAAAAGAGTGATATAAGTAACGTGAACGTCGGATTGTGTTTATCATCAAATGGAAAGATAAGAATAGATAGGGCATAACTATTTAAAATGCTTTTACAAGATATTAACAATTCAAAACATATACTGAATCATTGTGAGTTCGGAATAGTCATTAACTGTGAAAATTAACTAGTAGATTTTTTCTGGTTTGAATTAAAAAGCAAAATAATGGAGACTTACTGTTACAGTTGGGATGTGTAAGATGACACTCTATGGTTTTGGGAGTATTAGCCTCATCGGACTCGGCGGTTTTTTCTGTCACTTTATAGAGGGGGAAATATGCTTCCCCCTGAAAACTATCTTTCAATATGTATCCATGGTGCATTACTACAAAATTGACGGTCGCTTCTCTATTTTCGACTTCATCAATGTCAAGAGACCTGGAATGGAAGATTAAGTGATTTAGATAATTCGTCATTATTTCATAATGGAGTGGTAATATTTGTCAAAGAAAAAGGTATACGGCAAGACATAGGGTTTGGCTATAAGGGCAGATCAAATGAAAATGGAACAGTGATTATACTTTGATGCATTTTTGTATAAATGTGACGAAAACGGTGTTTAAAGGTAGAGCGGGAGATAAAAAAGAGAACCTCTGCTGCAGAGTGGACTTGGGCTAGGTAATCGGGCGGAACTATGTGATATGCTTTGACGAAAGGCGGACCGTAGAAGAGTGGGGCACTATTTGGATACAACATCGTTTGCTTTTCTGGTATCCAGTAAACCTGCCCACAATGTTTCCCACTCTTTATTTTTCTTCATATTTTTTTCTTTTTAGAGTGGGAAAAAAAAAAAAAAAAAAGACGGAATTTTAAAAAACGGCGGGCTGAAATTTTTTTTGACTTATTTATTTTTTTATAGCATTTTTTAAAAAATTAAGCCCTTTCTGTCTGTACATGATTTTAAATTTTTCTATTAACAGAGCAAAAATCAATTTGAATTGAAAAAAAAAAAATTGGTTAATTGGATAAGAATTCAAGGTTAATTGGATTAGGTTCAAAGGATCCTAATCCAGAATTCATATCGGAATTCAAAGTTAAAGAATCATCAAATTCAAAATTAAACTGAAAAAAAAACACGAACAAAAACACGTGTGATGTATTAATTTCTCCCAGATTTGGTTGGAAATATTAAAAAAAAAAAAAAAAAAAAATCCTAAGGAATTAAAAGAGTGAGAGAGAGATAGAATCAGCTTTCTTAAACTCTCGAACTGTTCGAGCTTTTTATAATGGTGCCCAGTCTATATGTCTGCTTGCCACAACATAGCTACACTATTATCAGGCGATCGCTGATGATATATCTAGACGTCATGAGCTTTCATACAAAATGAAAAGTCTAGTATTGGGGCTCGGGAAATAGCTCTTTGTTTTATTCAATATTTTAAACGCATATATAATATGAGAAAAACTGGGAAAAATTTAATTCATATGAAGCAAAGGTAATTTTAGATGAATAGCAAGTAAAAATACATTTGAAATAATAATAAAAAAAATACATTTGACTTAAATTTATGAAAATTATGGATAAAAAAAATACTGATTACCCTAACTGCATGCATTTACATTTATTTTCTATAACTTAGAATAAAAGTATGGAATCATTACCTCTCCTACATGAGCTTGGACATGGGAAGTTTTACAAAGCGAAGTTAAATTATGGCATTCAACAACAAACGAACAAAATTTATACAAGGGGTGTTCAAATGAAAAAGTACGAAACGACACTGTGGGTATAAATGAAGACTTTATTCAAAGTATACACCATAGGCCTGAGCACAATGATTCCATTATTAACGAGCCAAAGGATTCCTTTCTCCCAGAATTCCTTCGCCGTCCGAGTTGAAGAGCTTCCCTTTCAGATGTTTTTTCAGGGGACCAAACACATGCAAATCGCAGGATGACATGTCCGGGCTATAGGGTGGATGGTCGAGCTGGCATGGACATGATTAAATATAATAATATTAAGCCTTTTATGGTATGAATTATCAAAATACTATATGGAATCTAGCCTAGAAGATGAGGTAAATGAGCAGAAATCTGCTTACTTTGTGGTTATAAAATGCTGCCTACTTGCATCCGACCGTAATAAACTTCGTATATTTCCAAACCCGTCATTTGTTTCAGTTAAATTTCTTCCTCTCTTTTTCCATATCTCTATTATTATTCAGAATATTATTATAGCTCTTCAACATGTTGGGGCCCCCTCAGTCGCGGGCCCTCGGTGCATTGCATCCGCTGCACCCCTCCCCCCAGATGGCCGGTCCTGATGCCTAGTTAATTTTTGGTTATAACCTTACTTTATTGGATTTTACCATTAAATTACATCACCCTGGAGAGTTGTCTGATATTAATTATGCATATAGCCTAAGAGATTCTTTTGCATAGAGTAGGAATTTTAAAAGAACTGACAGCCAATTAAATTCAGAATTCAGTTTATTGTTTTTTTGATAATGACCATGTTTCAATTTATTGTTTTTATTAAAATCGAATAATGACCATGTTTCAATTTATTGTTTTTATTAAAATCGAATAATGACCATGTTTCAATTTATTGTTTTTATTAAAATCGAATAATGACCATGTTTCAATTTATTGTTTTTATTAAAATCGAATAATGACCATGCTTCAATTTATTGTTTTTATTAAAATCGAATAATGACCATGTTTCAATTTATTGTTTTTATTAAAATCGAATAATGACCATGTTAAAAATCTTGATGGCAATCGAAGTTAATCCAAACCATGTACATGATTAAAATTTTGCGCGTTAAGCAGTGCAGATCTCAGAAAAGTGTCAAATCGTGAAAAGAGCGGTGCTTTCTGGGACTGTAGATATTATCCAGTATGGTAATTCTATCTCTGACAGGGAAAGTACAGTAATTAGAGGCAATTTTGAGAGGCATAGATAACAAAATTATATTTATTACATACATGTAGATAATTAAACAAGATTTAAATTGATTTGTTATTTTTGTCGATTTGATAATAATATATTTTATTGTATTTGCATTTATGTCGCTGGTTTGGACTCGCTATTTTTTTTTCTCGACTTGGTGGACAGAATATAGCCATCTTCATTTAAGAGGCTGAATCAATATAATGAATAAATAAATAAGAAATAATGCTTTTTTTTCCCTCCTGCAATGTATAAAAATAAAATAAAATAAAATAAATGGTAGTTTTTCTTTTCTGAAAATAAAAACTCACCATTCGAATGTTTCCTTAAAAACAGGATTTAGAGTTCGTGAGCGTCTTCCTGTTCTAGCTTCATTTCTGCCATTAAACATATATTTCGGGACTAACTTCACAATCACGTACGAATCACATAATCCTGAAAAGTATTTAAAAAATCAATAAATGAAAATAATGAATAGAGATAAAAAAAGTTAAAAGATTACCAATTAATTAGTCCACATATAAATTATTTAATTTCAAGCTATTACAAAAGCAAATGACATCATCATTCACCAGTTGCATGAAATATCATGTGTAAAACACAATAAAATGTTTTGCAACGATTATTTTGCTTGCATTATTAAATATGCACTGATTAACTAGTAATTACTGGGCAATCATTTCCAGTAATAGCTTCTGATAGTATTTCCAAAATCAATTTCTGTTCTTTCCAGATTAATCAACAGGGTGTTTTATCGGAAATAAATTCGACGAGTGCGTTTAAAGTTTATTTTCTTTCTGTATGTGTTATATGCATCAAAGTTTAAAGACACATTCTAAGTTTCGCTTATAGAAAGCCTTATTTTTCGCATCTCTTATAAAAAGCACACGGAAACAAAAGTGTTATAACGTTTCCCCCTTTCCTTCACATAGTGATTGGCATTCTGACCAGATTTAACGTCACCGTTTTCCCACACATAGTTAAATGCATACGGACTTCCAGATGTGGATCCTTTTCACTAGGAGAGTCACTATGTCTGGTCATTTGTTGCTATCCAGATAAGAGAACACAGAAGTGCACCTGTCGTTTCAAATAGATCCACCATGTCTTCAAGGGAGAATAACGTCAAAGCATCCAGATGCTAAACTTTTTTCCCTTATGAAGAGACTCCACATGTCACCAGGAAACGATCAATCACCAGCAATCGTTGTCATTAAGTACCAAACCCAGGTGCTTTCAGCCGTTGTTAGCTGGGAATTGATTATAATTAACATGTGTTCAAGAGGAGTTGGCTACAAAGATGGATCCTTAACAGACACTCCCTAATTGTCGTTGACAAATGTCGTTAGCAATTTTTTTAATAAAACAAATGCGGAAAAAAAATGGGATATGAAAATATTTCTTCCTGCGAAATGTTTATCTCAATTAGTAAATACCCTAATAAGATAAAATTATTTTTATTAACTTTCGTGCATTTCTTCCATGAAGATGGGGGCACCAAGAGTACGGGCATGAGAAGTTGCCTGATAAGCAATCAATTTGGTATAATCTTCTCTGAGGGTGTAGCAGTGGTGTTTGTGTTGACTATATTGTCGATGACAGACGTACCTTCCCGGTTTCCCGGTACCTGGTTTCGTAGGCTGGGGACAAGGTTTAGCAGTTATGGCTGGTTTCGAGTATTTGTATTAAAAACCTGGAATTTGTATTTTTTATAGCCCGAATCACAGAATATACTTGATTCTCAATGCTTCGAGTCTACTTTCTTTCTCGAGAAATATTGTTTGAAATCGACAACAGTGAAGCTTTTTACAGCAATTTTAAGATGTCTGTTTGACTTTTTTGCTGTTAATGTTTGTCCTATCTGGTGAATTACTTAAGACAGACAAATAAAGTAAAATTTAAAAAAGAGACTGTTTTGTCTGTAAAAAAGTGTAATCACTCACCGTACGCATCACGTGGTTTCAATTTTGATGCGCTCAAAACTGCAATGAAAAAAAGTATTCATTAAATTTTTCTTAGTAACTCTAATAGAAATTAAAAAATACACTTCTCTAATTTATACAAAATACAGTCATAAAAATGACGATTTACACTTTTTCTTAAAAGGATTGATTAAACAGTTACATTTTAATGATAGAATTATTCAGGGTTACTTAAAAATTCCTGCGGTCATGTTGAAAAGTAACTATATTTGTAGATAACTTTTAGCAATTAATTTTTCTTCTTTACTCTTGTCTTTTTCTTCTTATCATTGGAGCTTGAAACACACACACACACGGACAAGCGCGCACACACACACACACACACACACACGGACAAGCGCACACACACACACACACACGGACAAGCGCGCGCACACACACACACACACACACACACACACACACACACACACACACACACACACACACACACACACACACACACACACACACACACACACACACACACACACACACACACAGCCTTCTTAATTTGTCCGTTGCATGATAAATATAATGGAAAAGACGCTATTGAAAAATTAACTATGGAGTACTTGAAGTAAGTATTCAAAGCACTTTTTGTCCAAAGCTATATTCACTTCATATGTTGTTAATCATGAAATTATTTTGTTGGGCTTTTGTAAATTTCTATTCTATTTAATCTGGAATGCTCTTTTATTTGATATAACTATTTCTTTTACTTAATTTTCTGCATGTAACGATTCCCCTTTCGGCTTGCTCACTCATATTTTGTTGTAAAAATGACTTACTTCAGTATGCCTCACCTTCCTTAAGTTTGTCCCATGGTTTTGGCATCCCTTAATAGACTTCACGGTTAGTAAAAGTTATTGCGCGATATTCTGAATAACGGTCACTATCGTAAAGATATCGTAACAATGTAGTTAGGCGCTTTGTGCTAATAGAGATGCTAAAGCATCTCTATTAGCACAAATTATATTATTATGTATTTTAAATAAATATTATATTATTATGTATTTAGTATTTTAAATAAAAAAATATCTTACTTTCAGTTGATAGGATTTTCCTTCTGCTATCATAAGAAAGTCTCACTGTTAACGTCCCCAAGTCTGTGTTTGTAGCTTTTAGCTATAAATAGAAAATATTATAATTATTCATCCATTATATACATAATAATAAGTTAAGTTGATGATTATTCTATTCATGGCTTTTGCAAGAAAAAAAATGACCGCAATTCTATTTCAAGAATTAGTTATCCTGAAGATGTTTCTTATCATAGTAGGTGAAACATTTGAAATTCAGTTTCATAGTTTATGTTTTAGAAACGAGAGGGATATCAGTCATTCCTCGCTTTTTTGCGAAAATCCAAAAATCGTCAATAAATACTAAATTTATGCTAATTTCAGATATTTGCTGATGTAGTTAACAAACCGAATATGTGTAGGAAGTTAAACTTGCAGTCACTTTTCTTCCAGAAATCTACCACACATATTGAAATAATTAGATTTTGTATATTGGCTCCAATAATTTACTTCGTATGCTAAAACTTATTTTAAAATCGAAAAGTCACAGGAATTTTGTTTATACAAAGAAATTATACAAATAATTATACAATTACACAATTATATTATTATTATATATATTATATTATAATTATACAAAGAAACGAATCCCAGTTTAAGATCAATATATTTTGATAGGTAATAGGTAATAAAGACTAGAAATCAACATTATGTATTTTATACTTTACATAATCGTAATTCCAAATGCAACGTTGGAAAATGAAATGTAGAATAGATATTATTATTTAGGATTTTTGTGAGTATTTGAACACATCTGATTTATTGAAGAGGTATTCTTTTCGCGCAGAGAATGGTTTGAAAGTTTGATGAACTGGTGCCCAAATAACGGTTACTTTCCAGAAGAGTGGAAAATAGCTAAATTAATTCTAATTCCAAAGGAAGAAAAATATTTAACGAATTATAAATCTTATAGACCCATTTGCCTCTTGCCGATTTGGGGCAAAGTTTTAGACAAACTTTTAACGAATAAACTGATGTATTTCCTAGAGTTTCAAAATATTTTAAATAAAAATCAGTTTGGTTTCAGAAAAAGAATGGGAACAATACAGTCCTTGGAAAAAGCTTTGGAATTTATTAATTGTGCAAGAGATAACAAATTGATCACTTGTATAATTTCGTTAGATATTGAAAATGTGTTTAATGCAATTGTTTGGTCGGACATCACGAGATTACTTAGAAAATATGGAGTGAGCAAATCCTTATATGGACTTTTGGATAGTTTCTTGAGTAATTATGCAGTTCTTCTTTATAACAACGAAGCTTGGCATTATAATAAGGGAGTTCCTCAGGGCTGAAGTTCTGGTACAATTTTATAGTTGTTAATTATGAACGAGTTATTGAATGAATTTGAGGACAATCCTGAATTTAACATACAAGAATTTTCAGATGATGTGGTAATCCTTATGAAAAGTAAAGCACCTTTTCCTTTTGCCCAAATGAGCAAAGCTATAATTAAAATTATGAAAGATTGGGCAGAAAAATATAAATTTAATTTTAGCACAAATAAATGCAAATATATCATGCTTAAATACAGAAAATAAACCAGTCATTTTCGAGGGATTAGATTAAACGGGAAGAGAATACCATACAATAAAATGTTGAAGTACTTAGGAATCAATTTTGAATCTAATTTGTCGTTTATGCGAGGGGTGATAAAAAAAAGTTTACAAGAAGCAGTATTTGGAAAGTAGAAATTGTGGATGGAAATATTGTTACCCAGAGTGGAGACAGATGGTTCTAGTTGTCTTAGACCGGTCGTTCGAGCAGATAGCGTTAGTACTGAGACCTGAAACAGCGACAGTAATGGTAAGACGTCTAGAGAAGTGGTCTCGCACACAGGTGTGAGCCATGATTCGATTTCTATACACCAAGAATGTGTCCCCATCGGACATTCATAGACAAATCGTTGAAGTGCACGGGGGGGGGGCGAAGCAATGAGTAGACAACAGGTGGCGAAATGGTGTCATTCTTTTGAAGTGGGCAGAGAGATTACTGGAAACTTTTAGATGGGAGGTCTGGAGCTAACCCACATACAACCCCGATTTGACTCCCAGTGAGTATTTCCTTTTCCCGGCATTGAAGAAAACTTATCCGAAACAAGGTTCATATTAGACGGTGATGTTTAAAAAGGTGCCGAGGACTGGCTCAATAGCCAGAGACCTGTTATTATCAAGATGGGTTAAACAAATTGGTCCAGTGGTGTGATAAATGCCTCAACAGGTTTGGTGATTATATAGAGAAGTGACCACCACATATGTCTCTTAATTACCGTTTGTATCCTGTGTCTATTGTTAATAAAGCATTTTTCCTTTGCCTTTTAAACTATTTTTTGGATCACCCCTCGTACCACACTCAAACGATATGTTACTTAAAATAGAAAAACTAAATGAAAAAATAAGGAGACTGAATAAGGCTACTTGGGGTCTTATTCCCTTTACAACTAAAGAAATATATAAAAATGTACTTGAAAAAATTATTACATACGGGTCTGTTATCTGGTTTACTGGAAATGTCAAGCAAATAAATAAACTCCAATAGCTCCAGTGTATTCCGCTACTTACCATAACTAAAGCTTATAGCACGGCATCCACTGACACACTTCAAATTTTCAGTGGTTGTCCCCCTATCGATATAATTATTAAAAGAGAAAGAAAGATGGCTAATTTAATTAGAGAAGCAAAGAATGTAGAATATTCAAACAATAGGCATCTTTGATTTTGAAGTTTCTATCCCACCATGGAAAGTCAAAAGAATTACTTTAAGCTACTCTGTGGTTGTTATGGCTAAAGGTAATAGTATATATGCAGATATATACTATTACCTAAAATGGTGGGGAAAAGTTGTGTTACGAGCGCCTTTGGCTAAAAACTGGTTTTAGCTTTAATCATACTAGAGCTGTGACTTGCTTTTAGAACTCTAAAGTCAGAATTAATTGCGCGCGAAACCAATGTATGTTTTTGTATATGGCAACTATGCAAAGCAAGCAACTAACTATATTATATATATATATATATATATATATATATATATATATATATATATATATATATATATACGGCATGTAAATAGAATTGTAGATTAGAAAAATTAAAGAGAGAATAGAATGGAATAAGATTAACAACGAGTGTGGATTATTTCACATTACGAACTGACATCTTTGAATGATCTTTGAACGACTGAATGAAATGAAATTCAGGTAGAGTCTCAACAAGTGGGTTGTGCATTTGTATGATACAAAAATGAATAAGGAAAAAAAAATCTAGAAAATTTAGATTGAATGACAATGCAACTGCTTTTATGACAGAAGTGGTGGCAATCAGAAATGCTCTGGAGTTTGTCGCTCAACGCAATATAAAAGGGGAAAAGTTAATTTCTGATTCAAGATCGGCTTTAATGGCACTAGATTCCGTTGGTTAAACAAACGAAATAATATTGGATATAAAAGAAAAAGTTGCTGAACTTGGAGTTGAATTGATCTGGATCGGAGCTCGTCAAGGGTATATTGGAATTGAAAAAGAAGATACACTAGCCAAGGAAACTTAAAACTTAGACACCCAAGAAACATCTTACCATGAGTCCAAAATCCAACTCAGAATTGAGACTAAAAAACGAATGATTTAAGGATTGGCAGGAGAGATGGAATAAATCCATCAAGGGGCGAACAACCTATCAACATTTTAAAAACGTTTCGGCTAACCGAATTAAGGT
The DNA here is from genome assembly GCF_947563725.1 of Argiope bruennichi. Lineage (NCBI taxonomy): Eukaryota > Metazoa > Arthropoda > Arachnida > Araneae > Araneidae > Argiope > Argiope bruennichi. The sequence continues at coordinate 22,557,506 of NC_079163.1, forward strand.
TGATTTTTATCTTAACCAAGTATACACTGACCATGGTGTATTTTCTGTGCATCAAAGTCGTTTCTTTGACCAAAGTTCGACTTGTTAGGTGGCACCGAAGAAGGATCTGTAAATCACGTAATCAAAGCCTGTGCACTATACCGAGAACACAGATTCAGATGGCCAGGAAATTGGATGTCTCTTGAAGTCGGAGAACTCATAAAAGTTCCAGTCATTAAATCTTCTATTAGGGATATTTTGTCAAATCTTTTGTATTTAGCTCTTTCCTAATGTGAGAAGTTAACACTCAATGTATTTTATGCATTTTTGATGTTTCACAACTTAATATGTAATGTAAAATGCAATGTTTTTTTTTCGATTTTTTTTCTGTAGTAATATGCGTTTTCTCTAGAGGGTTCTTTATTGTTTGCAATTGTCCATTGTCATCAATTGTAGTTTGTTCCTTCGTACTAGGTGGAGTTGCTTTTCGGCGGCCCCATCAAGTTTCCCGCATGGCCTCTGGCTAGGTCGGGATATAGTATAGTATACCCTCTAAATATATTTAAAATGTTAAATTCGTATAAAATTTGAATTGGTAGGTTTGCTCCAATAGTTGAATGTATAACGGTCAGCGCCATCTATCGGATGCAACGAAAGTTATACTTCCTCGTTAGGTCCCCCCCCCTCAAAGAAAGGATAAAAAATGATTGCATAAGGGTGAGAAAGTGACAGAGGGATCCGAAATGATGACTTTTAAATTTGTAGGTTAACTTAATGATAATATTTAACATTTTTAAATTAGTGTTTCTTGATGTGTGCAAAAGAAATAAATTAATGATGTGCATTAAAAATATTTGAACTGTTGACTGTGTAGTTTTGCTCATACACTATCCCATGACAAGCAATGTTTAAATAACGAAAGATGTTTTTTTGTTCCCCCGTGTATTAATTTAAGATGAAATCGATAATTATTTCTATAATTAGGATTATAAGAAAATATTTGTAGCTATTAAGAGTATTAAAAGATTTATATGTAAGATGTTTACATTTAAAAGCTCTCAATCTTTATGGTTTCGCAATATACATCAAATTTTTGATAGTTGTATATTTTTAGAAATGAGTTTACATGTGTTATATTAGAATAGAAGCAGAATAACTTCCTCTTACTTTTGCTTCCCAAAAAAGAGGTTACTGTGGTTTGGTGAAAGTCTTGACTTTAAGGTTAAAGGATCGTATATTCGAGAAGTTATGCCATAATGCTGACCTAGTGCACACTTAATTTACTATTATGAGTAAAATGCACTTATAATGGACAGGGGTGTTTGTGCTCCGGGGAAACCCCGGAATTCCGGGGATTTTGAACTTCGATACCCGGAAATTCCGGGGATCGTCGTTCAAAAGGAAGTAGGAATAATAATGAATTATTTATTTTGATCTGGGTAATTTTGTTTGCTTTGAAAGCAGAAAACGCAAGGTCAGTGTGTGTGGTGAAAACTTTTCCTTTCTTTCTCCAAAGGCAGTGATAATGCGTGAAAAGGGGGAAAAAACTTTTTTTTTGTTCTTTCCTTATTGCGAGTTATGACTCATTCCCTCGGTTCTCGGACATTCTCTTCTGGATTCTTTTCGGCAAGTAGGCGCGGCAGAAAAAAAAAGGGAGAGACTTCGTTCGACCAGATGTGCGATCACGTGACCTGGGTTCAAAGGTCTTAATTTTGCAAAAAAAGTAATTCATTGAACTTTTATAATTAGGTCATTCAATACTTCATAATCGTAATTTTTCATTTCTCCCCCCCCTTCTCGAAACTCCAAAATGTCGGTAGTAAGTCCGTAAAAGTTTCAGGGGATTTTTTGGGGTCCCACAAACACCCCTGAATGGAGTTACATGAATGAGGTGCCAATGGAAATACCATCCTCGTCCTCTCACCATGACCGATGACCAGGATGGGCATATTCATCCTTTGATCCGGGTTCAAAACTGAGCGATGAGTTTCAAAATATTCCTGTTTAGTTTCAAAATAGAATGTTAATTTAGCTGAACTAAGAAGTTCAAACTTGAAACCGCGTTCTTTTTTATTCACAACGAATGCACAAAGGATGTATGCATAATCCAGAAAATATTTTGGATAACGTTAATATTAAAATCTTTAATTTGTATGTAACTTTATTTGCATACACCTGAATTTTCTCCTTAGAACATTTCTATTGCAATTTTATTTATTCAAGTTTTGAACTCTGGAAGAAAAAATAATAATAATTCCAATTATGATTCCAAGATTTGGTAACAAGTAGTACTTTATTGCCTTGAAGGGGGAAAAAAAATCCAGTTCAGTACGCATGAAAGCATGAACTACCATTATTGGCCGTAAGCTGTTTATGAGCCAACAAGAAAATATTTATGCGTTTTCAACATATCACTTTTCCTTTTTCTTTCCATAAAAAATGCAATTTATTTCCAAAATATTTTCGCATTTAAATCCACTGTTCCCTTTTCTTAACTGCTTTAGAGACAGTAACATGTCTAGCGTCATGAATTTGAAAATATTCAATAATTTGTTTTTTACTTTCTTGTATGCAAATTTTAAGGGGAAAAGAGATGTTAATCGTCAAAAAATAAAAATTGAACTTGAGATTTTGAGAAATTATCTCCACGTTTCATATCTCCATTTAGAGGAAAAAAAAAAAAAAAAAAAAAAAATTTGGATTTGTATCTGTTTGTCCTTCTGTCTCTCAGCGAACATGAAAACTAAAAATGCTTTGAGCTAGGTAGATGAAATTTGGTATATGACCTTTACACGAAATTTGTAGATTTGAATAAAATCCATTCAGAGGAAGTCTCTATACCGGCTAGTAAACTAGTAAACACGATAGCTACAAAACATAAAAAGCTAGATAGATAAAATTTGGACACAGGTTTAGCATCTATATAACTATTTTTAGCACAATAATGTAGATCCGTGTCAAATTTGGCACCATATCCGTCAAAGGGTCAACCGTCTGTCGGCCTGTACTTTCTCATATATGTAAACGCGATAACTGAAAAACGCAATGATTTAAATAAATGAAATTTGCTATGTAATCTGCTATGTATTTGCTATTAATGTTATATGTGTTTGATGTTATGTTTGTTATATGTGCTATGTGTTTGCTATTAATGTTATATGTGTTTGATGTTATGTTTGTTATATGTGCTATGTGTTTGCTATTAATGTTATATGTGTTTGATGTTATGTTTGTTATATGTGCTATGTGTTTGCTATTAATGTTATATGTGTTTGCTATTAATGTTATATGTGCTATGTGTTTGCTATTAATGTTATATGTGTTTGATGTTATGTTTGTTATATGTGCTATGTGTTTGCTATTAATGTTATATGTGTTTGATGTTATGTTTGTTATATGTGCTATGTGTTTGCTATTAATGTTATATGTGTTTGATGTTATGTTTGTTATATGTGCTATGTGTTTGCTATTAATGTTATATGTGTTTGATGTTATGTTTGTTATATGTGCTATGTGTTTGCTATTAATGTTATATGTGTTTGATGTTATGTTTGTTATATGTGCTATGTGTTTGCTATTAATGTTATATGTGTTTGCTATTAATGTTATATGTGCTATGTGTTTGCTATTAATGTTATATGTGTTTGATGTTATGTTTGTTATATGTGCTATGTGTTTGCTATTAATGTTATATGTGTTTGATGTTATGTTTGTTATATGTGCTATGTGTTTGCTGTTAATGTTATATGTGTTTGATGTTATGTTTGTTATATGTGCTATGTGTTTGCTATTAATGTTATATGTGTTTGATGTTATGTTTGTTATATGTGCTATGTGTTTGCTATTAATGTTATATGTGTTTGATGTTATGTTTGTTATATGTGCTATGTGTTTGCTATTAATGTTATATGTGTTTGATGTTATGTTTGTTATATGTGCTATGTGTTTGCTATTAATGTTATATGTGTTTGATATTATGTTTGTTATATGTGCTATGTGTTTGCTATTAATGTTATATGTGTTTGATGTTATGTTTGTTATATGTGCTATGTGTTTGCTATTAATGTTATATGTGTTTGATGTTATGTTTGTTATATGTGCTATGTGTTTGCTATTATGTTGCTATGTAATTTGCTATGTATGAGACTACAAATGTAGTTCTATGCAAAATTCTGGGTTCAATCGGTCTGAAAATATGCGTCTAAAATATGTATTCGACTTTCTGGTACTTCGACTTTCTGTTCTAAGCGCATGTCAGCTATTAATCACTAAATAATAATAATAATAATAATCAAAAATCGCATCTTAGATGCGGTAAAAACGCTAAATTTACGCCAGAGATCGGTCTTTTGCAAGTATTGGTATGACAATAATGTGTAACCGTAACCAATGACATGTTGTTTATACAACGTAGAGTTCCAATGAGTGAAAATAAAAATTTGAGCATTCGTAGCATTTATGGCCTTGCCGAAAGTCCACAGTTTTATAGGAGAAGAGAAATAACACCTTTATTAGAGAGTATACGAGAAAGTTTGGGAGAGACCACTCTCGTGATTAATTAGATCTGCGCATATTTAATAATCCTTCGGAGGAGCTGCTTTTATATTAACAGGATATGTTTAAAAATAGAGGTTAAGGTTTTGATAAATACATTAGAAATTTGCTGATTGATAGATGATTTGAATTTATTTGGATTTTTCTGGCGCAGGTGCCATGGTTTTGACTATGCTGCTCCAAACCAGAGTTAAAATCATATCAATGTACAATAATTAAAAACGGATAGTGTACAAGAATACTTAAAACAAACAAGATTTAGATGAGTGCACAGACTACTTTAAGAAGGGAAAAATGAGCAATTAGTGTCTTACCAAGTAAGAAAGGTAATGGAGTGTTCGAGTTTTGAAAAAACAGCAAATGCTGAGCATTGCAATTTGGGCATTCTGACATTATATGTTGGACAGACATTTGACAATGACATTGGGAACATAGAGGTGGTTCTCCAACTAGCAACAAGTGAAGGAGGGCGAATCTGATATGCCCAATGCATAAACGGGTTGACACTTGTGCCTGCTTTTTGATTCCGCAATGAAGACCGCAGTTGCACATGAGGATTAATAGCATGTAGTTCATTGTTAGTTTCAAGGTCCCAATGAGCTTGCTATTTGGAACGAAGAAGCATTTTTGCTTTTTGCTTTGATTGCTTTTCAGTTTTTTAAATTAATGTATATGATTTTTTTTCGCAAAGAACATATATTTGTTCATGCGTTATTGACAATACTGAAATATTTACAAAGATGTATCATACATACCGCTGCTTCTTTCATTGTAGCATTACGAAAGAGAAACTAAAAAAAATCTGAAAATGCCGATATTTTGTTTTAATAAAAGTATAAATAAAATTAGCTTCAAGTCTATATAATAGATTTATAACTTCCCATATGAACTTTAAAAAGAGAACTTATTCTATGAAATTAAAATTTTCGCGGGACAAGTTGTTTCATTGTAACAACTAGCCCCTCGGAATTTCTTCAAGTTGTACCCTTTAGCGACATTTTATATCTTCATGCATGCCAATGATGTAATACAATTTTTAAATATGTTGTTATAAATATGATAGTACTTACCTGAAATCTAGGCTTGCATATTCATATATGTTCAATGGTTCAGACTCAAATAAAAAATTTCAATTTCAAAGAAAAATTGTAAATGACATTGTAAAGCACATTTAATTTCTTCACCAGCACTCTTTTTCTAAATAATTTCAGATAATTCGTTAAGAAAAACCACTCGAATGAGATATACTATCAAGAGAGCTTCAACCAGAGAGTAATTTAAAATGCGAATATAGCATCTTACCTCGTGTAACAACTAGCTTTGATCTTCCCTACTTAAATATTTATGAAGATTACCAAAAATATTGCTATACTTTTAATGTAGCATTAGAAAGAAGTAACTAAAACTTAGATGAAAAAGTCTGATTATACTGACATTTTGTTTTAATAACAGTAACATAAAATTTGATTCAGGTAGATGCAAGTTTCCTTCTATTATTTAAAAAAACGTAACGAAAGAGCATATTATTTTTTTTAGTAATTCTTTATGTAGATCTCTTTAGTTGCGTAATAAAATAATATATCAATTCCCTGATAGTTCATTAATTCTAATTTTTTCTTGAATCTACTTTGGCATTTTTTTGTTTCAGGCCCTGCTGGTAGATATGGATGTCACTGAATACTTGATAAGATTCTAGAAAAATGTTTATTTTAAATTAAACTTAAATATTTAAAATCAAATGAAATTTTCTTACCGTTTCTTCTGATCGGGCTGTGTAGTATTTTCCCAACAGCTTGTCGGTATCGAGCAGCAAATGCCCAATATTTTTTTCAATAAACTGAGGGAAAAATACGAAAAAAAAAGAAAGAAAAAACGCCATGTTAGTGTATATATTAGTAAAAATAATTTATTATAATATTAACAGTTATGTTTCTATCATGAGGATGTTAATAATATATCAGATGGAGTTTTTTAAATGATACAAAGATAAGGAATGCAAAAAATTATAAACAAATTTTGATTTTAACATTCATGCGAAATGAATACAGTCGGACCGTGATTTAACGAATGCATTGGGACCGAAAATATTATCGTTAAATCGGGGTTTAATTGTAATATCGGCGTCCACCCCCCCCCCAAAAAAAAAAAAAAATTCGGCACTTACCTTATGGAAAAGTCATAATAAGCAAGTACACAAAAACATGCATAATTAAAAATTGTGCACTTTTTTGTTCAGCAGCTAAACATGCAACAAATAATTTTAAACTATAAAGTATGTGCTGAGTAATATGTGACAATTCCTGTGATTCCTGATTCGAAAAAGTATCTTTTTCAACTTTATGGAGAGAAGAAAATACTGCGTCATTTACATCTTACTGCCCGAAGGTATGTTTTCACAGTTTCAAAACCATGTAAAGTATAAGAGAAGATAATAGTTTTAACAGGATTTTCATTATTGATTTCTGTATCAGAATCTTTAGTCATTGATTCTGATAAATCAAAAATTCAGTTGCACGGAGAGACAGTCCGTCCGTCATCGCACGTAACATAATCGTTGATGTCTATCCCAGGAGCGATGTCTTTTTATATGACTTCAACTGAAAGGTGAAATGGAAAGATGACATCTTCATTCGTTTTATCGCTTTCCATTTGTGAGCCAAGAAATCCTTTTTTTCTGAAAGAATTTTTCTTTTGTATTTTTAGAAACTTGGTCCCAAGATTGTCTCACAAAATATAGAGCATCCAAAATGTTGGCTTTGTATTTTTTCTTCGCATTTTCGCCCAGCGATGTTAAAATTTTTCACATAAGCAATTTTCTGCAATTATCTTTTATAAGATGAAGGGTGTCAAGGTCTGATGGCTGAGGTATGTGCAACTGCAATATTTATGCAAATTGAATTGGAAAACACGACTCTGACGTTTTTTAAATTGCAAATTGGGGGACGTGCGGGCAACAAAAGAATTTTTCTCTTTTGTAACTTTGTAAACTTACCTAAAGACACCAGAAAGTTTGTAAACAGCAGAAGTCGGCCGGGATTTTTTGTTTGCTAAGCATTTTGCTGGTAAGATCTTTACGCTTTATAAAACATCGATGCATTAATGCCCTTCTTATTATAAATGGCTTCAGCTTGTCAATTTCAACCGTAAGCAAATCGCAGCATCAACCCCCAAAATAATTTTCATTTCTATAGCAAAGCATTTGGTCGGGTTGTAAGACATAAAATAATACTCTTTCTTCTCCGCTGTAAATGCTGGAAGGTGAATACCCTTCAATTAAGCTGAGGAATTTTCTTCCCAATGTTTTACTACATTTTAATTTACATCCGCCGTTTTGTTTTGGATAATGTGGGTTCCCCCCCCCCTTAAAACGGTCGATTCAACTATTTGATGCAGAAAAGTCTTTCTCACTATGCTTTTTGGCAAGTTAAAAGGATTTCTCTTTGATCAGAAGCGCACTAAGGGTTATTTTCTTGGCACAAACGCTGCTTAATCATTCCACTAGGTCAGATTCCAGAGCAGAAAGAGTAGTGACATTCAATTTCTTTTTAATTTTCTTTGTTTCGCACAACCTGCCATGCTTCCCCTTCATGCTGCTGATGTTTCAAATATCAAATATTTTTGCAAAACCAATACACCTCACTTCTCTGCACTGTAGAGTGGGGAGAGATAAGAAAGGAATTTATGATCCTACTCGCATCAAACCCACGTGACAGGTGACGTTCTTTACTCATCTGCAAGAATTCCTCATTACTCTTCTGTCTTGGACATGATAGTCAAGATAGTGTTGTCATTTGAAAATTAATTCAACATTTTTCTAATCCAAGTTAACACATTTTTTTCAGCTGCTAAAATAATTCATTAATTCGGGGTTTATTATTCGTCAAATAGGAATTTTTGCCATCATTTTAATCGGGAAAAAAGAAAATTTGTTAAATCGCGCAATTCGGTAATTTGAAACTCTTTAAATCGGGGACCGACTGTATATGCTACAAATAATTAATAATTTCAAAAATAATTAATAGTTGAATAAATATGCATGAGTACAGAAAAAAACAGATATTAAGAATTTGTCATTGAGATTTGTTTTATTACTCTTTATTGGTATTTATTACTTTATAACTCAATTTCTGCATATGAAAAACAGCAGTTTTTCCAATAACTTTCAATAATAAAACACGTATGTCTTAGATTTCAAAATTTGAATAATGAAATGAAAAATAATGTTAAATAATTTATATCCTTTTCAAAGCTCTAAACATTTTACGTAATTAAAATGATATTGTCCAAAACAGTTAACTTATCTGTACATTGTTTTGAACAATATCTTCTATTATCTAGTGAAGTTGAAAAAATGAATTGTTCTAAAGATTAAGTAGAAACATTTTTCGAATTTCGCAATGTTTACACTCACATGCAATTTACAAATGACTTACTATCAGGAAATATTGTACCTGTGCTGTAACAGTGATTTGATGTTGCTTTAACTGTGTGACTTGGATTTTTTGAGCACCGAATGGTGTGTAACAAAACTATATGTATAAAAGCAACATCATGTATAAAAGTTTAACACAAGGCATTTTAAATAGATTCAAACAATGATATTCAATGAAATAGTGATAGGTGCGCATGAGAGCTAGGTAATGATACACTGAACGTTAGTCTTAAGGGGAGAAGACATTTATAACGAAGACAAAACATTAGAGCGATAGTGTCCTTTTAAAAAGGCTAATACGATGAGATACCATGAGATAAATGATACCATGTCCAAGGCATCTTGTTCTATCATCGATGAAGACATTGGGGGAAGAAATCATATTATGCTCCAGGCGTCACTTATCCTTATTACCACGCCACTGTAGCAAGATATGGATAAAGATGATATGATTACTATTTGCCCCAGTATTGGGGAGGAAAACTCAGCGAAGACAATATATACGTGCTATTGTTGGTTTTTAAAGCCAAAGGTCGATTAATGGTACGGAGGAGAAAGGAAGAAAAATAAATACTGTATCCTGGGTACCACAGTATTCAAAGAATCTTTGACAAAATGTAAATGTATAGTAAATGTCGACGAAGTCAAAGGGTTGATGGAATTTTGGAATGATTTCTCTTTTTTTGTGATAAGTATTACGGGTGCTTATCAGTGGCCTAAAAGGTAAAGGCGTGACAAAACAAAGGAGCACGTATCTGAATAAGAAATTTAGGGATTCTATCCTAAACCTAAGGTCTTTATCAGCGTAATTTAAAGTAGGTAGAAAGACACGCGTTTTAGCAAAGATTGCTCTTTGCTCGAAATTGAAGTTTTCCTGATTTCATACACAGATGTGGGCCAGTTTCCTCTGAAAATTCTCTATCAGGGAAATCTACCCGCATATATTGGAGTTATGGCAAATATTTTTCTTCATCTTTGTATTCTGTGTAACTCCCCCTAATTACTCCCCTCATTCGTGATTGCATGTGCTAAACCAAGCAGGACTAAAACACCATTATTTCAGATGCAGAGATTAAGTTAATATAATTATTATAATTCTAAACTGACAGCATAAAATTTTCTTTGTTCCTGGCGATTATTTATTATTAATTCTTAAACTAACAAGACATATTCTGATATATTATGTTTTAAAGATAAGTATTCAAATAAACTCTATTTTAAAGATTCTAGAAGTTTTGTCGGATATAAAACACTTTACACCGTTTAAAGATATTTGGTTAAAATTTTTAATATTAAATACTGAAATTATTTTACGTATATTCCTTCGTTTTATTAAAAATGAAAACTTCACATCTTACCTGATAGAGTTCACCATGCACTATTGCAATGGGAAGCTTTACATCTTTGCTGTGAAAATATTCGGCCAGAATGTTCAGAGCTACATAAATGTTGTGAAAGAATCGTGGCCTTTGGTCCTAAATACCGAGAAAATAGTTTGTAATAAATCATATAAACAAATATAAATAACTTTTTAATAAGTAAATTTTATTTTTTAAAAAAATTATTAAAGTAAAAAAAAAAAAAAATATTAACAGCAACAACAAGCAGAAACAAACTAGGGAGAAAAAAAAAACCCAGCCACTTTTTTAAAGCAATCTATGCGCTTTAAAACAAAGAGCGACATAGTTATTTAATCTTTTCCTGCTTTGGCCTGCTCAAATTATTATCTGTTTGGGAAAAAATGATGAAAAAATCGGGAAATACTTCATGTTTCAAATAATTAATTTATTGTACTTTTATAAATTAAATTCATTCATTCATTTTTCATTAGTAATATAGGTCGTGTTGCTATCTTGCCCACGGAACTCTCAGCCCAAAGAAAAAGCGGAAATGTCTAAAAAAGCCGATAATTTTGTTGATATCAAATGGCATCACGGTCTGGAATGGTTTTAGAAAATGAAAACTAATTAACTTGACAAAAATGTAACTATTAGATTTTCGAAACAAAATATCTCTTATTTGGGATTATTATTTGTTTACATTTTCATTCCATTAATTGAAACTGTAATCAACAAAGAATGTTCGTAGCATTATGGGCCCGTAAATAATTTACAAACTTGGTATGTAACGCAATATTAAAATTTTATATTAGTTGAATTAAAATTTTAAGTAATTTTAGTTGTGAGAATTGCAAACTAATTATCTGCTGAAGTTTGAATATATTCTGACATGAAGATTCTGTTATTTAAACAGGTGACATTTTTATGGTTTTTACATTTCGCTGAGTACTTTTTTCAGTGCGTTTACTTCACATTTTTTTCCCCTTTTCTTTCAATGGATCTTCTGTTTTTATAAAAGAGACTAAAGGCATAACCCTATATTAAATTACACTAGATATTATAATTTAAATATAACAGTTTCAAAGCTGTAAGCAACTGTTACAATTCCCGAAGCGGCTTCCTGACCTAGGGGTAGCGCTTCTTCCCGGTGATCTAGGAGCCCCTGGTTCAAGCATAGCTGTTCTTTATCCCATCTTCTGTAAGGTGTGTGAAAGAGTCTCCTCCCCCCTGTAAAAAGGGGTTGTGCAAGCGAGTGTGTGAGTGTCATCTTCATATGAGCTAGAAATCAGACTTCTGCCCTCGGGTGCTCAGGGGCCTTCACCCTCAGAAGCTACTGCACAAACTCGGCTTAAATTGCTGACCTCGTCAGTGAGTTTGTTTATGACAAGTGCCATAAGTAACAACAACGAATTTTGAAAATACTGTTAACTACAGCTTAGAATTTTTTATGATTCAAGAATGCACTTTTGTAATAAAAGAAAATGTTTGAAAGATTCCATAACTTCGGAATATTTTTTTGTATCGGAATTTTTTATTTCACCATAGTACCACCCATAGTATTCTACCGTGATCATAGTATTGCCTTCCCGGTTTCGTTGAACAAAAGATTGTTAAAAAAATTAAACGACATACTGATATACCCGCCCTGCCATAGCGTTCCGCGAAATAAAACCCTTTTTCTCAACGAACTGAGAAAACATCAACGGTATTATGATGAAATAAGAAACCCGTTTGCAGCTAACAATGAATTCGGGATCTTTGGTCGATATATAAAAGTCCCCATCATGAACGGCACGTGGACTACCTCAAAGACATAGGCGGCGAAGTGCTTGTTAACCAGGCAACATCATCATTATTACATTATTCTATTTCCATATTTGAGATGCTTCCTAGTGGAATTAATTTCTCTCGTGAGAATTTTATAACTTATCAGAATATTATATTATTTAAACGAAATAGTTTTATATGAAATAATTAAACAGCTATTTTGTTGCATATCTAAATCGCTAATTTTATTTGCATATGAAAATGTTTAGAGCTACCTAATTTTCTAATGTAAATCTTCAAACGTATTTGAATTGTCATAGCTGAAGGGTCTTAGAGCATGTCTATATACATGTGTTACAACAAAGATTTGTTTCTTTTCTATTTTCTGGGAGGATTTTCTGTGTATTAAGAAATAACCACTGCCCGGAAAGTTTATACCCTGGTTAAATTATCTTCTGTCATCGATCTCTTTCCACCATTTTCTGCTTGTCTACTTTTGCTCGAAGCATTTACAAATAATCTACAATTGAAGGATAACGCATCCTCACGCGTGTCTGTCAACAATACCATGGCAACATCATTATAATTCATTTCCGCTTCCATTGTGACATTTTTCCATCGTTAGTGAGAACAAAGTAAGAAATTTAAAGAATCAGTTTAAGTCAAAGAGAAACTGGATGAACATAGGATAGATCGGAAAGATATCACATCTTAAGTAAAATAAAAATAAAAATTAACTTTTCTTATGAACTCGAGCTCAAAAAATCTGATGCAAAATTTGAGTCAGTCATATTTACTGTTATATGTTTAAATATTTCTGTCGTCTTAATGTGCAAGGTGTCCGTAACTAAACGACCCTATTTTAAAGTTGTCTATAGACAATCTTTTGTTCAGAAAGTTATCAAATTTTGTTTGTTAAGAGACGAGAATTTGTTTGATCGAAAAAAAAAAATAGTTCAAAATTTCGCAGGCAGAGGGCGTTTTTTAATGAATTATACATATTAGCATACAATTGCGATAGTTTATAAATTTTATAATAACAAAACATTTTCGACATTACGGTCATCATTTTCAGCTACAATCTGGAACCATAAGATAGTATGTTCCACAGTTGGCCGCAGGCGCTCTGGAAAATGATAGGAACATGTCGCGAAATGTTGTCTTTAAGATCAGGTGAAGAATTATTGATGTATCACGACTTAACAGATGTTTCAAATATCCCTAAAGTCAAAAGTCACATGGATGTGGATCGGTGAGACCACGGATCATGAAAGTGGCGGCTGATGAGACGTTCTTCTATGAAATATTTTTGAGGACGTTCGTAGTACAAAGACTAATGAGTAGAGAAGCTCCATACTGCATAAAATTTGTGTGTGAAAGGCAATTGACGTGCGTGCAATTACGGAACAATTTTACTTTTGTAACGAAAATGCATATCATTGCCTGATGATTCAGCATTTTACTGGACTTTTCGCATCTAATTCGTCTACGAAATACTGGCCGATAATAAATAATCTAGTAAATTCACTAAACTAAACTAAACTCAGTGGCATGACAGCCCATGTGGACCAAGGCCTACAGTGCCCATATCTACTTTCTTGACCGAGGGCCCTGAAGTGCAAGGCATATGTCCCGGTTAGGTGATCAGCCCCCCTCCCTAGTATTTAATCCCAAGCATGCTTAGTCCTCAGTGAGAAGGTTACTTTAGTAACTGCATTAGAACGCAAATTTACAGGATCCCGAATTCGGCAGTTGAGAGTATTCACTGAACCGTCCAAATACAAGTGCGCTTCGTCTGTCCAGAGAATATTCAAATGCCATTCTGAATCAACCTCAAAGCGAATAAGAAACTGAAGCGAGAACTGTTTTCAAGTTCTCGAAATCCTCTGAAAGCAACTTTTGCTCAATTAAAGCTTGTATAGATAATACTTGAGAATACTCCGCATGATCTTTTGGGCAGTTGAATAGGGTATATTCAATTCTTCTACCTTATGACGGACACTGGTACTAGCCTCTTCGTTGAAAGCTTTATCTTCTTCCAACTGAAGTGCAACTTTTATTATTACTGCGGAAACAGGGCTTCTTCTTCTTCCAGGACAAACTTGTTTCTTCAGATTTGGCAACCATTAATCGAAGAGTTTTAATAGTCAATAGGTCTTTTCACATTCTCTTCAAAGTCCTGTATTTTCGTAGAGAAAATACCGCGGAATTACCCTTTTGGTAAAGCAATTTAACTAACAAGTCTCGATTTGGTAAACATCACAACATCATTCTGATTAGCAAAAACGAGCATATTAACAATAGAGTCTCCGCGAAATTTTATAGGTTTTATAACAGCTGCTGCTCGACATGGACAACATTTTGCATTTTCCCTTCCTTCATTCTAGTGTTCTTGAGCAAGTGTTCGACTGAGTGCAAAAATTGAAGGACACCTTGTTAAGAGACCTTGTGCTTCGCAGTTACTCGTGCGTTCGAAGATAAATTTCAAGAGGGATTCGAGTGTTTACATTTAAAGACATTTCGCCGTTGATTTTCTCGTGTTAACAATCAAAGTGACCATTTTTCTGTAAGTTCCAGTTGAGAGAAATGCGTTCGAGTGTGTTTGATAGCATTTGCTGTCAAAAATGTAATCCAAAGGGTTTTTAAGTGTTTAGAGATTTTGTAATTTAAAGAACATTTATGTTAGTGTAAGCTTTGAATAAAAAGGTGGGGAAATGTAAGTAAAAATGCCATTTATAAACATGTAATTCATTAAAAAAACCCCTCTGTCTACAAAATATTGAATTGACTTTTTAAAATTAATTAATATCCGCTGAAGTTTAATAATGAACATTTTATACATCTTTCAGGCTGAAACATTAATCAAATATCTAGATATGATGTATGGACAGATCTGAAAGAGCAATAACTAGTTCAGTTTAATTCACATGATAGCATGCGATAAGAAAATTTGATTACATTTCTGATGCATAACTTTAAATTCTCAAGATTCATCACGGTATGTTGATCTTCATTTGCTTTTTGTATTAATGACACAATTTCATTGATCTTCTACTAAATTTGACTTATATTTTGGCATTACTGATTCTTTTGAGGCATGCTAAGTTTTTCATTTATTTTATATATTACAAATATTTTACACTTTTTAGAATCAAAACGATCTCAGATAACCAATATATTATTTTACGATTTATATGAATACGGGAACTTTTTACTCTGTGCCATATAATTTGCGCATATTACCTTCTTTTAAAAAACAATGCAAAGTTCAAAATTTAATGTTTTGAATGTTGATTTTTTTTGCTTATAATGAATGTTTACAAGGAGTGAAAATTCAAAAAATAAGAGCTATATTATTAAATTTGATAACATATAGGTACTTATTTCAAAAGTTCGTAGTCCTTCGATGTATTTATTCACCAGTATGATGTGCAACTTGTTTTTAGCGATGTGAAAATCAGAAGATCAAAAAATGGAACATCTGAAGCAATTCCAGTTCTCTTTATGGTTTAAGAAACTCTGGAACAGTTCGATTATAACCCGTGACTCGCACTTTTACTGGCTGGAGGTAGGGGGTTGCTCTATCCGGCTTTTAGCCTCTTTGATTATGATTTGATTCCAAAAAAGGTAGAACCACTTTGTTCAGAATACTAGCGATTCTGAAAGCGACAGATTACTCCAACCCAACCCTCTACAGAATTCGCGTTGCTTCAGATATTCTTTGACTTTGATGCAATATAAGTTATTCATAAGGTTTATAAATCTTTCGATTTATAAATGCTGTAACGACAATAACTACATAGTTGCAACTTTAAATTTGGGCTAAATATAGGTACTAGAAGAAGAAGAGCATACTTACCTGTGTATTCGAAAGAGATAAGTTTTTAATCTCAATGAGTAGCGTTCTATATACTTCAGCTGATATTCTTAAAAAAGTAGTTTCCAAATAGGCGAACCTCAGACTTATCAAAGTTTTCTTTAAATATATCGAAAGAGGAGCAATGGACTAGAAAAAAGAAAGAGCTTTGATTAGAAAATGGCTCTGAATTATCTTTTAGCATTTTTTAAACATTATCTTTAAAATATTCATAATACCAAACACCTTTCTGAAGTACTTTTTAATAGCTTTCCTTATGAATTACGCAAAACATTCTTCTTCTTCAGAATAACATTGTGGTTTTGATTGTGGAAACAAAGGGCATTTTTTGTATCTGAAAACTATTTGGTAAACTTACAGGTATTACTACCAAGGGGAAAGACTCACGGGGAGAGAATTTTCACACAACCAGAATTCTTATTTTTCAATTATATTAATAATGTAAAAATATTCTTTGAAGCTCTTGCCTTGGCCGAAATCATTAGATTATTTTTTATAACAGACATATCTGCAATAGTCTATGGATCCATTATACAGCATAAAAAACATCGTTTAAGAATTTTATATCTACCTATAATTTTGTTCTAATTTATTATCTCTATTCGTTAAATCATTCCCCCCCCCCCCAACTGAAGGTCTAAATAAAAGAATTTATTCTACTAATTGAATTGACAGAAAATCTTTGATAAATATTCTAAGAAATAATTTTTCAGTGTTAGGGAAACAGCAGAATCTTGGATTTTTTCGGGCATTTCTAGTGTAAGAGGTCATCTCTTAACATTCACCCTCAATTCATCGTCAATAGACACCCGATTCGATTCTGGGGATTGATACAAGTCTCATACAGATAGGTATAGTTTTATAAATTTCACGAGTAATTAATTCATTTTCATTTCTTTATATGTGAATATTGTTTGTCGTCTGAAATGCAGACTCATACTTTCACCAGAAATGATCATAAAATAGAAAAAGAAAATCGCCGAGAAGCTTAAGAGTATATAGATAATCAAGTTTTGCTCTAACTTCTTTCAGAACAGTCCGTCGGAGAGCAATCAAGTAAGTGGTCCGAAAATGCATCCCCCATTTCAAAAAATAAAAAGATGAGAGTTTTTCCATTTTTAAAAAAAATTCATTTGGGTTGATCGTTCGGCTGGTTTGGTATTTGTTTCGAACTGTTATGAAACAGTTCTCATTCTTATTTATTTGCTCCTTTGGAGCAATTTTCAAGTTTTCCGAGAAGGTTTACCTTGAAAATTCATTAATTAATTTCCCTTTTTTGTCCCTCCCTGTACTCTTCAATAAAGCTTTTTGCTCCTTTAAAGCAAATTTTACTTACGATAATAAATTATTTCATTTATCAGATTAGAGAAAATTCAGCTCACGACACTGAATTCTGATAACATTTTATTTTCTAGGAATACTGAAGCTTCAAAGGTATTCAGCTTTACGCAATTACTATTCAACAATGTTTTGATGTAAATAATAATATAATTTTATTTTCTTCAATTAACAAAAAAGATAAAAACGTGTATATTAATAAAATTATATTATTAATTAAATCAAACTATTTTATGACATCACCGTTAACTTTTTCAAATTTGAAACAACTGAATGATAAAAATCATTGTGTAAATTTATTAAAAGTTTTAAAAAAAAATCTAACACACACTTTTATTCGAGCATAAAAAAAAGGGGGGGGGGCAGGGAAAATGTAAATGCATGAAGAGCTGATAGAAATACTTTAAAATTACTTTTATTTAAAATTTGATTATCAATCAGATTTTTTTTATATTTTTATTTTTTAATGATACAGTTTAAGAATGTTCTGTTTTTATTATGTTCTCTGTAGCTTAATTTTCTTATCTTACTGTTTTCAGCGCCTCATATTTTTACATTGTTTTTGGCGTCCATTTCAATGATTATAAATTATTTGCTGCTTTTCAAGCGCGTTTGAAACATTATGTTATTTTTTGTTATTTTCTACTTTTAAATCTATAATATAATTTCATAATTCATTATTATAAAGGACATGGAATTTTGCAATCAATTTTTCTCAATTTCCCAACCAAGTGATATCAGTTGCATGGAATCAAGATTTTAATTAAAAATAATTGGTAATATGGTATTAATTGTTATAATTTCAAATTTATTACTTGATTGTGACTCTCGTATGGAATCAAAATTTTATAAAATTAATTGATTAATTACCAGTTAAGTTAAAAAATAATAAAGTGGAGTATCATCAGCGGGAATACAAAATTATGCAAACTTTTAGACCTCTGCCACTCCAGGAAGCGAGTGAAAAATCGATCACAAAATTGTTTCTTTATGAACGTGAAGCAAGTCAAACTATATAAAAGAGTGTGAAAATCTCTGATAAAGTGAAAGTCAAACTATTAAAAAGTGTGTGAAAATCTCTGAAAAAGTGTAATTCAACTTTAAAAAAGTGTGTGTGTAAATAAAGTGTTGTTAGCTATTCTGTGCTTGACCTCTGGAGTTTAGTTGATTTATTTAGCTAAAAACGTTTAATCCCCAAGTTTGAAAAATAAATATTTTGGAAAGCTGAAATAATTAAAGTTATTAAAATGAATTACTTATAAAGGACATTTTTAGATTTGTTTTTTTTAGAAAACTTTCCTGGATTCAAGGACCTACCAAAAAATCTAGGCCAGGATTCAGCAAACTATGGCTAGAGTAATATGTGCGATTCCGGAATATTATTCAAAATAAAAATAAAATAATCGTAATTTCATTTATAAAATTTAAATTTAACCCCTTCGAGACGAATGCCGCATATGTGCATTTGTGTTAGATTATCCTCAGAGCCGAAAGCCGCATATGTGCGTTTACGATAAATTCTCTTTTAGGCTGCACGTCTATCCCTGCAGCAGGCTTTTAGAAAGAAAGGATTTCTATTAGATGGTATGTAGGTCCCATACATTAGTATTGAAGTCGACAAAGTATCCTTGAAGTTAGATTGAAGTTGGCAAAATATCCATGAATCATCAGATTTTCGTAAATCTAAACAGAAACACTTGTTTGCTAATGTAAAGCGAAACACGTGTTCATTTTGAAGTAGTTGTTATAATTTCTCATTTGGGATAGGATGTTATTCTAGCAAGAGCTTTATTTATCTCAGTTTTGCAATCATGGCTACAAGACCCGTTATTTTTTCTGGGAGGGGGTGTGATTGCTATTTATTGCAAAATTTTCTATGCGAAGGGTATTCTTTACGAATTATTATGCACTATTTTACAAAATATAATGCTCACTAGACTTAGCTGGTGAAAATTCTTCAACCTGTATGGACAGTCGGTGTTTAGCTGCCTTCCGACGGCCTATGGCCTTTACAGATATGGTCTGACCCATTGTTGGACCAACCCCGCCTGTGCACGCGATCCGGAGCTTCCCGAAAATTGTCGGTAAATTGAACAGATATCAAAGAAAGCCTGAAAACTACAAGAGAGGGGAAAGAGGGGAAAGTGTGCCTTTCTTCAGACGTTCATTGGTCGTTGGAATGGGGCTTTTGTTTACTCCCATCCAGTATGTTCACTTCTTCCTGCGCGTATCCGTCCCGGAGAGGCTGAAGGATATACAAGGGGATTTTATGTGGCCTCGCAATATTTTCAGAATCTAAGGACAGTTCCAAGCATTCCTGTAACACGACAAGCAGAGTAGTTGAAAAATCAAGCTCTGTATTTAATAACTGCAGATATTATTTCAATACATTTTTAATATTGTAAGCTTATAAGGAGTCAGAACATTGTTAAGAAAAGAGTACTTGGCAGAAGCGGTTGGGCCTGAAAGTTTTTTCCATGTTTCTGACGATGTCTTCTGTATTTCGGAAATAAAACGGTGATTTCACACATCATACTTTGTTGTGGAAACAGTCAGAAGAAAACTTCGATTGAAATGATTTGGTTTTTGGATGATATTTATTCATCTATCTGCATATAAATAATCTAAGCAACTTAAATTGGATTGCATGCAATAATAAGATAGTTTTGAACGAATTGGGCAAAGAATATTCTTTGATGTAAAATGAGGCCTTTCTGCACTTGTAAGAAATTTTCTCTCCTTTTCGATTTTGCCCAATCTGAACTTTTGAGACAATGAAACATTTATCAATATTCAAGGACTAAAAGCCGTAAACATTGTATGTGGTAAAAGCGAAAATGATTGAGAAAAACCAAACTAAACTAAACTAAAAACCTCTTCGATCAGTCCGTAAAGTCGTCACATTAGTGACCTTTTTACAAGCTCTTTTGATTTACGTGGAGGACTAACTAACACTTTTCACATTTACCATATTATAAAGCATTCTCATAAGACGTTTCAAGGTGAAAGACAGTCTCTGAATTTTGTTTGGCACTGACATCGTTTGCTACATTTAATTTTTAATGTAATTATACAACTACAATACATTTTAGCTATGAGAAGCAGTGAAGATGCGTATTTTTCCAAATTTTAATTTTATAATACTTCTGGAAATATTCTTATCTTTTTGATTATCATGATTTTTCTTTCGTACAAAATAAAATTATGATTGACAGAAATGAGAGAACTTACTCTTAACGAGATAACACGAAAGTTCATCCGACCATCAATCATCAGGCAGGTTAAATCTGCTATAATTTATGGTGAAATATGTGGAGAATTATTCTATACATCTTGAATCTAAGCAAATTAAAAGGAAAAAGTAATAATTTTTTTGTTATAGCGTGAGATTTCACGAAATGAGGATCATTCAAACGTGGCTGAGAAGAGTATTTAATTTTATAAACGAAGTCGAATAAGGGTTAGTATACGGTATAGGCAGGTTTAATCTGCCATTATGTATGACATGAAATATGTGGAGAATTATTTTATACATCTTGAATCTAAGCAAATTAAGAAAGGCCGCGGTGACCTGGTGGTAAGGTTTCGGCTTCGGAACCGGAGGGGTTCAGGTTCAAGACCCGATTCCACCGAAGAACCGTCGTGTAAGGGGTTCTGTTGCACGTTAAATCCGTCCTGACCAAACGTTCTCCCACTGGTGTGGTGTGGAGAGGGGGTTGCCAGCTCAGGTGTCGTCCTCGTCATCTGACCGCCGTTCAAAATTACGAGGTCCGTCCCAAAATAGCCCTAGTGTTGCTTCAAACGGGACGTTAATATAACTAAACTAATCTAAGGAAATTAAAAGGAAAACGAAATCATTTTTTGAAATAGCGTGAGATTTCACGAAAAGAGGATCATACAAACTGGGTTGAGAAAATTATTTATTTTTATAAACGAAGTCGAAGGCTTAGTGTACGGTAAAATATTATTAACAAGACTGGAGATGCATTTAGCAGAAAAAAATGAAAATACTTTACGGACTCTTTTTGATGTTTGGAAAACGTAACCCATACGTGGTAATGATTAATATTCATGCTTGATATTTTTTAGTGTAGAAATCTACTATAGAAATAGGTGAAATATTACATGACGCATGCATACATCCTTCTCTCAATCAAAAAAACTTCACTGAATCAAATGGTTTACGGAATGCATCTGGTTTCCGTTTGCATCGCGATAATACCGCCTCATCTTTTTCAATATCTTTATCAATCATTTGGTTGAAACAGGAATGGAATATGAGTCTTATTCACCACACGACCAAAACCTTTGTGGTACTATCTCTTATTCTTTAGCTTAACATCAGACGTTCCCAAGCAGTTTATACGATCATCGATGATGGTTTTGAAGCGAGCGGAGCTGGTTTTGAAGATGTTCAAAAATAGTTCATGCATGTTTTTCAAAAATAGCAGACATGTTAAATGAAATGCAAAGCAGTTACTGGCAATTATTTTAAAAATTATCAAATAAAGATTTCCTTTAAAATATTTTGTAAAATCAGATTCATCATCGGTTATTTTGATAATTCATAAACATCTTTAAATTTCAACAGTATCATCTTGATAAAATCCGATCCTTTAGTCAAATTTTTAAAACTATAACAGAACTAATGCAATAAATTTTTACCTTATTTGGTTCTATGTGTATAGGACCCCAAACCAAATGAAACACCAAGCTTCGAATTCTAGGAGTCATCTGAAATAATATATATATATTTAAATATGTTAATGAGATAATGCATTATTTTTAAACTTAAGTTTTATGAGAAATTTAGAAATAATATTTGCTTAGAAATTTAATCGGTAATTAAGAATAAATCTACTGAAGATTCTTTTGTAAAAATATCTGCTATTTTCTGCAACAAAAATCAGCTCTACCGGCACAATTAAAATCTATGAAAGCAAATTCATTGTATGGAATATTATCTTAGTGCTATCATTGTAGATTTGTTAACTTTCTTTCGAAATGCTTAATATTTGGTACTATTAATCTTATGAAAAAAATAAAATGAAAGCCATAAAAATTTGTTACATTTTATTCTTTGATCTAATATACCATTAAAAATTCCTTTCATAATTAAAATGGATCGATTCGTTTTATTCACAAATATGTAATCGAAAAGAATCACAGAAAGAAAGTTAGCTTATTCATTTGTTTAAGGATCACAAGAAATTTCGTGAAATGTCATTCTAATAATTTAGAAAGGCATATCATTAATAAATACAAAAAAAAAAAAAAAAAAAAAAAAAGAAGAAGAAATAAAAATTTATCCTACTTTTTGCTAGCAAATCTAAACTTGGAATTTTAAAATGAGCGTTTTCACAAGATGACGATTAGAAAACTTTCAAATGGTAATAAAACTTTATGATACTAAATGGTATTGGTGAGTCGAAGTGAGCAGTGGACTGTACTTTTGCTTAAACTTCTTTATTTACACTATATACTCTTCTTTTGCGGTGAGTAGTTCATATAATACATGGCTGATTGCGGTTGGCTTTGTTAAGCCTTACAAACTGAAGTTGTTTACAGCTTCTTCGGGGCTGGGGAGCCGATGCGGGTCAACGTTCTAATGACCCCTGAAAGACTCGACCGGAAGGGCGTGTAAAGGGGTTGCCGTAATTTTAAGATTGCCAAGTTTGGCGTTAAGCGACATTCACGTGAACAGATATTAATATTGTTGCGAATCTGTGATGCGGCTTCTCAGCATAGTTGGTTCCATAGGAGGTTCCAGAGCTTGGCGACAAACTTGGCGACCATTTGGCAACTTGGCGACGAATTTGACGACTTTGGCGCCAAAATAGATTATACCCGAAACATCACGAATTTGCCCGATCCGTCCAGTAGGAACGGAGATACGCCTCGAACGTTCCTGATTGGTTGAGAGGCTTCTAGCCCCGCCTCCTGAGACCTATAAAAGGAGCAGCCTGCAGCTGCCGAGTAGTCGTGGACCAGTGGAGTCGAAGAGTAGTCGGAAGCGAGGTGAAGAATTGGCCTTCCAGAGATAAGCGGCGCAGCGACGGAGTGAAACTAGTGCTGAACTGAGCTGAGTGCTACTGTCTGCAGTAGAGTCTGTTGTATGCTGTTGTTGCTGCACGTCTCGGCTGAAGATAATCGTCTTCTGTGCTGCATATAGTTGTCGTCTTTGTGCTGTCCTGTGTGTCTTCGTGTAAATAAACGTCGTTGTTTTTATTTTCTACTGCCGCCTGGTGATTGAGCGTTCTTCCCACCATATAACTTCCACTATGCAAACGAACCCCCGGAAATTTCGTAACAATATATTTTAGTACATTATAATAGATTATGATTAAATATTTTATTAATTTAATTATATTATGATACTAATCATGATGTTTCTTAAGTATCATAAATTTAAGAGTATTTTCTGACTAGAATGAATTGATTACTATCTGTATACCAGTACATTTTCCCCCTGTTTGATCTCTTAACTAAGCGACCGCGAATCCCTAGATGCCACAGTAAACCTTGGACTTCCTTCTTTCCTGTGAATATTGTAATATTATGAAACAGTAATTTTATTAATTCCCAATTCTCTTAATGATTTTCTCTAAAGCAAAGGATTAATAATGCGTAGAAAATAATTTAGATCGAGTAAGATTCTGAATCAGATGAAAAACTTTCCTGTCCTTTGTTATGATTAAAATTCCTTTAAGAGATGGTTTTAGCTCATATTCGAAAATTTTCATCGCTGTTTAGAGTAAAATATTTATAAATATTTGCATTACGAACGGATCGCATTTCGTTGTAAAGAAAAGCAAGTTTCCTTTACCTAAGTAAAGGGTGTCCCAAAATTAACGCAAGATTTGAATTTGCCACCATTCGTGCAGTAAGGTGTTTTCAACCCTATTAAAAAAACCCATTTGACTGCTGATAATTTAGGGTTAGTAAAAGTGGAGCGTTACACGACTGAACAACGTGGTAACGCAAGACTTAAATAAAATGGAAAAAAAGCAAATTTTTTTCTCTTTAAATGGTTAGATTTTTATTGAATCGTGAAGCTCACTGGATAGGATTATGTATGGAATAAAACACATAGGGTAAATAGCCCTCACGGCTTTGCTGGCACTTACGGACTCATTTGTTCAAATTTCCCATGACCGTTTTGCAGAAATGTGGCTGAATTTCGTTGATGCAGCTTTGAATTTCCTCATGCAATGCGCTCGTGCTTGTGAGTTGTTGGCATAAACCATTTACTTCATATAACCCCATAAAAAGAAATCCAATGGTGTTAAATCACACGATCTAGTGGGCCAATTCCCAAATTTCGCCAAACTTTCATTATTTTTGAAATATCGTTCAACAATGAAAACGCGTTATTTCACCGTGTAACGCTTCATTTTTGCCAACCCTAAACTATAAGCTGTCAAATTATTTTTTTAATAGGATTACCAACACTTTACTGCTCGAATGATGGTAAATTCAAATCTTGCATTAATTTTGGGACACTCTTTATAGTCAGAAATTAACTCCGCCCCAGTAAAAGGCCATACGGAACGGATATGTGGTCACGCAAAGCGACTTCGCCCTATTGGGCAGCATAGGCACTGCTTGTAGGATCGAGGACGAGTTCCAACAGCAAAGAATAAAATTTCCGTGCAATATTTTTGGCTCACACCATTGCAAGTTTTGCAAAGAGCGGGTGATTATAGGCGAAATTCAAGATTGTTTCTGTTCTTGTTATTTGGACTTCGCACTTCCTTGTTTCCGAATAACAAACTTCGCTTTCGTATTTAACTGAGTTACTTATCTTTTTTCCTTTTTACTGACGATTAAAATGAAAAGAATGTAATGAATACGACAACAAAGAATTTGCCTTCAAATTCTGAAAACGAAATTGTAGAAAGCAATGATATAGTTTCCATCAGGTGCAACTTAAAACCCATGCTCTAAATCAATAATATATTTTTCAATAAAACTTTTGAAGGATTTGTTCTGTGTTTTTAGGTGTATTATACTTTAAAAAAATTAAATTGATCACAGTATTTATTCATATATTTCCTCTGCTTGGAATATAAAATTTCGAATAAAAAAACAACGTTTTTCTCTTTTTTAATAAAATCAATAATGAAAAAAATGTTATTGAATTAATATCCAAATTGCTATAAGCATTTATAAAGTTTATTATGTAATAGAATAGCTTTTTTTTTACTTTCATTTTTCGCATTTTATATTGTGCAGATAGATCTCATATTGTATCCACATTTGAAAAGATTGCTTCTTCTCATTTATTCAATACTAATATGTTTAGATTTTTAGTAAACATTTCCTTTTTAGAAATTATTAAAAACTGCGATCATCACTATTATTATTTATATTCAACCTGTATAAATATAATATTTTTTTTATCTTCCGAGAATATAAGAGATTATATAAAACTATATTTGTAATAAAATTACTATAAACAGAATTTTCTTTTAAATCTTGAAAAATATTAGAAACTATAACTTCTATCCTATTTGTGCAATGAAAAAGTGCAAACAACACCCATTCAGGTTCAAACCACCTGAATATTCCTATACCACAGTTTTCCATTTGAAACATGACATAATATTACATTTACAAATTCATTACAGTATAATTACATCACTGTAATAACAATTAAACAAAATGTATGCTTAATATTTGCACTCAGAATAGAAATTTATTTTAGAATTATTTCCTCAGTACAACAATAATGAAACAATATCGACTCAGTACAACAATAATGAAATATCAGTAGAGAATTGCTTAAAAGAGATCCCCCTTTGTTAATTATAAAAGAAAAGGACAATAATTAAATATTTTACATTGAGAGCTGTATGCTCTTTAGAATAAGAGCAAAAAGGATTCCATTTTCAAAACGCATTTTACAGTAAGAACAGATAATTCCTAAATATAGGGAAATAAGCCGAATACAATTTTACAGCTTTAACTATGTTTGTTAGTTTTCAAAAAAAGCAATAGTTCAGTAAAATACAACATTTTCTTTTGATTGATATGCATTTTTTTTCTTTTCTTTTTGCAATTTTCATCACGAACGCAGCATTATGAAAGCTTGAAATTTACTTACATGATGAACAATAGTTTTAACAAAAAACTGGAGCATCGTTTGGACATGGTTAGAAGCCTCGACTATTGGCAGACTCATCCGCTCTTTCCAAATATCAGCAGTAAATCCATTTCTCTCCAGTTGTAACTGGGCAGCAATTTTCGGGACTTTTAGATCATCCAATAAATATTTGAGCACACCTAGCATAATCTGCATATTATTTGTATACAGTATTGCCTAAAAAAGAATTAAGATTAAATAGAATTTTTTTCTCAACATTTCATGGTTATATGCAAAAGTATATTCCTGAATATGAAAATATTTAAGCTGAACTAGAACATGCTCCAAGTTGTTCGCATACAAAATAGCTTAAAAAAGAATTAAGATTAAAGAGAAATTTTTTCTCTCAGTATTAAATGATTATATGCAAAAGTATATTCCTTAACCCTTCTTTGCATGATTTTTTTTTGTGAAATAAATCAGGGTGATATAATTCATGCTCTAGATTAAAGGAAAAATGTTAAAAAATCCTACTATAAATAGTATAATATAAAAAGTAATTAAAAAACAGTATTATGGAAATATCCATCATCATGGAAATTTGCATGTTAAGCTCAGTACAATATATCTTTGTATCATTTTTATTCCTGATGATAATTAAAAATAATTATTATTCTTATTTAGACACAAATTAATTCCACATTTACTCCATGAGATTGCAGAATAATACTTTTTGCATTTAAGATATTTGTACCGGAGTGACCCACCTACATTTGGCCGATCTTCAATGTCCCTCTCTTCTAAATTTCTCTACAAAAATAATACAAAATAAAAGTATAGTAAAAAACATTTTCGTCATACATTAGAAGTGAAACAACTGTATAGTGATGTAAATTTCTGTCACATGGTTTTGGGAAAATTGTTTGGGATATTCGATATAAATTGCACAGAAAATAACAGAAACACACAAAAACACTTTTTTCCTCTCATTATCGCTTTTATTAACAAGAAAACTTAGATTAGTTATAAAAAATATTCAAGAAACCGCACGTTTCTTCTAACCACAACAGACAGCTGAATGCCAAGTTCAAACCCGCTATAATGATTGTGACATTTTTTTTTGACAGCTGCTTTCCTTATTAAGCAATAGTCGTGAAAAAAGTTGCCAGTAACAAACAATTTACAGTACACCCGTTTTGAGTACAATTTTTTGTTCACCAAATATTATTAGGGAAATTTCCATCATCATGCAAAGAAGGGTTAATATGAAAAATAATCGAGATCTGCAAGGGTGCAGTCTAAAATGCTGTGAATTCAGGTACGATAATTTGCATTTCTTTAGATCTGGAACAAGCCGGGAATTACGATGAAATATAGTTGTTATGAAATATTTCATTTGCTTTAATTAATTTATAAATTATCAACTTCCACATACGATAGTAAAGTATGCAACTTCAAAACTTGGTATTTATTTGTCATTTTTAAAAATTTAAATAGGAAATTATAGACATGGTTACGTTTTAATAGGCCTTATTACTAGCATTTTATTTCTTTCAGAAAGGAATTTACATAAAGAACAGAAAAGTCGTACTAGTGTATTTGTATTATGAGCCAATCTAGGATATTTAACTTGAAAAGCTAAGTATGTATCTAATATATAAAAATGAATGTTTGTTTGTTCGTATTTTATGTGCAGTCGTACTGTTCATTCGATTGCGATAAAACTTTGCTAACTTATTGCTTACACTTGCGCAAAAGTTATAGGCATAGTACAATTTTTATTTATGTCCAAAATAAAAAAAAAGAATAAATATTATTTTCATTTCTCGTTTACATCCAGTTTCAATGAATCTATTCTTTGTCGGCAAAATAAATAAATAAATAAATAAATATTGTTCTTTCTATCATTCCTAATTAAACAAGATAGCTATTTCAAATTTCACACGGTATTTCTAAAACTATTTCTTCTGCAGCAGTAACGCGTTAGGTACCAGCTAGTAAAATATAAATTGTTGGATAAATGAAATATGAATTTTGAGGTTTAGTGGGACGTTACTGTAAAAATTGGTCAAAAGCAAAAATTTAAAGGTGAAAAAAAAGCAAAAAAAAAAAAGCAAAAAAAAAAAAAGAAAAAGATTAGAAGAAATACTCATCAGTTATAGATTTATCTTTGTTCCTCTCTTCAAAGAACCATTATTTTCATTATATCGTATTTTATAGTCATAATATTTTACAGTTATTAATAACAACACTCTTGTTCCTTGAAAACTAATTAATTGGATTGATGTGGTTGGATTGTCAGTAGTATGTGGATGATGTGAAAATAATTTAAAACCTTTTCGACTACAGTTACAGCTTTGCATCAGCGAAAAGTAATTCTTATGACTATTTTCCTACAAAGTTAATGATGAAGAATGCTGTTTATGATATTAGAATGCTATATTTGCAATAATTCTACAAAAGAATAATTTCGACATCCAAAAAAAATGTGTACTGAATAAAATTAATATTTAGTATAATGTTTATACATTTCAGCATAAATCTGTATTTTAAAATTATACATTTATCTCTAATTTACATATCAAGTAAAATAAAGTTTTAAGGCAGGCGCCAGATCTATTATTTGATATTTATATTTTTCTGTTGTTAAAACGAAATCTTTTCATTATCTGTCTGTTTTTTTCTACAAAAATTTCTACCTTAATAATGCATAATTCTTACTGAATGAATATTTTAATAAATGCAAATTTAAAATTGCTTACCTTTCTGGTTGGCAAAATATGACCATTTGCATCGAAATTATTTCGGTCGCTTAGGAGATATTTCCACAGTAAATTACAATATAATACCACACCGCTGGATATTGCCTGAAATAAGTCAATTATCACAAAAATATCAGAAATAGTTAAATTCTTATCAAAATATAAGAAATAGTTAAATTCTTATCAAAATATAAGAAATAGTTAAATTCTTATCAAAATATAAGAAATAGTTAAATATACCATTTACAAATAGTTAAAGATCATTAAATAAAGAGTATTAGTATTAAATAAAGAGTAAAACTCTTTATTAGTATGAATTAAATTACTATCGAATAAAATCTTAAATAATAATAGCGATTAAAGTACGAGTAAATAATGCTGTTTTTGTATTAATATATATGCGATATTTCCTTTGAGAAAAAAAAAAACTTTTCTATATAATTAATGAATTTAATTGGAACGAAGGAAAATTTCGATGGGTAAAAAAATCTTCAAAATTACACTCATATCCAAAATTAAGGTCACAAACATAAAATCTGAGAAAAATGAAAAACTATTCACTGTGTTGCCACGAAATTTGGCACAAAGGTACACTACAATGGAAGAAAGAACATAGACTCATAACAACATGGAAAAGAGTTTAATTGGGAATTAAGAAGCAGGGTATATCAAAAAGTGTTACATTCAGAATCAGAGATAAAGCATTTATCTCGGGAAAAGCCTGTCTAATATGGA
This sequence comes from Argiope bruennichi, assembly GCF_947563725.1. Taxonomy (NCBI): domain Eukaryota; kingdom Metazoa; phylum Arthropoda; class Arachnida; order Araneae; family Araneidae; genus Argiope; species Argiope bruennichi. The sequence continues at coordinate 22,587,375 of NC_079163.1, forward strand.
GTGTAACCACCGTGCACTGCTATACAGGCTTCACAACGAGCATTCATACTGTTTATGAGGGTGTCCATAAATGCTTGGGGCAACAAAGCCCATTCTTCCAAAAGCGCGACTTTTAACTCTTGGAGGATATTAAGAGGGGGGTTACGCTGTGGAATGGCTCATCCGAGACCATCCCAAACATGTTCAATAGGATTGTGATCCGGAGACCTCGAGAGCCAGTCCATAAATCGAATATCCTCTTCCTCAGGAAAATCATCAACGATCTGGGCTCTGTGTGGACGCGCGTTATCGTCCATAAATATGAAGTCTCGGCCAAACGCACCCCAGTACAACCTCACATAGACTTCAAGGAACTCATCTCTATAGAGATGTGCATTGATAGTACCCACATCGAAGACGTGTAGTGGTGCACTACTGCTCAACATTATGCCACCCCAGACAAGGATTCCTCTGCCATCAAATCTGTCGATTTCTTTTACGTAGGAGGGATGATAGCGAGCTCCTCGCTCTCTCCAGATGAAACTTCGACGAGTGTCACGCTGTGTGGTAAATTTCGACTCATCACTGAAAAGAACACGTCCCCCATTCTTGCTGTGCCCAAGACTTCTGTGTTAGGCACCACAAGAACCGGGCTTTTCTGTTGGATGCAGTCAAAGGAACGCACTCAACTGGTCGCCGGGCATAAAGGGCCCTCTCTGTTAGACGCCTGTATACTGTTTGTCTGGGAATTCTTATTCCAGACGCAGCAGCAAGGTCAAGAGCAAGTTGAGGAGCCGTTGTCAGCCAATGCCGTCGTGCGCTTAATGCCAAATAGCGATCCTGTGCAGGCTTCTTTGTTCTGTGACGGCCTTGGCCGGTCTTCCTGGTTACAGTACCACTTGTTTGGAATTGATTCCACAACCTGGATACCACTTTCAGCGCCACTTATAATCAGCGAGCCACCTCCGCTTGACACCAACGGCTCTCCATCTCAATGAATCGTCTAAACGATTATGAGAACTCATTCTCACTGGAAAATGTTAAATGTTTTGTTTTAATTCAATATTCACAAAATTGCAGACAAAAATCCCAGATGCCTAAACGGTCTAATTTCAGTAGTTCCTCAAAAACTAATGCTAAACAACATTTTTTCCCACGACAAAGGTTAATATCGTGTTGCCGGTCCTTCACAATATATAAAATATAATTTGTTTGAATTTTACTGGTAGCCATTTAGAATTACTTTGAAATACATTTTTGTGACCTTAATTTTGGACATCAGTGTATTTAATGGAAAATGAGCAAGGGATTAACAGACATTTATTTGTGTATTTTGAAAAATGTATCGACATAATTTTTTTTCAAAAAATGTTGGGAACGAAAGATCAATATTTAGATTGCCGAATTCTCAAGTTATTACGAATTCAACTTTCATCTTTTCCTTAAATTTAAGTTACTGAAAACTTTGAATAAATTAATCATTTATGGGTGAATAAAACCAATTAATAGTATTACAGTTTATAATAAATTGACTATTAAAAATTTTATACGAAACTTTAATATTTGGAAGTAAATATCTAGAGAAAAAGCAAAAAATATTAAAAAATTCCGTGCTGAAGCAAAAGACACAATTAAAAGATTTCCTTTTGTATACCAATATTTTGGCAGTGTAATTCAACTACAATAAACAAAATATGCAATCAGAAATACTTAAACGAATTTTTGTTTTATCTTTACAGTTATACAAATAGCTTGAAAGTTGCGTAATAACATTTTCAAAAATGTGTTTGCTTATTTAATCGTTTCATCCAGAACACACAAAAATGCATCCTGATTTACAAAACAAGAAAAATAGTGTAAGGAAACCTTGAAATTTCGAATTCATATAACGTACTTGCTACTTTGTATAAATAACCTACTTATTAACATACATATATAGAATATATAGTAATATAGTCAGAAATAACCTAATGTGCCGTGAACTTGCTATTCGAAAAGGACTTTCAAACATCTTCAGCAAAGTAAATGCTGAAGATGTTTGAATAGATAGGAAGGTTTTAGATATGGCATACAACAAATTAAATCATTCTAAAATACACATATATTTCTGTATTATATTTTTTTGTACAGATTACAAATACAATATGCTCCAAAATATACAGTGCTGAAACCTGCGCATCTCGAACACGTGGTTTCGTTTGTCGACGATGCATAGCTCCAGCTACACGTGTTCGCAGTAGTGAAAAGGAAGTTGTATTGTGTAGTTGTTGTTGGAAATGGGTTTCTCGACGGAGGAAAAAGTATTTATAGTTGAGCATTATTTCCGCTCATACGGACCCTCGGGGGCACCTCGAAATGAGGATGAGATGCTTCCGGCATGGTGGCTGGATCTCGCCACCCTGGAGGGCACACAAATAGGTGGGGGATCTGAATCCTCCCATCGATAACAGGACGCACTTCCTTCGGGGAGAGTTGTACCGTGGCCGGTGATGGCCATTAGGACTCAACCATAGTTCCTGCCAGTGTTGCTGTTGCGGCGGTACGGTCATTCAGTTTTTATGGTTTAAACCCGTGTGCCTTCTTGGCGGGTCGGAGAGTGTGATGGCTGACTTTCCGCTCATACAGAAGTGGCCATGAAGGTGGACCAAATTTGAAATAAAATGGCACAACAATTCCAAGAGAAGTTTAATAAGATGGTTTAATAAGTGAGCGAGCCATTTCTTCAGGATTTGAGAAGGTTCTGTCGTGCAAGGAACATTCAGATGAATAAACAGTGGTATCAACAGGATGGGACCACCAGCCATACCACTCGAAAATCTCTAGCCATACTGCAGGAAAACTTTCCGGAACGAATCATTTCAAGTGGTACTGACTTGCCATACCCGTCCCATTCCTCGATCTTATACCACCAGATGCCTACTTGTGGGGAATGTTAAAGAAGAGCGTGTTCAACTATGAAGATCCACCAAGGAGTGTGCCTGCATTACGTGAAAAAAATCATCTGCAGCAACCTTTGTTTCAGGATATGTCTGAGAATCTGCGTGAATGATATGAACACTGTCTACAGCTAGGCGGTGCACGCTTTGAACACTTACATTACGCATACCGTGGTAAATCTACACGCTAATAGTCTGTATGTTAATTTCTTTTGAGGAAAAATAAACTCACAGATGACAATAATGTAATTTTGTTCATCCTTTCATTTCAGTACTATATATTTTGGCTCATACTTAGTTGGTACAAATAATTCAAGTAAAGTAATCTGGTTTAGTGTTAAAAAATACGTAGTTGTATCAAAAGGTTCAGGGATTAGAAGCGTACGCACAAAAAAAAGTTTATTAGCTAATCTGGTATCGTTTCCTTAGATGAGCAAATGCCTATTATTAATATCTTTTAGCTATTCAAGTTCGCTACAAAAAAGTTGATTCAGTGGTAGAAAGAGTTTCTTTGGTATAGAGAAAACATTCAAAATTTATAGATACTTCCACCAATTAGAAACTATAACAAACAGAAGGATAGTCTTTTATTGGCGATACAGAGAAACAAGTAGTAAACCTCTAGCCGTCGGAAATGTAACTTCGTCAAGATGTTTCGACATTGTTTTATATGTTAATTGTGTTGTATCTAATTGTTTGTGACTGTACGTCATCAGATCTTAAACATAATTTTTTGAGTTAGCCGAGTGTCTGTCATTCTTAAATTACTCAGTCACAAAACTAATTAGCTAATAATAGTTACAATCTTAGAATTGTATATAATGACAAATTCAGTGTATGCCCAAACAGTGGAACAAGCGTTTATTGCCTTAAATAATGCACATAGACGTATACTTCCAATTACAAACTCCCATTAAACAAGTTAGGTAATTACACAAACACACTTTGGCTTTTGTGTGAGATTGATAACAATTTTTTTATGACATCTATATTTTACTTATTGATATATTTTACACTACAAAGGGCAAATAAATATTTAATTTTTTAAATTTTTTTATTATTTGCTATTCAAAACCAAAAGTATTTTATATAATTGCCCATTTTATTTAATGAAACTCCGCAATTAGAAGAATATGCCTAGGAGCAATATTTTGGAAAATAAACGCTTGCTCCTATTTTTGAGCTCTCCATATAAATGAAGCAAACATAAGAATACATTAAAATGCCAAAGTAATTTTCTCTATATCTGGGATATGAACGCACTCTATGAAATTCAGGTACAAAGAACATTGTTATTTTCACTCAAATGTTTCATTATAAAGTTTATTTTTGTCGTTGCATCAGTTTTGGCAGTGAAAGTTTTGTTTCAAATCAATTGATAAGTGACTGAAAAATCGATTGTAGATAGTATTTGTAAGTCATGGGGAGCTATGGATGAAACGACGCAGATCGATTGTTTCACCACATATACTCAATACAAATTTCTTGATTGCGAATATCTTTAAATATGATAGGAATGCACTATGTCTGGTACAAAACTAGATGAGAATTGCATTTAGTATGGTTTGCTTTTTTTGCCAGCATATGAAAAGAAAGCATAAGTCACTGAACAATTTAATTGTTATTGCTATTTACTGAGGAACACTGCAGCCAATTCTCTGTATAGTAGCTATTTAAATTTAAACATTAGTTTTTACAAAACTGTGACCTTGCGCAAACATGTATCCGTATCAGCAAGCAATCTTGACTACTGGAAAAAGGCCACAAAGTGAATGCATGAGTGAGGATAGATAACCGCCTGCTATTCACATCGTATCTCATCAACAGTGTCAAAAGCTGCGAATTTTCTACTACATATTCATTTCTGAGAAAAGAAGAAAGTCTACAGGAGCTAAATCAGGTGATGTTGAAATTCCAATTTTTTTTTGCCGCAGGTTTCATTAATTTAGAAAATTATTTTCCTTGGAACTTTGCAGAGCTGTACAATAAAATTTTTTCTCTGTTGATGATCTAGACCCGAGGGAAGAATTCATGATGAATAATTTGCACGAATGTCGTAAACACTATTAGCATGAATTTTGCACTTGTTTTATTTGAATCATCGAATAACAGTGGGATATTTTATCGAATACTGAGGACATTAAAATCTTGTTTTACAATTTCACAACGAATACTAAGTGCGATCTCGATGCGACTCATCAACGAAGCATCGTTAATATCTCTGTGACCTATTTACTGAAGACAATGCAAATTTTAACCTGTAGACTACCATTTACATTTACTTTGAAAACCTTTTTTGAATTTGAGCAATATTTCAACAGAACTGTGTTAGATAGGCTCTGTTGAAGTTGATCATACTTGATAATAATCCTATTTTGAAGCAAAAAAATTTTGATGGATGGGACATATGTGTAGTACAATTAGCTGGGATCATTAGGTTCAACTGGTATTTTAGGTAGGAGAAAAATAACAATAAATATCTTACAAACATTTATTTTTTGGGATTGTTTACACATAATGCTTATAAGTTGATATTATTTATGGGAAGGTTCCAATCAGAGTTTGATGAGTGGAATTTGGCATATGATTAATAAAGTTCTTTTTCTTTTTTCCATAACTTCTACTAAACTCTGAACCAGTAGGACAGTAATCAATGAATTTTAGAATTAGTAAAATCCCATTGATATTCTGTTTCATTAAATATATGCATCCCGTTAGTAGTTCAAAGGTTAAGATTGCGCACATTTCAATTTTGTTCCATCATTATCAGTCCATCTGCCTATCTATGATTTATATAATCACAGGTATCGAAACAAGAGTTTAATAAAAAAACACTGATGTTCCATCGAGTATTTTCTTATCAAGATTTAAGTTGCAATTGCAGCACTAACAGCCCTGTCACTATCACTGTATAGCTAGTCCCGGAACTTTTTGATATATCTCAATAATAAGCTGTTTGATATATCTGTATAATAAGCTTGATATAAGCTGTTGCTTATACAAGAATTTTATAATTTAAGAATTAATTAATTCATCGTTATCATACTTTAAAATCCATCTATTTTAGAAAAATGTCATCTTAGTAGATGAAAATAATTTCTCTGGAACTTTTTCTGAATTTAAATATTTCGAAACAAATATTTTATTATTATTATAAATAGTTACCTTTTTTTTTTATCTTACCTCAATTATGTCCCTGATGTAGATTATAGTGGTCATTTCAACTGGCAACTCCAAAGCTTTCCACACCATTAGCAGCTAAAATTATAAAATGTATAAATGATATTTTACACATTCCAATATGCATCTATGTATTGATAAATAATTTAAGAAATGGAATTTGCAAGCATAATATGGTTCAGAGAAACTGCAACAGCTACTAAGAAATAATTTGTGCAAGCTAATATATGCAGAAAATTCAATTTTTCTGCGTTTGTAGAATTAGTCCTACTTCTTATCACTTCAATTCAAAGTCGTCAATCATTTAAATTCATTCAAAATCTAATTGCTACATATCTAATTACCTGACGTAGATTGGCCATAGAATTGTAGATTCAGTAATTTTTTGTAGTTTCCCTTTCCAAATATATGGAAATTCTAGCTTTATATGTATAAAAGCCTAAACGGCAGTCTCTGCAAACTCCGGAGAAAAATGACGCCTTAAGTCAGTGCAAGATATTATTGATTGGCCTGAACACCTTCCTCTATTGTTAAACGCATCTTTTTCGAACACATATTATACAGCAAAGATGATTATTTTGATTACTTTACTGATTATATTACATTTTAATGTCTCTTTTATAATGAATGATTAGAATTAACAAAATTATAAGTTAAAAGGACCCAGAATCACTTTGTCCTGTCTTAAGTGGTAACTCGATTGTGAATTCTTAGATTTAATTTTTGATTATTGTCTGCGAAATAATATTACATACAATTGAAATTATTCTCTGTAGTTGTTTTTTTGAAGGTGTGAGTAATGATACATATTTCATAGATATAATCTATGATGATTCAAAATTGGTAAACATGGAAGTTTAGAGAGTAAGGCGATTTCTCAGATATCATAATACCGTGATTCAAGCTGGAAGAGAAAGACTTTTATTGTATGCTCTTTATAAAACTTGGAGCACTAACCTTAATTCATTTGTTTCAGAAATCTTAGATGTAATAATATGACCAATAAATTACTTTGTTATGCTGGTTCGAATTTTTAATAATAAAAGAATGGATTAATATAAAGGCATATAGCACTTGAAAAGTGAGTTTTTACTCACTTTCATTTAATTTGGCTAATGTTTGTAAAGGTAGAATTTGGCAACCAATATTTCACTCACTTCTTAATATGATTGAATTTTGAAATTTTATACTCTTGTGAGGTCGGAGTGACAATAGATTATTTTAATATTTTCACAAATTAATTATCAGATCATTGATTTATATTCTATTCTTTCAGTATTCGGAGATTATCATTTTTTGATGATTTTAACTCACCTCACTAAAGTGTGAGACGCGGAAGGAATTCTTCGTCATTCTTTGACCTCGATTTCCTCTCCATTAAATAATTTTTCGTACATTTCCCCCCCCCCCACATGAACGTGATTGTCGTGTCATTTCTGACTGCACTATTTGATTTTAACTCAAAATTACGTATTTTTGTTTATATGTCTAATTGAAAAAAGCCTCCAGGATTGGTACGAAGAACATTTTTTTTATTATTATTTAATCTCCTTAAATATCACTGAGATTATCTACCTTTGTCAATCTCAAAATATTATTAAAAAAATGAATAACAAATGAAAAAAGATATGTTTTAACATAAAAAGTTGCTATTATTTTCTAAAAAAGTGAATTACCAACTTTTAAGAAGAGAAATCTTCCATTTGTTCATAATAATTTGATATTTTGGCCCTTACACTAAGAAACATTGCTCTAAAGTATTTTTTTTTTTATGAATTAGTATCTTTTTTCCGATAATATTATGAAATATCCGCAGCTTCTATGTATCATAAGTCCGCGAATAATCAGAGTTCACCTTATTGCTAAATGTAAACAGAATTCACCTTATGGTTAAATGTTCGCATGCGCAAAAGCGCAGAGGATTTCCGAATTAGAGAATGAACAATATTTACATTTAGAATCGAAATGAGTAGCGCTACCTCGTAATGTATTTGAGAAAAAGTTACATCATTATTTCATAATATTCATAATGATGAATTATAAATTCGAGACCAAGCAGTAGAAATAATTCAATAAAAAAATTTAAATAATGGAAATATGAAAATATTCACAAAGTAAAGAAAAAAAAGTTTATTAATTTTAACATGAAATCGATAAAAAATGCATAAAACTATCTGAAAACACGGCAATTGTATGATTTGAAATCAACAAAAATAGCAGCTCATATTGTGCTATTTCTGTATTTGTACTACTTTAATTTTAATTTTCAATTTTTGTTCACTTACTTGCTTAAAATAGTCCTTTACATCATTAACAGAGTAAGTGGTTTCAGGTACATTGAATAGAAATAATGGATCAACACGCCTCCTTTGGAACTGTAAAATAATAGAATTGAATAAATTGGCTTTAAGTTATTCTGTTTTCTTAAAAAATTAGCATTTCACAAACGGGAACTGCATTGATCTACTAAAAGAATAATTATATTGCTATTTATATGATCTATTTGTATTGAAACTTTATGTATATAGAAATCTTGTTTGATTGCTTAGATATCTGAAAATTCTTATAAAAGAAACAAAAAGCAGAAATCTTCTTTTACTGAATTCAGAATTTTTGAGATTTCGGATAAAGAATGAGTGTTGATTTTTGTAATTGCCCTTCGAATTTCAATTATATTTCTTTACCGTAACTAATATTGCGGTGGCCTAGTAGCAGAATTTCCGTTTCACATGATTTCGAGTTTTTTTATGCATGTACCCCCGGGGGGAGGCACATGCATAGAATGAGGATGAGATGCTTCTGGCATGGTGGTTCAATATCGCCACTCTGGAGAGTACACGAAAAGGTGGGGCTCTGGCTCCTCCCTTCAATGACGGGACGTACTTCCTTACGGAAGAGTTGTATTGTGGCCGGTGATGATCCTTAGGACTCAACCACAGTTCCCGCCAGTGTTGCTGGTGCGGCGGTTCGGTCATTCAGTATTGATTATTCGTGTACCTTCGGGCAGGTCGGAGAGTCAGTGATATAACTTTGCTATGCATGCGAACGGAGGGTGGGGCATATTAATACCTCCATCTGAAATGAGGATTAGATTTGTGCATCGTATTAAAGAATTTTTGAGAGTTAAATTAATTTTTAGATTAGGTAAAGATTTTCGTGTAGATTTTTTCCATTCGTAAATTTTAGAAACTTTTCTATATTAATTAATTTTTTATTACATACAAGAACCTGAATGATAAATACCATAAAACATTGAAACAGGAATTGTTTTCAGATTTCGTAAATCGATAAATTCAAAAATTTTAACAACTTTTTAATAAGAAACATAATTATAGTTCTTATGTATAGTTAATTTTTCTTATAATTATTAGTTATTTAAAATTCAAATTTTAACTCTGATTAAAACAAGTATATGAACAGTTATTTTATGGGTAAAAATACTTAACATAGTAATCAAAATGTAATCTAATTTTTTTGAAATTATTAATCTAAAAAATGGGAGAAAATGAATACAAGCTCTTATCCTGACATTCTAGTCGACAGGCTAGTACGTTACAGCCCATGCTGTTTCATCGCCGAACTATAACAGTAACTTACTAGTAGATGAAATATTACAAAAGCTTAAAGGCTATTTCTTTGAAATTGTCCGTTAATTGTTTTTTCATTTATTATTGGATGTACCCCTTTAAATTACTATTATACAAAGTCTCAATCCTAAATACATTTCTCATGTCGTGCCTTATCCTTGTAACTGGATATTTTTGTTCTGGTTTCAAAACGGGACATGTCTAAAGGTAACAAATGAAATGAAATTACTGTACCTAGGACTGGCCAACGAAATCTAATTAGTTTGTTAGCTAAGTTACAGAAATATGTGGCATTTGAGGAAAAAAATCTGCAGATATTGAGAATGATACAAATTTGCAAATACTGTGAAGCAGTATTTGGAAATTTCATCTGAGGACGATGAAAAGCTGACATTTATTTGCTGCAATTTTTTGTAAAGGCGTATCAACAAAGGCATTCGGTGATTGAAGCTACAGCTAGCAAATCATTCAAACAGTTAGAAGAAATATTATCTTGATCAAAATTATTTAATAGAAAACTTCTAGATTAATATTTGAAAAAAGGGGTTAAAAGAATTGTGAGAATTTTTGAAAGAATATGAAATTTTTTAAATTTTTTAAAAGTTTTTATCATATAACCGTTATTTTTGCTGATATATTTTTCCTTTAATAAAATCGAAAAAAAATATTAGGCATTTAATTACCTGTTGTAGGTCGTCAGTTAAATCAAGTACTAGTCCAAGTGGTTGTATATACAAATCCTGAAAGTAAAATATTCATTTAATTACAGGAAACATTTTATAAAAAATAAGCAGATTTCAAGATATTTATTAAATTTGGAATAGGTGTTTATTATCATGGTTGTCATGATTATCATTATATTAAAAGTTTATAGAGTTTATGTAACTACGCCAATTTAGGCTCATACAAGATTTATTTCATTAATATTTTTGTATTGTAATTAATTCCATTAATCGCTTCGTAAACTGATGCATTCTGGGGTACTGCTCTAAAGAAAAAAATAAATTGTCGGCTCTTGAGGAAAATTCAAAGGAGAATACTGCTACGAGTTATTTCTGGGTATCGAACGATATCTTACGAAGCTGTATTTTCTATCTCCGGCTTTCCACCTATTGACATCTTTATAAACCATATTAATGAATTCAAGAACGCAACGAAGAACCTGGCCCATAAGAGTCTAGATGATTTCCTTCAAATTTCTGAACTTCCCCATCCTGCTGAAAGATTTCCTCTTAATGTAATTAGTTATCATAATAATATTGAAGACAACTTTCCCGTTGTCTGTTTTACAGATGGTAGTAAAATTAACAATAAGGTTGGGCTTGCATTTGTTGTTTCCCAAGATTACATAGAAATTGAAACTCATCAATTCAGAATAAGAGATGAATGCAGTGTTTTTCAGGCTGAATTGCTTTGCATAGCCCAAGCAGTTTCTTGGATTTGTGACAATGAAAACCTTTCATCAAAGTTCTTAATTTGCAGCGACTCCCTTTCATCTTTACATGCCTTAAATAATATCGATTCCCTAAACCAAATAATTGTTAAAACACAATCCAACCTGAGTTTTCTTCAAGGCAGAGGTGTGCAAGTTTCCTTTTCTTTTGTTAGAGGTCATACAGGAATCTATGGCAATGAACGCGCCGACTGGCTTGCCAAAGAAGCGACAAAACTTGTTCATTCCATTCCTATGAGCATTCCGAAATCTTATTTAAAGAATGTCTTTAAAGATAAAGTTATATCTGAATGGAATACTTTATATCAAGCATCGACAAATGCACAGCTCACTAAGGAATTTATTCCATCCATACAGAGACGCCTAAAAGCTCACTACTTTGAGTCAAATTTTAAACTTATCCAGTTTCTGACTGGGCATGGAAACTTTAAAGCATATTTAAAACGATTCAATTTGTCGCCGACTGATAGGTGTTCGTGCTACAGTGGTGCAGTCCAGGATGTCAAGCATTTGATATTTGAATGCACCAAGTTTATTCCGGAAAGACGTAAACTGAGAAACTGCCTTCGAAAGAACAATATAGCTTGGCCTCCTCATTTATCTGCCTTTGTACAGTGTAAAGCATCCTTCATTTCCTTTTGTACATATATTAATAGTATTTTTCCCCGTATGATTTAAACTTTACTTCAGTGTGTTTGCCTACTTATATTTGCATATATACTTTTGTATTTGTATTTTGAATATTTTAATTGATCATGCTTCTTCAATTGTTTTATAGCATTTACTGTATGTTTCTATTACTATGTGAGCAATTTTGTTTCATTTTTGTTTTTGTATCTACTTGTTTTCCCCTATTTTTCTTTCTTCTTTTTTTGCATTTGTGCCTGCGACCTTATATTTGAAATTTATTTTTCTCTCAATTGCGTATTGACTTACATCTGTAAGCCTTGTGGTATACTTGTTGGCACACAAGGAGTTTATTCATAGAGAACAAAAAAAAAAAAAAAAAAAAAAAAAAAACTGATGCATTAATATTTACTGAAAAATCTAAAGTTTTTCATTGCACATTTATAAGACCTAAAATAGCTTATTTGCTTTGATTTTGAGCAGAAAAAAGACAATAATTCATAAATCACCTTTGTATGAACTCACTATTCATTTCAACTGATTCTTACCCTTCTGATATTGCTCTTGATAGAATCCAGATAACAGTATAGATTTCATCTGTAATGGTTAACAATATTCTTATTCTTCCGTCTACTCTCATAGAAAAAAAAGATAATGGGAAAAAAGTATCATGAAATATTGCACCGACTATGGTGCCGTAGCATCGAGTGATACTTTGATATAAGTTTGGTATTTATTTTAGCTTCAAATTCTCTTACGTTACTAACGAAACAAAAAACAAATACGTCCATGGGTGTACGTTAAAAAAAGTTTTAAAAAATCATCATAAAATAACGATGCTTTATTCTACACAAAAATGAGAATAAATAGCAGCAAAACATAGTTGAAGCATATAACAACACTTGCAGCACACAACAGCACATAATCAGCAGACTGCTAATAAAGAATTGCAACTGCACAAAGCGCTAGAGGGAGCACAAAGTACTTCAGCTACTGTCTCTCTACTCGACTATTCGACAACTGACTCTCTCGACTCGACTTGATTACTGACTCACTTCAGCTATGACTATTGACTTTCTATAGATTCCGTGCAGGGCAAAGATTATTCTAGAATAAGCGCTTGCATTTGAGTCCGGATGGAGATACCGCCAAGTTTTTAAAATATTCTGGTTCCTTTATTTTTGTCGCCAAATTTTCATCAAGGCCAAAGGTCTCAGTATTGACTTAGCATTCATTTCTGTGTCTGTAAAATTATCTTCCTTGCCAGGAGAATTACAATGCAGAAAAACAATACAACAAATTCGCTACAATATTTACAGTTTAATATCTTTAATCTTATCTTTCCTACCTGTTATCTGAAATCTTTTAAGAAAGGGATTATTATTATTTATTTATTTTTGCTACATAACTTATTTCTTCAGACAGATGGGACCGTAAAAAGGTCTTTGGAGATGAATGAAATCAGAATATAGTGATCTTCCGGCGCATTAAAAACACATAATTCTTTTAAATAAATATAAAGGAAAAACGAAGTTTTCAAATAAATATAAAGAAAAAATTTTTTTTTTTAAATTGCAGTTTTTTAATTGAAAATTTGCTGTCTGAAAACCTAATTTTCAGAAAATACACATGTATATATCGTTTAGTGTTGCCGTTGTTTGAAAGTTTTACCTATTTGCACTTATACCATATTTTTATTCTGTAATTCCATTAGCGAAACCAGGCTTGATTTATTTAACCCTTTCTATCTGACTTTTGCATGATTAAAATTTTAAATTTTATGTATTAATGGTTCTTTCTACTATAACCCATATAAAAGTAGGAACATATATGTCCATTAGGCCGAAAGGGCTCAAATCGTTTCTGGGAGAAGTGAAAATTGAAAGGAAATTAATGAACAAGACATTTTAGTGTAGACTAATTTATTGTTTTTACTGTTAGTTAGATTATGATAAAATTGTTGTTTCACATAAATGCGGCATAGAAAACTATTTAAATAGAAGTATGGTAAAAAAAATATTTCTGAGTTTTGATTAAAAACGAAGCAGCTTTAATTAGAAATTGCTTTTTGATTTATAGAAGGTGTCACAAAAAAAGTGGAACAAGTATTGCACCTAAATATATACTTTCAGTTTCGAAGTCACTTTAAACAAGGTGTAAAACTGTATGAATACACATAAGTTTCTGTTTAAGATGATAACAATATATATATATATATATATATTGTTACAAATCTGTAATTTTGCTACCCGGTACGAATAGTGTCATCCTGGGAAAAACCGTTAAAACCCTTTGTAAGATCTGTCCTGTGCGTCAATGACCTGTGAGCTTGGCGGCCATTTGGCGAGTTTGGCGACTAAATGGAAAATACCGGAAAGTTCGAGAACTTTCACGATCCATCTAGTAAGACCCGAGGTACAGCCAGGTACGCCCTGATTGGTCTGGAAGACTCTAGCCCCGCCTCCCGGAACTATAAAAGACGAGCACTCACAAGTCGTGTGTATCGGAAGAAGTCGTGTGGATAGTGGAAGGAGTGTGTGTATCGTCAGAAATGGTGTGTGCGAGTGGTCGGAGTCGCCGACACGTATAGAAACTGGAGGGTTAGACAGCAAGGAAGCTGCTGAACTAGCAATTAAATGTGCTGCGCTATTACAATTGATTAGCGGTATTTGTTGTAGAAGAAAATTTTTGTAACAATATATATATATATATATATAATAAAAAAATTATAAGGTCTCCGTTATCTACAAGTGCTTTTCAGTAAAGCGATTCTGTTATATTCATATGTGCAAATAAAGTTTTACTGCTCTCTATATAAAATGTGCAGATATATTTTTATTTTTAAATTTGAAAGGGTTAATTGCAATTGTAAACGGAAACAGTTGTTTGAGAATAGCAAATTTATTTAATGAAGAAAAGTTGCCACATGCAAATATTTTCTATTAATATATAATTTAATCATTATGACCGGAAATAAATTTTCTGATTACACATAATAATGTTCGTGTTGATTGGTGGACAGTTGCAACTTCGAAATAAAGATAAGAAACTAGAGAAATTAATCATTTTAGGTATCTCAGACAAGTAGTGGAATTTCGAAGATGAAAATAAAATCCTTTGCTTGCAATTACTCGCATGACATTCAAATTTCTTGAAAAATGATGTATTTCAGGATCAAAAAACCTTTTAAAATGCTGTAAATTTGTACTGTATGGTATTGCATTATTGTTGCAAGTATTATTAGAATGCAACTTTTTATTAAGTACAGAAAATGTTCACATTGGAAACAATTTAATTAATGCATTATTTGACCAATTTTTCAAAGGAGATGACCATTTACCATTTTTTCAAAGATTTTTAGGAAATTAATAAATGCATTGTTATTTACTGATTTCGCCTTTTTAATTTATTGGAATATGCATATTTTCTTTAAAATGTGGTCCAAAGTCTCACTCGAACACCCATCTGATTCAGGAAAAGCAGTCTAAATCAATAAATTTTCATTTTAACATATATGCGAATTGGAATAGATAGTAGAGTGAAACGTTTTGTTTGCATAGACAAATGCAAGAGATACATTTCAAAGATTGATACTGCCGGAGGAAACATAAAAATTTAATTTTTAAAAATTATTATTACTCCCCACAGAAGCCAAATTGTATTTATACAATTACCTACCATATTTAATAAAACTTAATAATTCGAAGTATAAGCACAGGGGCAATATTTAAAGAAATAATTTTTTGTTTCACCTTTTTGGGACTCCCTGTATGGCTACATTATTCATTTGATTACTTTTCAGATTCCAGTCTGAATGCTAACGAATTTGTATTCATTGATATACATTCAAAGCTCAATTTACTAAATAATTTTTTAAAATTCCTTCTTAAAATGATTTGAATAAGAAACTTACTTATTTCAGCCATTTTAGGCATTTAAGGGAACGGTGGACTATATTAGGCATTTTTGAGAATTATTCACTTATGGTTATGAAATTTTTTTATGCATTTGTATTAAAATATAAATAAGTCAAATTTCTTAAAAAACCTTTTAAAACAGACTATATTATTTTTTTAATTAAAAAAATATATATAATTTAAAAAAAATTCAAAATATTCCAGACAATTTAATTTATAATTTTTCTCATTATTTTTTTCCTTATTACTTAATATTAATTTATTTGGAACAAAACTGTGTATGATTTTGCAATTCCAATAAAAAGCTAAGTATTTAGAAAGATTTTTATACACACTTACTAAATTTTCATAGAAGTTACATGTTTATCTAAACTAAAATTGATTTTTAACTATCTAAAAAAAAAAACTCAAAATATAAAATGCATACCCTATTCCCTTTTAATGTTTAACCGAAATCTTTATTATCAATTTTATTTAATTTTTTCAAAAACTAAGACACCTGGGACATTTCAAAGATATTTAAATCCAATTATAATGCCATTTTGAGAGAAGTCATGAAGATATACTCTTTATCCTCTTAACCCTCATATTTGATCAAATATCAGTTTAGTGAACAATACATTTTATAAAACTATTTTAGTTGAATATAAACATACATTTTGGTGATAATATTTCAATGCTTTCATCCATTTTTGCTTATTTCGAAGTCCACTGTCCCCTTAATACTACCCAATTCAAAAAATCAGAATTTTCTACACCAGATAGAGTTAATCTAGAATATTAAAGAAGCCATGTTCAGTTTCAAATATCTTTATAAGACGTGGACTCACTTGAGAATTCATTTTCATGGTTTCATAAAAACTTATTATTTTGAATTGTTTCATAGAATTATAAACCAAAATCAAGATTTGACTTTCTATTTTTTAAAATGACCATTAACTGTGACTTAACTGAAAAATAGAGCAGCATGGAACTTTAAAAAATATTCCCATCATATTGAACTGTTCCATCTAAATAGAATCTTTAAACTAATTTATGAGCATCCACAAATGCATTATTTTAAAAATCAAACCAGGCTTGTTTAAATCTATAGTTAAAAAAAGAGAACTAACACAAAGGAGACATATGCGAGAGCTTGAAATAAAGTAAGAATGAAGAAAACTCCAAATTTTTCTTATCTCGCCTTTTAAACTGTGAAGGAAAATAAAAATTACTGTATAGAACACTAATTCCACACAAGAAAGATCAACTTTTCTGGATATTGAAGCATTTTCTGTTGAAGCAATAAATTGCATGCAATTTTGAAAGCCCTAACAAAATCCCTTTGACATTCTAAATGCTAAAACTTTATTTAGGAAAAAAATCTTAGCTTGAAATTGTCTGTGTAAACATTCTCTTACTTCAGATTAAAAATTATTTATTGATAAATATGTTGGATTTTCAATAAATAATTATTGAATATTATTGATAACTATTTTCGTACGACATATCATTAATTAGACAATACTGCATCATTACGTGAACGAGGATATCAAAAGGCCTTGCTTTGTTATTTATTGAGTGAATGAATAGTTATTTCATTGAGTGAATGAAATGTGTAAATGAAGTCCGCCCCGTAAAAAGGGTTGTGACGTGTGTGTAGCTAAGTCGTTCTCTTGGCCCTAGATGGTGCTACTATAGAAACAAGAGGCGCTCCCCCTCAGGCTTAAATCGGCTGTCATCGACAGTTGGCTTGTTCATGGCAAGTGCCATAAGAAACAACAACAACAACAACATAGTTATTTCAAGAACTGCGGTGGTAAAGTGGGAATTTGAAAATTATCCATTAAGTTTCATTAGAATTCTCAGAATTTTTTTCGTCGAATTTAATTCATAAAAAGATAGCTTTTCTTAGTTTAGAGATTTTTGAAAGAAGATACTTGTAATTTCTTGTTTTAGTTAATTATTTTTTAAAAGATAAAAACAACTTCTCAAAGCGTTTTTAATGTTTTATTATAATTATTATTATTCATATATTTTATTAATTAGTAAAATAATGGGGAAATGATCGTAAAACCGAATGCATATTGATACGGAAAATCCGTTCAGTGGGTATATGATGAAATTGCAATAAGTTCGATTACAGATAATGATGTTTTATTCCTCTAGAATAACACGAGACACAAATAGAAAAACACAGCTGAAGCGCACACAAAGATAGCCTATGTAGCATTCACAACACAAGCAGACAGTAGCTCTCAGAGAAGTCAATTAATAGTATCTTCGCTCCAAAGAGAGTATTTACACGAGTAATTGGAATTAGCTTTCTTTCGCGCTTTTATAGTCTCCAGAATAGGCTACCGAATTCTCTAGAAGGATATTGGATCTTGTCTCCTAATAGAGGTATCGCTTAAATTCCTATATATGCGAGAATCTTAATTTTTGTTGCCAAGTTTTCACTCAAAGCTGAGGATCATTGACGAAGTATCCATTCAGCATCTATTAAAATATTTGTAAAACTCCCTTCCTTATCGTGAGATAAACTGCGCCGAGGACCAATACTACACATTCGTAAAAACATGATGTGCTTTTCTTTTTCTGTTATACATTCATGAAGTATATTCGCTTTCAGTGAAGTTTCTGAATCAAAATATATTTCGCAACTGCTTTTAAAAGTAAGTTAAAGAATATGACGACGGAGACATACCATCCACATTAAGAAGAATCATTCATTCGTCAGTTACTTCATTCTTGATATATATACACGATAATGTTATGCACTTGCTGATATTTGCATTATTATTCTGCCGTACATCTATGAGAGGCATTTCATTTAAATAAATTAAATCAAATAGCATGATGTATTGGTTTTTTGCTCTCCATCATTAAAAAATTTGATTAAGGAAACATTCAAATTGCTAAGTGCCAGTCAATGCTGTTAATAACAATTTTTCGAGGCTTAAAAGTATTGTTTCAAATTTACGCTGTGCGTTAATTGGAACTCACTTTACTCATTTATCTGTATGGTTTCGATTTAAACATCACTGAAAATTATAAATATTTTTTATTCAAATTATTAAACGTAAATTTAATTTTTTTAATTATTCGGTATCCATTATTCGGTATACTATCCGTTATTCACAAAGAAATATCAGTTATTATATTTTACATGATAAAAAATACCACACTTACTGGGTCCAATCTTACTGCGGTATAAATTCTTGATTTTATTTTATTTTCTACTTGGAAAAACCAATCGGAAATTGCATCACGAAACCATTCTTTGAAATGTCTGATTGCCATCCTACTCTGCTCCCTAGCAGGAAAGAACAACGTATAGTTAGACACTATAATTAATGGAGGAAACAAGAAAAAAATGATCACATCCTTTTAACTATCAATGAATTTCATATCTCGAAACAAACTTATAATATATGTATTGATAAGCAAGAGTACTTATTAGTCAGGTGAGTAAGCAAAAAATTCAATCCCGAAAAGATTTATTGAAATTAGCAAATCATTAACCACCGTTTTATTTCTAAATTTATTTTCCGATGACCTATGTATTGATAAGCAGAAGTATTTTTTAGGTGAATAAGCAAAAAATTCAATCCCGAAAAGATTTATTGAAACTGGCCAATAATTAACCACCGTTTTATTCATAAATTTATTTTCCGATCACCTATGTATTGATAAGCAGAAGTATTTTTTAGACAGGTGAATAAGCAAAAAATTCAATCCCGAAAAGATTTATTGAAATTGGCCAATAATTAACCACTGTTTTATTTCTAAATTTCCAATTTTTTACACAGAATGTGAAGGAAAAAATATAAAAAAATTATGTATTGATAATTATCAAGCATAATATTATTCTGTAGGTATAAAGAAGAGAAAAAATAAACAAATAAATAGATGATTTCAATATCGGTTTTCTTAGAAATAGAAATTTACTAATAGTAGCAAGTTAAGATACCAAAATTTAGTTCAGTTTTATTATATTGACTAGTTCTTAGACAAGAAGAATTTAATCAATCAAAGAAATTGACTGCAAACATTTGATTTTGCAAGTCACATCAAGACTTTTTGTTTTATAATAACGGGATCAATTCAGTTAATGTCACGGCAAACATAATTCTATTTGTCCTATAACTTCCATTTGACACAGTTTGCCTAAATATGGCTAAATGTGTATTGTTTTATGTTGTGTTGTGACGTCAGAACAAAAACAGTATATTCCAATTTAAACTAGCAGGTAGATATTGATACGAATTGACTCAAATGCGCAATCTATTATATTACCGATAAACAGATAATTTCTTAAACTATATATTATATTTTTTTATTCCTATTTTTAGTTTCACATTCAACATTACTTGTAAAAATATCCTTTAGAATATTAGATCAGTTTTTTTAATAATTATCACATGTTATCAAATAAAAATTTACTTACTCTTCTGACAGGCATGATTTAAATTTACTGAACTGAAGCAAAGCTATATAAAATTGTACGATTTCGCCATTTAGGAATTGCTGTAAAAAAGCATTCATCTCTTCTCTGTTTTCGGTGGTGTCGAAGTATAAAATACCACCCTCTTCTCTGAAAACCTGAAAAAAAAATTAATTCGTTAAAAAGGAAGCAATAAATAAATAATCACTGAATAGAACAGATAGGATGTAGGAATGCGAATTTTGTAGATGGAACACTATTAAATAACGGCTTATAAATGGAGCCGGCGATGATATGGGAATTTCGTAAACGCAGTTGGATGATCAATAGTGTTTCCTGCCGAAAATATCAGCAATGACAATGTGATAGAACAAAATAAATCCATTCATTCATAAACTATAAAATATTAGAAATATTTTATTCTAGGTGAAAAATAATCTTCAAGATAATTAATCACTTGTTGGACAAACAGCGTTGCGTCGATACGTTAGTCAAAATATAAAGGTTGTTAATGGCCCTAGGCCGTAAAACCAACCTTATATTTGATATTATATTCATACCCACAATTGCACAAGTTAAAAAAAAATTAAATATGTAGGAACATTTTTCAATTCTGCGCATTGTATCCATTTTTCTATTTCTAATTACAACGAAAAAATAATGCGAATGCTATTCTGTGGTCTGTTTTTTTCGTCCTTAATTTCTACAGAATTGTATTATTTTTGAGGCATTTCGGTTTGTATTGATTATTCGGATGTAGTAATCCCTTTAGCTTAGAAATGCGATTACTCCACGCTGCTTCCATTGCTTCATTTAGTAGATAAATTATATATAATATAAACTGTCGATGAATTTTCATTTAATATATAAACTGCATATTGTATAATATAAACTATATTTTTGAATTACAGCTTTTTCATGCTTCTGAAAGTACAGACCGACAGACATTTACCCACAACTTTGAATTTGGCTCAAAATTTGACAGGTGTCTACAATATAAACATTAAATCTGTGCACCGAATTTTATCCATATAGCTTTCGTCGTTTTGTAGTTATCTTGTTGATTTATATTCGAACAGCTGGACTGACACACTTCCCTTGAATAGATTTTGCACAAACTTTGATAGAAATCTACTAATTTGATTTAAAGACCACATATTACATTTTATCTGTCGAGCTCAAAGCAATTTTGAGTTATCTTTGTCACAGACAAACAGACGAAAGGTGATTTTACGAAAAAGCATTTTTCGAAGTCAAGGAGGTCTAATATCTGGAGATTCGTCAAAATCTCGAGTTCGAATTTTTTGACGTTTACAATAATTTCGGTATACTTCGTATATTTGAATAGCATAGTAATAAATAAAATGATGCGGTTGAATCATGTTTACTTCTTCTAAAGCTTGAATAGTCTACCTCTCTGGTGGGTGTGATGCAATAATTACTTGATACCAATCGAGTTTATTATGATAAGTTAGGAAACGGATACGAATCCAAGTTTGCTAGATCTAGTAGCGCTTTACTCCTTCGATAACACCGAATTCTCTTTAAAGAAAGGTAGAAAGAAAATTCACGGAGTTTCGACACAATCGTATTTATTGCAAATTTATCATTTCTCAGCGAATTTCTTTTATTTTATCTTTTTTTTTCTTTCTTAGCAAATGTCTGTCTGAAGTCGAAGTTTAGCCGCCAACTTCTCAGACCCATACTATAATAGATCCCCATTTCAGTGTTTACCCTTAATGATCTTGTTCCATAAGAAAATTCCTGTTTGTTTGATAAAATGAATTTTGAAATATAATCTGCTGTTATAAATTTTAACACATAATTAAAAGAAAAACTAAATGGAAATCAGCAAAGAATTTATTTAGACAATACTGCTGTAGTTTTTCAAAATATAAGATCACATTGTTTTACCTAGTCGCTGGGTGCCAAATTTATTTTGTTATTAATGTATATACAGGTGGTTATCAAAATAATGGAAATACCTGAGAATAAAACTAACATTTTTGAATGCGCTTCGTAAGCATTAAAATATAATAATAGCCACCATATTTTTATAAATAGTATTGTATATATTCTGGTAGTATGTATAAGCTTTATTAAAATTCTGTAATTCTAAGATTTTTTTTTTTCAAAAGCGTTAAATGTCGGACCTCTCAGATTTTCAAAGAGGCCAAATTGTAGGAGCCCGTCTAGCTGAAGCAAGTGTGACCGAAACATCCCAACTTTTAGGCGTTTCTAGAGGTACGGTATCTAAAGTCATGACAGCATACACACAGCGCGGCAAGACAAGTAAACAAAATAGTGGGCGGAAAGAGAAGCTCAGTGAGAGAGACTGACGGGTATTGAAGCAGATTGTAATGTCTAAAAAGCGAACAACTGCAGCAAAAGTAACCGCAGATCTCAATACCCATCTGGATTATTCAGTGTCAGTGATTACAGTGAGAAGGCATCCTCATAAACAGAACATTTATGGCAGCAATTCCCAAGCCATTTGTCATAGATGTTAATGGAAAACATCATCTACAGTGGTGTCACACTCACAAAACTTGGTCAACTGATAAGTGGAAGAAAGTAATATAATATAACGAATCTTGTACCACAATTTTCTCTACAAAAGGACGGGTGCACGTTTGGAGAATATCTGCACAAGCGTATGATTGTGATTGTCTCCTTCCATCTATCAAACGAGGAGGTGAATCTGTCATGATATGGACAGCCATGTCGTGGTTTTCTGCAGGACTAATCGTAACCCTGAAAGGCATCGATAACTGGAGAGATGTATAGAGAATTTTTAGCTGAATAGGTCCATCCTATGATACAAATTTTGTCTCCTGCAAGGGATGGGATTTTCTAGGATGATAATGCACCTATCCATGCAGCGAGACTTGTCTAATCATGGTTTGATGAACACGAGTTAAACATCTGACTTGGCCCGCACAGTCACCTAACCTCAATATAATTGAACCGTTATGGTCTACTTTAGAGCTTTCAATGCGGAATCGATATCCTCCACCGGCATCTCTCCCAGAACTTTCACAATATCTCCAGGAAGAATGTACAATATTCCTCTAAACACTATTCAACACTTGTATGAATCGATTCCTAGGTGAATCCAAGCTGTATTACATGCCAAAGGCGGTCCTACACCATACTAATAAAGGATTCTTTATAAATAAAAGGTATTTCCATTATTTTGATAACCACCTGTTATATGCACATAATTAATAATTTTTCAGTTGGCCTTTTTGCTCACTTTGGAAAATGCAACATCCTTTGGTCCGGGATATCAGTTTCGTATCAATGATGTGAAACTGTTCAAGAACATCGGAAGAAAATAATTTAAGTCGTCAAGAATAAATTTGGACAGTGAACAATGGCTGTAGTTTCTTGAAGAAAATTGACTACAGAGATTGATTCAAATACTGGAACATACCTTCATTTAGTTAATTTTATATCTATTTTTTAAAAAATTAGTCGCTGCCTGATCTTTTCTTCTTTCGATCATTAATTCCCAACCATTTGAAAGTATTCTACGGGCTATTCGAATGTGTATATACATTGTTAGGCCATTGTTACATCACCTATAAATATATTCTGGCATAATCAAAAGAAATTCACTTTAAATTCCCAGTCATTGAATTCATCCGTTTATCTGCACCATATCTCGCAGTTAAGACTAGTTATTTATTTATTTCTATGGATACCTCATTAATGGCAAGGGCTAAAGTCTTGTGAGAAAAAATTTCCTTCCATAGTAAAAAAAGCAATATGAGATAATAGAGAGATGTTTATGAAAATTAACATTTTTTAATTAGAAAAATATAAACGTGCACTTATATAGAAAGCTCATTTATGTCCATGCAGCTACATTTTTATGTCATACTACAACTAATATTTTTTTCGAATATAAAAATTATCTGTATGGACAAGGCAAGGCAGACTGAATTTGTTTTTTGACTGAATAATTGGATTTATTTAAAAAGGAAACCTTATGTGATAAATTAAAGGCAAAAGTTGAAAATTTTTCAAAATGCAAAGAATTCCATTTTTTTAAAAATTCCTGATGAAATTAAGATACCATTTCTAACTATAAAGGTTTGCATTTTTCGAAACATAATAAATGCTCATGTTAAATGTGGTACTTGATAGCAAGCATTTTAAAATTGAGTTATTTAAACTATACTAGTGCGCAAAACTTAAACAACTTTTCTGTAAAAAAATAAATTTGAAGACATGCAATTCATGCTACAGAGGTATAATGTAGTACATAACGGTTGAAAAATGTTTGGTACGAAAAAAATAGGACATGTATATAAGGGAGCACTTTATTGATGGAATGATGGTGATACAAAGCAGTGTCTGGTCGAGAAGGAGAACGGCAAACAAATATCCTTCAGTAAGATATATGACCTCACCTAATATAATGGTTGCGTAACATCGTCTGCTCAGTGTGATATAAATAATGTTACCCAGCAATTCATGAGGCAAGAGTGTCCGTTTTCCTAGGAGAATCGGTGTCAATTGTTTGTTCATTTCCGAAGGATACGACTGTGCCACCAGACGTTTTCCCAAAGCATCCCAAATATGTTCAATAGGATTTAAATCAGGGAATAATGCTGGACAATCCATTCGACGGTTATCTTCACTTTCCAGAAGCTTCTGAATAGTAAGAGATCTGCATGGTCATGCGTTATTTTTATAAATGCAAAGTCTGGATTTATGATCTCTTGGAACAAATGCATATGAGGGAGGATAACTTTGTCACAATATGGAAAACTCCAGTCACTGAATATCTGTCGAATATGTGGAGTTTTATTCTTCCTTTTGCTATTATACATTCCTAAGCATGCACATTAGGACCACCCATCTATCTCTTTCCCTGATGCTAATAGAATGAAACATGTCCCTACCTCTATTCACATCAATCGGCATCGAGAACCGTTTTTGTGAAATTAAATTAACTTTTATAGGTAAAGAGGACAGGACTACATTGAAAAGATATCTAGTCTTTGTACTCTTTACATCATTGTTAAAACGGTGCAGCCAGTGATCTGCACAATGATGCGTAGCATTCCGGACGCCGAAGAATATCCCACTGTCTGTTCGGTGTCGCCAGCATGGCGATATATAAGTCACCTATTGCTGTTTTTTTCCCTTGGTTTTCCACCACCAACTTTTTTTACAGCTGTATCAGTACTCTGGAGCTCGTGCTAAGCTCGTGAAACAACAATTTGTCAGTTCTAAGCTCACAGGCAACATTCATCAAGCCACAATCTTCTTCCAGTTTTCCTGTTATTTTATCACCTCATGTAAAGGCATCCAGATGGTTCCTTGTAGCCATTTTGAATGTATGATATCACTTTCACTTGTAGTGAAAATTGGAAACGCGACTTCCCTCCTTCATTTTAAGTTGCCTTGAACTATCCGCGCTGACTTTACGCGTCTAGCGCGTCGTCTCGTTACCTATAATGTCATGGTCTGGATATCTGCGTATGCATCACTTTTCCGTTAAATTGGTTTTTCATTGCAATATTAGCAAACAATTCTCTTCTACAGTTTCATAGCTGCTTCAAATTATTTTATTGCTTAAGTTTTGCACACTAGTGTAATTTAAGAAAGGCAGATTAATATGAATTGAGTTATACAACACACACTTTAGAAAGTCAGGTAGAATTTTACTTACCCGCCTGCCAGCTAGAGCAATTATTTCTTCGAAGATCTGTAGAAGGTACAGGAAGATTAGTATTCTTTTGAAACAAAGAAATCAGTTTTTTCAATGAATAAAGATGAAATGTAATTGCTTAGGTCCCTGAAGTTGATAATAATATTTCTGATCTTGATAATAATAAGCATGAAGAAAATAAATGTCTTAAATCATATTAAGGAGGATGAATATAATTAGGATGATTTCGTATGCAACAATGATATCCAATGAAGATTCATAAATTAAAGGATTCAGAATTCAATATCGAATAAGAAAAATATTTAGTTAGCGATGTAAAGCGAGTGGTAATTTTGAATGATGATAGAAAATATTCATAACTAATTTTCAAGTTTTTAAAATTATATTAATTCCTTTCATTTTTCGTTGTATACTATCAGTGAAAATCAGTGAAAAATATACATTGATATTCCACATTTTGCACACTCATTCCAGTTTTCTAAAAATTTAAATATTTAAGAAAATTTATTTATTGGGTTATGTGAATGAAAGAAATTTTATTACTTGCATATTCAATTTAATATTTAAATTTTTAATGAAGTATAATGCATAAGCTGCTTTTTAAATAAAATTGGTTATGAAGCTAAATATATTGTTGTATTTCCAAATTTGATGCATGTGTCCAGTAGAATATTTAAAATAAAACTTCAAGTATTTACTAGAAAATAGATTTTGGCACTTTTCAGATAAGCAGAAAATATTTTAAAAGCAAACAAAATTATCACCAGAACTAAATTCAAATAATGGTCTTGCAAGATGTAGGTTACAGGAAAGATTTGATGTTGAGCGACGCTCATATTAGAAACTCGAATAATGGAATAGATGTCTTTTGAATCTACTCCATTTTTTACATCAAAATCAGCAGTTGTTTTTGATTGTTTTATAATATAAAATAGCTAATAGAAAAGTGCAGTATTAAGCAAGTAAACAGGCCCACTAAGCGAAATTAGCAGATAATCCATCGAAGCCTGAAGTCAGAATCAGGTGTAAATAGAATGCAGTTAGTAGGTGTTGGAGAAACTATTTTACATGAAAAGAAAATTTTTGATAGAATTTCTTGATAAATAAATACCGGTCAATCATTTCAGTTTTTCAGAATTATGATATAATAGAATGCTTTTTAGGAGTATAAATATCATGTAAAAATCTGAATGAAAATGTGATATATTCCTAAAGCTTTATAGAACACAATACAACTTTCAGTAGAACATAACAATAAAATATCACTTTAATGATTTAAAATTTAATTGAATAAGACGTACCCGGATGGAATACTCTTTATAGGTGACACTTGCAATGTCCATGTGCACACTAGAATAAAAGAAAGAGCAAGGTAATATAATTGAACACTTACCGGAAACTAGAGTTCTGTGACCCAAGACTTTAAACCCATGTTTTATTTATTTACTTTGTATTTTAAGACATTAAGCCCCCTTTTTATCTATGTAATTTCTATTTTAAGATATTAAACTCAGTTTCTACTTATTTAATTTGTATTTTAAGACATTAAACTCTTTCTCTATTTATTTAATTTGTATTTTAAGACTTTTCTCAAAAAAGAAACAGGATTTCTTTGACCCAAAGTTTCGATATACAAAAGAAGAAAACTGCGGGCCAAAGTAATCAAATATTTTCAGAAAAGAGCACTGATCTAATTTTTTTAATTAGAGTTTATATAACTTGAGTGAACAAATTGTATTTACTTCAAGTATATTATTGCTTGGGCCAAAGAAACTCCGGTTTTCGATATTTTTTTTGTATAATTTTAAAGATTATATGAAATTAATTCCAAAAATATAGGAATTTTTTTTTTAAAAATCTATATTTTTAGAAGAAAAAAATATTTTAAAAATATAAATTCTCATTAAGAATGTAGATATAAAATATACCCATAGATAGTTGAACACTTACCTTTTCTTCAGAAAATAAAGTATGTGCAACCTTTGTTAAGGCGTGAAGACACTTTTAATGGAAGTTTATTTATTAAATAGTAAGCAGCATTGGAAGAATCATAATTTCTGACTAAATGTGATTTTATTCTTTCGATTAAAATCTTGATAAAAATTTAGAAACGCAACTATTAAAAGTGAAATGCAGTCTCATTCTTCTTGCTTTTCTTTTGAGCAAAAATATCAATAATACATAATGCATATAACGAATAATGCGTAATGCTTGAAACAAAACTTTTACATTTCTGAAATCTTTATATTATACTTTAGTTCTGGAAGAATCTTTATTCAGATTTTTAACAGGCCTTGTATATTCAATAAGGTTTTGATAAGATGATTACGCTTTATAAATAATAGCTCTTGTAACGCTTAGGGTTTGACGGTTTTTCAAACCCGGTTTTAAAAAACCGGTTTTATAAAGTAAATTTGTCACATTCGAAAACCGGTTTTTACAGTAAGAAAACCGGTTTCCCGGAACGCCTGGATATTCCAGATCTTCAAAAAAAAAAAAAAAAAAAAAAAAAAATAGTTGGGACCGATTTGTCTAGCAGCTGGGGGCTTAAGTCGACGAGATGCGAATTTATTAACAAGTGTAGATATATTTGAATTTCTGTTAAATGAACTAAAAAATTTGAACACTGAAATAAGTTTGAAATTATTATATGCTTTAGAAGAACGAATTCAAGAAAGTAGAATTAGCGATTCTTTTGCTGTATTCGCACACTTCTAGTTCAGCGAAGAAATCTAATGTACTTTCTTAAGTTTCAAAAACCGAAATTATTAAGTTATCTGGAAAGATATTGTCTAGATTATTTCCAAATTCTTATGTGGAAACCGATTCTGGTGAAGAGCAAATCGAAGAAACTACTCGTCAGTGTAATGCTTTTTTAAAAGAAGCCATGGAAAAATCAATTCATAAGTTTCTTGAAGACCCCGAAGAAAAACTTGCAAATCCAAAGACACTGAGAGCTGAATTTTCATTATTTCAGGCAACGAATAAAAGAACAAAAATCTTAGATTTGTTATTTGATGCCATGTAAACTATAAAACCAAGCTCAGTAGTTAGTGAACGAGTATTTTCAATTTCAGGCAATATTGTGTCCAAAATTAGACAGCTTTAAAACTTAGCCACCCTCAGTCTATATTTTATGTTTTTTAAAATATTATCTTAGGAGAAATTAAAATTAGTGAAAACAATATAAATATTATTCAAAATTTTTGTTTAAGTTTTCGTTATTTTGTGTAAATAATATGTACATGTAATCTTTAATTTTATTGAATTTGATATTGATTTCGTTTTTTTTGTTATTTTATATAACTTAGAGAAAATATTTTTCCCTATTCTATTTTTTTTGACAAAAAATCGAAAACCGGCTAAAACCGGTTTTTTTTGGTAATATGGAATTCGAAAACCGGTTTTTCAAAAAGTCGGTTTTTGTATAAACCCTAGTAACGCTGAAAGAATGGCCTTGAAAAATAAGGAATATAAATGTTGCAGATTATAACCTGTTTAAAGAGAAATGGCACACGAATATGCAATTGAAGTGAATAGATATTCAAGTAAACATTGACATTGCATTTTATCAAAATTTTTCACACATCATTTTTGTTATTTAGTTTCTTTTCAAAAATTTTATGAAGGTACGATACTTTTACAATGCATTCTGTATTATTGGAGATTCTTATTTAAATTATCTCCACTTTGGGTTTTTATCCACAATGGCAAACATCTGAACAGTTCATTTGTTTTCTAGAGAAATTGCAAACGGTAGTAATTTTAATCCGAAAGTTAGATGAATGATTTTTAGAGGCATAGGATAAGTTTCGCAACCAATGATTTGCGATTTATCAATTATAAATATTTTTTTTCGTACACATGATCAACGCTCCTACGAAAACTAAAATACTATGTTACGCTATTCAGTACTTATTTAATCATATTAATTACTTGTCACTGGTACCTGAATCTTCTTCTTCTGCCAAAAAAGCCCAACTTATATAAAGGTTACACAAAAATAAGGAGTCTACAAAATAAAGAAAAACAAAGGGAATAAATTTATGAATTAAGATGACAAAACAAACAAACAAAAGAAAAGGTACAACATAATATTAGAACCACAGAAAGGGCTAAAAAAATACATTCTTTCATTAGCCAATGAAGCTCAGTCCTGTTCAATAAACTATACTCGTTGTCAAGTTTTAATGCTATTCAATAAAATTAAAGTTGTATATAATTTTTGGATAATTGGGTAATTTTGGGTAACAATTAATAGTATTCAGAAAAAAGTGGAAACAATTACAAAATGAAAGGTAATCAAAACCAGGTTTTAATTGAAAAAAAAAATTGACAGGAAAGTCACTTTTTAAAACATTTTTATTTCACTTCACACGTTTTATTTTTTACGAGAATTGTAATTCACATAATTTTGTAATCTTTCACTTCCAGATGGGATAGCATTTTCGAAATTTGTAAATCAGTGTATTCTCGATGAAAGCACACTATTTTGAGAAATAAATTATCAGTAATTCGATTCATGATTTCGATTGATTTCGAAATTTCATAATACTTATAGTTATGAATTTTAAATTAAAAATTAAAAAGTAAAAAATAATTTTAGTAAACAAATAAATGTGTGAGTTTAAAAACTGTTTTTATTTAATTTATTGACACTGTGTTTTTCATTTTTTTGTATTACAACCTAACATTTTTGACTTAAAAGCTGCTTGTTTATGAGCGAAATTACTATATTCTAATAATGTATAATTTGTAAGTTACTAATTACTTTACCTGTTCCCGGAAATTGTGATGTACGTTATGATTACTCTTTAACTTAACCGCTTTTGTATAATCAGAGTAATAATGTTATTTTTGGGATTTGCATTTTTAAGATTCAAATTGAATAGAAAATAAATTGAAGATTTGCTTTTATGACAAAGAACTGATTTTTTAAAAAATATAATGAAGAAATTTAATCTGAAAACTTGTTCCTGTAATAGAAGAAATGAACGACGATATTTCTATTTCTGTATAAAATGTTATATTCTGTATCAAGTAATAAGAATTTTTTTTTTGTTATTAAGTAACATCGCATACAAAAGAATTAGCTCTAAACAATCAATTTAATGAGCTGGGATGGGCATGAATGCTTTATTAAGCAAAATTCCTCATAATGATTTCATTCGAAGCCGATTCGATTACACTCCCGCTTACATTCTTTTATGTTCTTAAAAGTGGAAATGAAATAAAGACAGATATATGCTAAATGAAAAATTTTGTAACTTGAATGTGTTTCATATTTTCTAAGCTACATTTTCACCAACATGTGGGGGATATAACTCAAGGAGTGTTCAATTTGATATAAAAATCAATCAGCGAAAAAACGCTAAGGAGGCAAAAAGAAAAGTAAATTAATTTCCTAAATTATGTTTTGAATGCAACAAAATACAATAATGGTTTTTTTTTTAAATCTTTGAAGATTTTAGCTTTTGTAGGAAATTAAACATTTTGTAGAGAAAAAATAAATAAATAAAGAAAGAGGTTGGGGGGGGGGAATCGATAAAAAAAAAAATCTGTTTGTTCACCTTTTTCTGTTTGGACATATTTGTTATCTCAAAACTGTCAAATGAATATTCAAATAAAAAAAATATATATATGTGAAGCTAAAGACTGATATTCATCTATCGCTTTCTTTGAGATAAAATGTGAATTAAACCTTTTTGCGTATTTAGAATTAAGAAACAAATCAATAATTTAGGTTTCGATTAAAATACAAACAAGATTTCTTAATTAGCAGAATCATAATGTATTCATACAGAAAAATAATTATACTATGCTACTTTAATGAATACTTAATTATTCCAAATTCCTCATGATGATTTCACACGAAGCAGATAACATTCTCGCTTGCATTTTTTTATGTTCTTAAAATTGGAAATAAAATAAAGACAGATATCTTCTCAATAGAAAATTTTGTAACTTGAATGAGTTTCACATTTTTTATGCTGTCACTAACATGTGGAGGATTTAGCACAAGAATTGTTCAATCTGATATAAAAACGAATCAAAGGAAAAAGTTAAGGAGGGAAAAAAAATCCAAAATTCTAATAAATTAATTTTGTAAATAATGTTTTGAATGCAACAAAATACAATAACATTTTTTTAAAAAAGATTTCAACTTTTACATGATATTAATCATTTTGTAGAGAAAAGCAATACAGATAGGGGACTCTGTAAAATTAATCTGTTTGCTCACCTGTTTCTGTTTGAATATATTTACTATCTCAAAACTGTCGAATGAATATTCTAATAAAAAAGATATGGATGTTCATTGAGGATTGATATTCATTTGTCTCTTTCTTTGAGATAAAATGTGAGTTAAACTTTTTTACGTATTTTGAATTAAAAAACAAATCAAGGATTTAGGTTTTGATTAAAATAAAAACACGATTAGTTAATTTGCAGAATCGCAATGTATTCCCACAGAAAAATAACTGTCCTTTGTTCCAGCTTCTTAAAGGCAGGAATTTCTAGCTCTTCCACGCCTTTTTCGACGCTTTTTCAATTGATTGAACAGAACAAACTATTTGAATAATATAAATAATTATCATCTTAGAAGCTTACGAACTCACCTAGCAAATATTGGTTGGTATTTGCCAAGACACTCTTTCATGTCCCTATTCAGAGTTTCCAAATATCCCAAGAATTCTGCCCGTGAATTCATCGGTAACTAAAACAAGAAGGAGAGCCATTGAATGCACAAAACATTTCAGATACGGAAATAGTTAAATTTTCATTCATTGTTCATATAAAAAACTAATGGAAGTACCAAGTTGTAAGCCGATGAAGGCCGAGAGCTTTGTACCTTAATAAAGATTTTTCATAAAGATAATACCTAAAAATTTTTTAAATAATTTGTTTTAGGATCAAATTTTGATATCATTTCATGTATGATAAGATGGGTAGATATGAAAATTAAATGTTCTTAAAAATATTTTTTTTATTAGAACTAGCAGAAAATTTCAAAATGGAAATTTGAAACAGTTTCCTCATTTGCTCCCTAGTAATTAATTAACTATTAGTGCCAAAAACTGCTGAATTTTTTATTATTTTAATTCAGCCCCCAAAACTCATAAATCATGATAATTTTACAGTTCTTTGAAGGTACAGATGATTCAAATTATACTCTAAATAATTGCCGGAGTTCAAACGAAATTTCTTCCCTTGAGACGAAAAATATTTTATTATAAAAGCAATTTTTTATTTACTTTTATTAAACAACAAGGTTGATTTCATGTTTGTAAACATGGATTTTTGTAACTGATTTTTTACTCAGCTGCTAATGCGATGGAATTTAAAAACTTGGTATACTTATGCATTCTTAATGACAATTGTCTGTTTTGTAACGTCTCCCCTTTTTCCTCGCATGGTAATTGACATTCCGCCCAGATGTAACGTCACCCATTTCTCCACACATAGTTATGTGCCTACGGACTGCCAGATGGCGATCCTCTTCACCAGTAGAGTCATTGTGTCTGTCATTTGTTGTATCCAGATAACGGACTACAGATGTGTTTCGTCATTTTAAATAGATCCATCATATCGTCAAGGAAGAAGAAACTCTAAACATCCAGACATTAAACTTTTTCCCCATTATGAAGGGACTCCTCAATTCTTAAAGAAACGATCAATCACTAGCAACTGCTGTCATTAAGTGTCGAAGTCAGATGAACTTTAGCCGGTGTTAACTGTGCATTGAATATGATTAACAAGTGTTCGGGAAGGGTCAGCTACAAAGATAGATCATTAACAGACATTCCCACGATTGACTGGAAATTGAGGAAGCATTGCTGAGCAGCTATTGCGCGAGAAGGAACTTAAGTTCACCAATGAGAAAGCCAGCGGCGGAAATCTGGCTGGAATAAAATGCAGTATTTTTTTGAGAGAAGAGAGGACAGCTGTGAAAGGCATCGAAGGAGAATTCGGAGAGACGTCGGTGTTCGAAGTAGGTGTTCCTGATTTTGTGAGAAGTTTCGTGCGATTCGGGTTTCTGTGTTAAGATTCCCCCAATAAAGATCAGTGGATTTTTGGAGCTGCTCCTGGAGTAGCCGTTTGAGCTAACAGCCTATTAGCACTTTTTTTTGTGTGTGTATTTATTCTCCGAATTGATTGAGGAATTATTTTCATGATTAGCTTTCAACTGTAGTGTGAATTTTGTAAATAATATTAACCTAGATGAGAACAAGTTATTTTTATGTGCATATATAAGGTTGTAAATAAATGAATTGTTTTGCCACGCTACTCTTTTATTTGATCGTTCCGGATCAAGATATTACAGTTTTAATATTTTAAGTTATTAATTATTAGTTAGTAAATTAATTTTATAAAATATCGATTTCGTATTTGGTTGTAAAACTGAAGAAATGGATTTCAAAGTGAAATATTATTTATAATAATATGGCACCATAAATTTCATATTTTTAGTTTTCAAAGAGGAAGTAACTAAAATAAAGAAAATTATATTAAAATTTTAGAACAAATTCATTAACTAATACTATTATTAAAATTATATTTCAAGTGTAATTTTCGTATTCAATTTTTCAAGGGAGTTTTGTTTTAATGATGTTTTAAAAACGGTTTTAATTTAATTTATATTATTTATTACTATCTTGTTCCATGTTATTACATTTATATATTTATTTCAAGTTTCTCTAGCTCTGCTAAGAGGTCGTATTGATCTGTTGATAAGGTCTCGACCAGAACGCCCCAGGTTCGAAGCCCGATTTCATAAAAGAACTGCTATGCAATCAGATCCTCCAAATCCATACGGAATAAATCTCCTCCCACAAGTGCGGTGCGGAATTTGGAGAGGGGTGATGTCAGCTGAGGAGTCGCACTCTTCATCTAACGGGGGTTCAAAATTACGTTTGTGCCAAAGTAGTCCTAGAGTTATCTCGAAACAGTATGTTAATGTAACTAAATCAATCAAATTAACTCTCTGCCTAAATTGTATGAAAAAGCAAATTTAAACAAAGAGTTTCATGTTATAAATTAATATACAGTAAGAAAATATAGAAAACCATTATTAGCTATCATAATCCATGGAATAAATAATAATATATAAAATATAAACGATAATGAATGGATACTGGACAAAAATCAAGGAGATTATTAAAAACTGAAGTAAAAAAAGATGCCAAAATTAAGATAACATAAAAAAGAAAACTTATTCGAATTATAGAAAACCTTTATTAGCTATCATAATCCATGAAATAAATAATTATATATAAAATATAAATGATAATGAATGGATACTAGGAAAAAATCAAGCAGATTAATAAAAACTGAAGTAAAAAAGACAAAAAAAAAAAAAAAAAAAAATTCAGAAAACATAAAAAAAGAAAATTTATTTGCTCATCCTATTTTTCTAAGATTAAAAACTACAAACATTTTCACTCACCCTAGCGTCCCTGATACCGTCCACGTATCTCAAAGTTCCTTGCTAAAATCAAGAGAATGTTTCTTTTAAAAGTAATAAAGTAACTAGCGAATGAACAAAAATATTATATAATCCATAAAGCATAAAACTAAAAACATTAACTTACTGCATAAGCATAATATACAAGTTTACTTTGACTTGCATATTTCTGGTAAGCATTTACAAGTTTTAAATGAGGAGCATTAATAACCTACAAAAACATTTTAAGCTTTAGTCCTGGTTGGTTTCGAATCCCTTTTTCCAAAAAGAAACATTAAGTTTCTATTTTTATGTGCTATTGTTTTTCAGATAGAACCTTGTTGATTAATCAATGATTTTTTAATAAACTGATAATTTAGAGAAATAGTTAAGAAAATTGCAATCTGAAAGATAATTTAGAAGTATTTTTCTTTCGAATGGATGCAAATAACAATAAAAGGGATCTGTTGTTTGACAATGGATTCTAAAATACTCCGCGCTTTTGCGCATGCGTCAGGATGGGTTTAATTCTTCAAAATAAGGGTGAGAGGAAAGATGAAAAGAGGGGATGTTTACATTTAACAATAAAATAAACTCGGATTACTCGCAGAATGAATTAAAATAATACGGTCAGAAATGACATAAAATTCATATTAACTTGAACAAAAAAGTATCTAATAGGGCGAAAATCAAGGTCAAAGAATGACGAAGAATTCAGGAAATGCGCTCATTCTTCCGCGTCTCTCCCCTTAATGAGATATAATCGTCGAAAAGTGGTCTCTTAAAATACTGAAATGAACAGTAAGTACATGCCAGATTTTATAAAGACACACGATTGTTTATGAAGATATCTGGTTACTATGTTTTACCTTTTTGTGTGCTATAAAGCATGCGAACGTTATAAAAATGTACCAAAAGAAATATTTTTGAAAATGAAAACAGAATTTTTGTTTTTTAAAGAAAATTAAACTAAACACCAGGCAGAATTTACTTCACTTTTCATTAGACAATTTAGCATAATCGCAGAATAAGTAAAATGCAACCAAAAAGCTCTCGATAAATCATTTTTGCTACTTCTTATTACAAGTAAACGTAGGAAGAAATTTATCAATGGTGAAGGCTATAGATACAAAAATTAATTTTAGTTAAGGGTGTGATTATTAGATCTTTTCTTTTATTGTGATGCTATTGTCTTACTAATAATTCTTTAATGTTGAGAAAATGAAAAAAAAAATACCTTGAGGATTGTAATACATAATCTTATGTTTTGATGATTATTTTAAGTAAATTAACTAATCTTTCGAAACGAATCGATCAAACCTTAACTATTTCTACTATCAATAATTAAAATATATTATTAAAAAGTGCTGATCTCACTGTATACTAAAGCAGTTTTCAATTGCTGGGTGATTATAATATATATTTTATACTACTTACCTTAACAGCATCAATAATGGTAGTTTGTAAATTCAGTTGAAAAGGCCTTGAGTTTTGAAAAACTTCCATGTTGTACAGAAATTGTAAGCACCTAAAGAACAAAGCGATAAGTTATAAAGAGCTTTCATTTATGATTACATTTAAAACTTCAGTCAACTCACACTCGAATATTTCCAAATAAATCTACTACCCAAATTTGAAATTAAGGGAACATAACCCGTTTTGATAGTAACAGAAAGAAACTTGCAGTGATTTAATTGAAATCTAATATGGACAGTGGAAGAGAACAATACATTTTGCTGCAGGTGCCCTTCATATTTATTACGCTATTGCTGCCATGCTGATACGAAGTATCCATCTAAAGTGTCTGGCATTGTGGGTAATTTTTTACAATGGAACTGATCAGTGCAATAAGGGCACTAACCTGGAGCCACAAAATAATACAAAATGGTTAAGATATATGCAGTGACATAGAGCCGGAAAGAGGGGGGGATGAAAGAGAAACAGATAGCCTGACAAGCAGTCTAGGATGAATATTAGTCCGTTTCTTCATCTTTTCAAGGTAAATATTGCGGAAGGGGGAGAGGGGAGGGTAGCTAAAATAGTATTTCTTGGACGTCCTTTATTTTTGCTGTACACATAGTGTTTTATGGGATGTGGGTGTTTTTTAACGATGCACT
The DNA here is from genome assembly GCF_947563725.1 of Argiope bruennichi. NCBI lineage: Eukaryota > Metazoa > Arthropoda > Arachnida > Araneae > Araneidae > Argiope > Argiope bruennichi. The sequence continues at coordinate 22,624,725 of NC_079163.1, forward strand.
ACATCAAGTACATCTACTACACTACATCTACTACAAGTAAAAAGGCTGTTCATTACTAAAGAAATAATTAGTGCAATATTTTTTTTTATAATGAATAAGTACTGAAAATAATGGTACACTCAATGGTCTCTTGAGTGTTATTTTTACGAACATGTTTGAAGTTTTACCAGGCGATGTACACACACACACATGTAAAATGACATCTCTTAATCTAATTTAAATCCTAATTAATTTTTAAATTTTTTTAGCCCATATTACTTTATTCTAAAATTTCTTCTTATTCTCTAATCTAAATCCCACTTTTTAAAATTTAATTATTTCTGACACGAGGCTCTAAAAAGTTGCTGAGTCTGAACTTCTCACGCTCCGAGCGAAATAATAAAAATCCCTAACACCTACTCATTCCTTCTAAAGATACCTAAGATTCTTTTTCCTAAATCGACTTTTTCCAAAGAAATCCCTATAGGAATCTCTTAGTAAAAGCACTGAGAAAAACTTTCACACATTTTTGCTCTTATGATCTGATTCTAACAGACACTTATCGCCTTTGATCTCCATGTACAAACTATGTAAACTAAGTAGGGGCTGAAGAGAGCAGACACTTTCAAATTTTAAGCTTCGTCTTTATCCCCTCCCGGGAGGCATAATTTATGCACAAGCAGGAGCGATGAGGCACATCAACACAGGACAACACAAGAGCGAAAAGAGGAAAAGCTAATGAAATATTTATTCCTGTGATTATATACTGTGAGATTTTGATGGGGATTTCTTTACAGTGTCGATTTAGGTAAGGGGGTTATAGGAATCTTTTAAAAAGAATTCACTTGAGTTGATAATTTTTTATCAATTCACTCGGAGTGTGGGAACTTGTCGACTTCAGCAATTTTAGAATTCGTGTTGAATTAATTAAATAAAAAAGGTGGAATTGGATCAGGAAATAAGAGAATATTTTTGGATGAAGTTAATATGGGCTGAATTAAACTAAAAATTAGGAAATTAATTAAGTTTAAATTAGATTTTAAAATATCATTACACACACACACACACACATACATATATATGTGTGTGTATGTAAGAAAAACATAAGTTCAATCTGGTGATTGAGGAGACAATGGGGACCGCAGGATGTCATCATAGTGCCGTCTAAATAAGCCAATTTGTAAATGCAGCAGGAACAACATTCATAAAAGTGCCAATCGTCTGTGCAATGGCCCAACAATGTTGTGACTACAGAAACCTCTTCCTTTGGATTGAAGAAGCTTACAAGCATATTTCATAATTAACAAATATTTTTGAAGAAATGTGGTTAGAATATACTGTCCTTCCTATTGTTGCATATCACATTGGTACTTTTTGACTCTATAGACTTCTTTAAGGAAATCCACTTGAAATTCATCTAAGAATGGGATTGCAAATGGGAATTATCATAATGCTCTATTTTGAAGTGACCGAGAACACTTGCACCTTAATTGCAAGTGCTTTGAACAAATGTCCCACAAGCAAAGACATGGGGCTTTCAAATTCTTACTAAATGGTAGATTATAGGAAATCCGTGGACTCCTAGAATATTACTCATCCCATAAATGCTTGTTTTACGCTGACCACACTGTATTAATTATTCCCCCCCCTGGCAAATGAATTTTCTTTTTTATTTAATTTTGCACAATTTAGGGGAAAACTATGGTTGCATTCTTAAATTCCTCACAAATTAAAAAAAATAATACAATACTTTATTTTATAATAAACATTTTTCGAACAACCAAATTGCAGCTTTAATTTTTTTTTAACTCAATGGTTGAAATCATTTAATAAATGCATCCATATTTTGAGATGAAACTTACTTTTTCTAGCGCCGGTAGTGCTAATATCCTTTTCGAGTTAATGAAATAATTTTGTGATGCTGTATTTTAAATGCAAATAAAGGTACACTTTTAATACATAGTTGATTCTACAATTAATTTTTGAAAATTCTCTCTAGAAATTTATTTTTATTGAGAAATATATATTGAAAACGTATCTTTGTTAATAATATTTACGATTTTCCTTCGTACTTAAATCTGTGACTTTTTCATTCTCCTATCTCTATCAGGGTATTTTAAACCTAGAAAATTTTAATAATTTAACAAAAATACACTCCCTTGAAATTCGAGCATTCCTCCGACTAAATTAAATTTTTTATTAGTTTAAATGTTTTATTTATAATTTTTTCGAAGTAGAGATATTTTCTGAGCAGTTTCAAAATTTAATGCCCCTTTATTTTAAGCAACAGTTAATTAAATTAAATTTAAAGACATTATTTTCGATGGTTATTGAACTGGTGCAATTATTTCATTCTTTTTAATTCAGAAATTCTTTTTTGATTCTTGACTTGCTTTGCTGAGAATGTGCTTTATATTTTGGGATTGATTTCAATCAATAGAAAGACCGAAATATCTTTTTGAATGTTCGCTTATACACTTCAGCTCTTCAAATAAATCGTTCCAATTCTATTTAACAGATGGCGCCATGTTAATTATGAATATCAGATAAATAAAAATGAATGATTTGGTTTAGTGGACTTAAGTGCAGAAGATTTCGCATCATAGCTGCCATGTAAGAAAATTTTTAACTGTTAACGCATTATAGAGTTATTTAGAGGACATAAATAATTTTAAAAAATGGAAATCATTGCATTCCTTTATTAAATTAAAAATGTTATTAATTAAAATGTTATTAAAAATGTTAAATTGAAATGTTTTATTGAAATACAGATATTTTCTGAGCAGTTTCACAACTTAGTGCTCATTAATGCTTAATTTTAAGCAAAGGTTTTTATAATTTATTTAATGCCTACCTTTATTATTATTTTCCATCATCCTTCAAATGGTATAATTATTTCATTCTTTTTAATTTAGGAATTCTCTTGACAAACAATTTTTGTTAATTCTTAAGGCCTTTGTTGAGAATGTACTTTACATTTTTGAATCGATTTCAATCAGCAGAAAGACCGAAATATCTGTATGAATATTCGATTATAAACTTTAGCTGTTTCGCATCAAGCAAATCGTTCCAATTCCATTAAACAGATGGAGCCACGTAAATTAGAAAAGGTAGATAAATATCAAAAATGAAAATGGAAGATAAGGCATTACTGTTGCTGTCCGAGACAATTTGTAACCATTAATATATCATAGAGTTACTACCAGGACTTTTAAATTTAAAAGAAAATGGAAATTCTTATCCGATTTGATGCAGATTGTCCTAGACGCAATTACTTAAAAACAAACAAACAAACGAAGAATGCTGACGCAGGAAGTTCTCAAATTTTAGATAAATCGAATTGTGTTTTGATAAGGAAAAAAATACAGGCCATAAATTCGTGGAAACTTCAAAAAATCATAATAAAAAAAGTAATGTTGAAAAAAAATTGCGATTTACAAGAATATGTTCAAAAAGTCTTTGAATCCCGCTCCCATTAAAAGTAATTAAAATGACCGACAGATGGCGCTCACACGTCAAACCGAGATGGTTCATGCAAATCAGGATAACTATAAAACACAAGGCAGGAAAGGGATTCGTCATTCGATACCAGCAGCATGCTATCTTTTTAGGATAGAGCATTAGTGGTTTGGAGCCCACTTTTCATTGCGTGGTGACGTCAATATGCAAAACAATTATCTGAGCGACATCAAACTCTCGTGAGTACACGACGAAACCACTCCATTTTGCAAGTGTGACTCTTGGGTGCGGTTTAGCCGCGTCCTTCATTCTGAGGCTTTTCTTTTTTGAAGAGCGTTGTCCTGTATCAGGTTGGAAAAACTGTTTAGTCGCTGCAGAACGGAATTTTACGCTTTTGAAAGAACACATTGTGCCTGCTTTGCAGCAAAGACTTGAGTTACCAGCCGTCGCCTACATACCGGATGGTTCCTCATTTCACGTCGCTGCTTCCGTCAAGACATTCCTCCTAGACACATTCATTGAGGACCCAGTGATAAGCTAGGGATGTAAGATAAATGGCACTCACGATCGCCAAAACTTCCTCCAGGGGATTTTTGGTTCTGGGGATACCTAAAGGCTCTCTAGCTACTTGGGTGGAACTGAAAGTTCCCTTTCAATGGGCCGTCGATTGCATCGATGTCGATATGCTACACTCAATTGTAATAGGCGAAGTTACGCGCCTCAGTTGCTTAATACTTTGTGGGGGCTGTCATGTTGCACATCTTTTACTTTAAAATAAAATGAGCTGTGTTAAGCTACTGTGCTTTGTTTTCCTGATTTATATAAACCATCTCAGTTTGAAATGGGTACGCCATCTATCGGTCAATTTTTAAATCTTTTTTTAATGGGGGGAAAAATCCAAAGGCTCTCTGAACATATTCTAGCAAACCAAAAAAGTTTTTCAAGCATTACTTTTTTTATTATGGTTTTTGAAGTTTTCAGGAATTTATGGTTCACTCTGTGTATAACAACAATTTTATTGGTTAAGTTGCTGGACTGGCTATCCGAAACAAACCTCTAAGTTTGCAGTCGAATATAATGCCGGATAAGAAGGAGATGGAATTGGAAACACCATTTTCTCTCTTTTAAATAAAAATTTATTAATTGGAGAGGGAAAGGTTAAATTAAAAAGTTTTGTGTATTAAAAAGACCTATCAAATGAATAGTCGAACTTCATAATAGCTTAGTTACATCGGAAATAAGTTTAAAAAAAAATGAAAATTTGAAACTATGCATATTCTAATTTCAGCGAAAATTTTGAAACTCTATTTCAATACATGTTATGTAAAAAGAAATAACTGGTGAAACTTTCACTCCATAACTAATATTTTTTGAAAGATTCGATTATGTTACAAAAAAAAAAACTCTTTGAATAATGACTATTTTACAGGAGCCTAACATTCATAAGTACTTTTTTTATAAATCAGAATTCGCGGGCCTAAAAATAAATCTGTTCTATAAGAGTTGTTTGTTGATTTCATAAAGTATTAAAAGGATCGATTTTTAGATAAAAGTGGGGAAAATTGAATGCATTTCCCGACGAAAGTTATGGTTGCGAACACCACTATTTAATGTTTATCGAGATACAAAATACGATTTCTTTTTCTCTTTCAAATTCAATTTTCATTTTGTTCTGAAAATCGACCATTGTGATGCCAAATAAAGTCTACAACACTTTTAGTGTAAGATTATTTTTCAGTCCTCGAATTCTGTACTTAGAAGCTTCTTTCGAAGACACTATTTTTTATAACAAAGTGATTTTTTTCTAAAACTATTTCAGATATAGATATGATATTTTTATTAGTTAAAATACGTACTTAGAATTATGAAATGCTTACTTAGAATTTCAGAAATTTCTCTCAAACTGATATATATATATGTAATGATATCTCCTAATTTAAATTATAATTAATTTTCTAAATTTTATTTTAAATTAGTCCATATTAATTTCATTCTAAAATGTTCTCTTATTACCTGATCTAATTCTCACTTTTTTATTTAATTAATTCTACACGTTCTCTAAAAAACTGATGACTTCTGCATTTCCAACTCTTAGAGCGAGGGATAAATATCTCAAATGCTTGCAATATTCATTTAAAAATACCTAAGATTCATTTGCCTAAGATCGACATGTGTGAAAAAGAAATCCCAATAAGAATCTCATAGTAAAATCACTGAAGGGATATATTTCCGTCTCTTTTGCTTTTGTATCGCCATGAAGACTGATGCATTGCTTATCGCTTTTTTCTCTGTACAAATTATGACTTGCGTCGTGGACTCCCTGAAGGATTTAACATGCACCAGACCCGCTTACACGTCGGTTCTTCAGTGGAATTGGATTTCGAGCATGGAACTCTCCGGTTCCGAAGCCAGTACCTTACCAACAGGCGCAAAAGGGCATCTTACAGATTGGAGATGATGTAAGGCCCCAACAACCACAACTAGAAGCAAAGAAAATAGAAGTCCAGAAATACATGCACAAGTGATAATCAAAAACAAGAGATTGAAAAAAAAAATAATCCCAATCCCTAAGGAAACATGAATGCTGATCTGAAGGAGTTACTAGAAAGCATAGAAACACTGAAGGCGCTGATAGAAGAATTCCCGACCTTAGTAAAAGCAGCCAGATCATGTTGTAATGCCAAGTCTAAAAAAGAGAAGGCGCTGATCCTCGGCGTCCATCGAGGGTCTGCCCACCCTGCAGAAGCTCCATCCTCCTGCATCCTGACTAGACAACCCTACTTACTCCTTCCTTACCTCATCCTCGACAAGACACCGGAGCAAATGATAACGGTCAAAACCGTCAATAGTTAAATAGCTCAGAAGAAGGAAGGATGCATAGTCTAAGGATGAGAATATTTAGGTTCAAATCAAGCAACACCAGCCTAAACATAAACCCTCAGCATGTTTCGGAGATGGACAATCATTGAAACCAGTGTAATGATTCAGCTTCTTCCCTGTGTGACCATGGTGACGTTTCTTTTCCCACGCTCCATAATTAGCATCTAGACAGGAATATCAGCAATGGCGACGCCCTACCGCAGTGTAAGTGCTTCCAGAAGTGCCAGGTGGTCAACCCCTTTAAAGTAAGGACATCTGGGCAATTAGTGCGAGTCCAGATAAGGGACCCCACCTCATTGTATTTGAAACAGATGTAAACCTGCATTCTTTACATTGTGGAGGGTGGCTCCCCAACGCATTCCCACGGTCGACGGTAGACCAGTGAAGTTGTTGCTGAACGATTATTGGATAACCGGGAAAATGGTCTGATGTGAATGAGGGTGGGAACAGGATAAAAGTGCGAGGAGATTGGAAGAGAAGGATGGTGGACACTGAGGCAGAAAGCGGAGTGTCCGACTAGAATTCCACCCGAAAAGATTCGGTGGATCCCTGGAGCTACGCCTGTTTGCGAGAACGCTACGAGTCGGCTAGCTGTTTTCTTAAGGGGTTTCTCCGAAGTATTCGAGGAAATATCCTTGTTGTGTCGAATAAAAATCATTTAACCTAGAACTCATTTAACCTAGATGATGAACTGTAAATTTATGTAAATAAAGCTGTAAATAAAGAATTTGATCATAACGCTACCTTTTATTGGATCGAGACTTTACACCAGGTACTTCGTGTATTCCCCCATTACTGTTATCACTTAAAATGTTTTGAGCTGTACGGATGAAATTTGGTATATGGTCTTTATACAAAAGTTGTAGATTTCTATCAAAGTTTGAATGAAATCCATTCAGATGAGCTACTTCTGTACAAATATAAGTTAACACGATAACTTTGAAACGAAGAGAGCTAGGTGAATAAAATCTGGTACACTGGTATAGCATCTAAAATGTACATACGTGTTAAATTTTGCACCAAACCCGTCAAACTATAGACCGTCTGTCAATGTGTATTTTTGCATACAAGTAAACGCAGTAAATTATAAACGCAATGAATTACGAAATTTGGTGCATGATTTTGTGTCTAGATTTGTAGTACTGGGTCAAGTTTTGGTTTCAATGGGTCAAAAAAAAGGGGTCCGAAATATACATTCTGTTTTCTGGTATTTATTTATTAACGGCATCCCAGCAATAAATCTAAAAAAAAAAACCCTCCAAAAATTGTTGTTTAAAGGACTTTTTAAAACTATTGTTCGCCCTCAGATTACGGTTAATAATATTCAAGTACATTTATTCGAGTATACGCGAAAAAGTTTCAGGAAGACAACTCCTATCATTTGGATAACCAACACAACAAATGAAACCAATAAAATTACTGTTATGTATTTTTTCCGCATTTTGATATTTTTCATGACAATTGGACTAAACTCGTTGCAAAAATAGGAAAATTGGAACACATCCTGGCATTTATATTCCGAACATGCGAAACATTCTAGTCGCAGACGGAAGCGTGAAAAAATTGGTTTTCGTCATTTTAAATGATAAAGAAATGATCAGAGCGCAAATAATAGAATATTCTCAGCTCTATCATCACGTGTATTTTCGACTTTTAAACTATGATTAAGATGCGTAAATACAAGGATTCAAGATAATTTCTAAATGGAGAGATTTCGGAAATTTTTATAGCTTTGAATAATTTTAATTTAATTTATTCATATGATTTCTTAATAAATGACAATTGTTACTTACTTTTAAACACGCCATAACCCCACCATCGCTAAAGAACCTTATGTAGATTACATTAAATTTTATTTATTACATTAAATTTTATTTATTACATTAAATTTATTTATTACATTAAATTTATTTATTACGTTAAATTTATTTATTACATTAAATTTTTTTATAAAAGTTATTGAAAACTATTCTACTTAATCACCCACGCCTTTGAACCCAGTTATTATCGACTTTTCATCATGTTTAAAGTGTTTTCAATAAAAATAAAATGCATTTTAACAACTAAGCCACAACTCAGCGAAGGACGAAAGAGGAATTGCAAATGTATAGTAAAATTTAAAACCATTTATTGGAAGAGGATAAAACTCGAGCAGCTTTTTAATGCTTGAGCCTGCTCAGATAGCATGTTGAGACTAAAGAAAAATAAGCTTAGATGACAGAATTATCTATTATTAAAATTTTGGACTTAATAAATTGATACCAATTCTTGACGACCATTCGAGACATTGAAAGGAATGTAACAAGAGGGTGGATCAAAAGGTTTTTGCATTTTTATAATTTTTTTAAAACTTAGTTTCAGTAGTAACTTTATTCACGTTGTCTACTTTGATACTTTGATACTAATACCTTAAAAACTAATCTAAGAAGGTCCCTGCTCAATCTTTTATAGGAGATCTCGTTAGCGTTTTTTAATACAAACTCAAACTTTTCTTCAGACTCCAAGAACATACGGTGGCTCAATGTTTTATAAGACATCTTTTTAACACTTTTAGACAAAATTTAACTTTTTTCATAATCCAAGTGTTCTTGGATTCGGAAAAAAGTTAAAGGTTAAAGTTACTATGATTATTTCATTTTTCAAGAAATAGGAGGACGGCATCAACATGAAGTTTGATGATTAGTTTAAAGGGTTAGAGATTTTTTTTTAACTAAAAATTCCATTATTTTTTCTGAAGTTGAAAAACAATATCGAACTAATATTCTGTCTTTCTTTACATGTACTAAACTAGAGTTAAGATCCAACGGTTGTCTGAGACTGTGGTATCCTAGTGGTAAGGTCTCAGCTACGGGATCGGAGAGCTTTAGGTTCGAGACCGGATTGCACCAAACAGCCGTCGTTAAGCGGGTCTGGTGCACGTTAAATTCGCCAAGGCCAAACTCATCCCGTTGGTGTGGTATGGAGGTTTGGATAGGGGGTGCCAGCTCAGGTGTCGTCCTCTTTGAAATGGGACCTTAATATTACTAAACCAAACCAGTCCGCAAATTGGCCTCTACTTCAACAAGCTATCATTTTATTTTAATTACTCTTTATTTTTTTACCGTACGAGAGGGTCAGCTTATTTTCCTCGTTTAGGATCTAAAAATGATGGCTCTTTTCGAAGACCACTTATCTAGTTTTTTCAAGCTGGAAGTTTTGTTATTGAAACCATCGTTACTAGCCTTGAAAAAAAATTTTTTTTTAAATGTTTGCCCGAATTTCTTCTGCAAAATCCCTCCAATGAATACTTTTATATATCGAACGGGAGAGGGCCATACTCTTTCGTACCTCCAGTGTTTTTTGTCATAGTTCTTTAAGTTTTTTAAAATTCCCAATCAAAAACGAAGCACAAAATTGCTAGCTATGGAATTGTGCATATTTTAGTTAAATGCTGAGCAATCAAATTCATGCCGATGATAGAAACATAAAATTTTAAAACTTACCTCGAATTTATAGTCAGCTATATTAAGATAGCCTTTAAGGTACTTTAAAAATTGACAACTTATTCGAATTTACTCAAAAAATTTATATTATATATATATATATATATATATATATATATAATATATATATATATATATATATATATATATATATATACAATGATATTTTAAAATCTAATTTCAATTCTAATTAATTTCCTAACTTTCAGCTTAATTTAGCCCATAACAAATTCAGTCTAAAATATTCTTTTATTTCCTGATCCCATTACACTTTTACCTTTTTAAGTAATGCTACAGAAAGCTCTGTAAAAATGCTTAAGTCAGCGGTTCCCACACACCGAGTGAAGACATAAAAAATTGCTAATCTAAATAAATTCTTCTAAGAGATACCTAGATCCCCCCCTCCAAAATCGACACGTGTAGAGAAATGTCTATCAAAATCTCACTGTATATAAGCACTGGGAAAATATTTCCCTCCTCAATGTTTCTTCTGCTCTTGTGCCGCACTGTGAACGGACGTGTTTTGTCCGTGCTGCTTGTACATAAGTCATGCCTCCCGAGATAAAATAAAACGAAGTTAAAAATTCAAAGTGTTCTTTCTCTTCGGCCACGACTCTGCTTAAAAAATTATACTTTATATATATAAACGTAGGTTATACTTCCTTAGATTTGACCTTGCCCATTATTCGAGATATTCCATTTCAGTTGTTTCTTTTCAAATATTAAAATAATTCAAATAATAATTCAAAAAATATTTCAAATTCAAAATAAGTCTTTGCATGAAAATTTCTATTCATGAAACTTTCATGAAATCGATAAGTAGAATTCATTCATTTCATTGGATAAGTAGCTGAGAAATGCATCGAAGACAGTTATTAAAGAGGAGAAATAATGCTATACTACTTTGAATTTATATCAACTTTGAGAAAACGCTCAAATTACCTAACACGTTAACAATTTATTCAAATTACCTGTAAATGTAAAAAATAGGCGTAGTGGTGCGTTTTAAGATTAAGCATTTATTTCAACTTCTCCATTTTACAGGAGAGGCTGAGTTTCAATTTTCCTTTCTTTTCAATTCACTTCTCCATTTTACAGGAGAGGCTGAGTTTCAATTTTCCTTTCTTTTCAATTCATTTCTCTGGAGGTAGAAATAAATATGCTTCAGATATCAATCGTGACGTATGTGCTTGCATGAAAACTTCTGTTCATGAATATCCATATTTTTTCAAGTAGCTAAGAAATGTTCAGAAGGAAGTCATCAAAGAGGAGAAATAAAGTTTAGTTGAAAAGTTGAATATTCGCTTCTTTCCATTTGAAAACTCCCTTTTTTAAAAAATTTCTGCTCTCATTTACATTTCCTTTAGAAATTACCTTTTTAAAAAAATACAATTATAAGTCATTGTTGTTATTAAAGTTTTGGATGAGAGATTCAAAAGTGAATCGATAATATTTTTTTCTCCTAAGAACTTTATTAAAATTTCAATCACACAAACACGCACACTCATATACAAAATATTAAGATTCAATATTTACTTGAGCATAAAGTGTAATTTCATTCTTGATTGGAACTGTAACGCGGGGAAATGTGTTCGATGATCATATAGAAGTGTAAAGCAGCGTTCGATGAATATGTCAAAACTTTCTATCAAGGAACGTTCCTGCAAAAATAAAGAGTTAACAGTGAGAAGAATGGCATTTTTATAGTATAATTAATGACAGGATATTTATAGAATTTGAATACAAGAAACAATATGCTGATTTATTCCATTGAAATAACTTTACAAGTCAAATGTATAATTATCTTATTCAAGTTTTTTTTTTTCTCAGTTTATACAGAAATTAGTATTGGTAGGCGGTTTGGAATTTAGTTCAAAATATTTTTCGCTTGTTTGAACCAATACAAAAGTGACTTGCCTCAGTATTTGCCTTACTTTGCTATTAAAAGCGATATACAAGTGAAAAAAAAAGCTGATAAAATTATTAAATTGTCATAGCGACGTTTCTGCAAGGACAAGAAATGTGGTGATCTAGTAGAAATATCTCAGCTTCGATTTTGAAAGATCACACGTTGAACACTCGATAACTCCATCAAAGACTACACTATGTTTCTCTTCATGGTTGAAGGTTTTCATTTCGATATTGAATTTTGCATTTCGTAACCGGTTCAAATGTTGACTACATTACTTGATCGAGTCTTAATTTGGACATCGGAAGATTAGAAATTAAAGATTCAGTTTCACCGAATAGCCTCAATGTTTATGGAAGTCAGTTTGTTATACTTCTACTCGACATGATCAAACATTACCACGTTGGTATCGATGTTAAGGTAGTACTTACCAACTGAAGCGTCATCCGTTACCTGGCCACAGTTCAAAGTTACTTGATATTCATATCTCCTAATTCTCTTTGACCTCTGTTTTCGCGTAGCATAGTTCAAACCATGGCTGTTGGACCAGAAAAATCCAAATAATTCAATCCAATTGTTGCTACGCCATTGAATTATTTCTTATTCACGAATTTATCTATGATTACACCTGTGGCATCACAGCTTTTACGCAACAGAGAATTTGAAGGGATGTGATGCGGCGATCTCTGATTGGTCTTCCATTACATCACCGTATGATGTCAGAATTTTAGTATCTGAGGTTGAAAACGCTACTGTGTAGCTCTGTTCGTGTTCCTTTCATCTGTTAGTGAATATCTCGTTGCTGTACTTTGTGTTAATAAAGCGATTTTAACTTGTAAGAAATGAGCATATTTTATTCCAATAACGAGAGCATAAGAAATTTGTATAACCTATAAATTATAGTTGTAACACCAATTCTCTTATATCGACAAAAACTCGAAATAGTAAAAAAAAGAAAAGAAAAAAAGAATGTATTTAATATATTTATTATATTTAAATAGTTAGTGTAATCTGTAATATTTTTTTTAAATCAGCAGCAGTTTATAAAATATTTTTTAAAAACTATCAGCCGCTCCTGATTTAAATAATTCCGAGTTTTTTCCTAAATATTTAGTTTAGAACCTTTACGTCTTTAAAAATATTCATTAATGAATATTTCCAAAAATTGATTCTGAAAAAAAAAAAATGAAATGAAGCAGCATTTAAACTCCAATAAGAAGAGGAATTAACATCTCTGCTCGTCACTAAGGCTGAATTCGATTTTCTCAACTTCTACATCATTTCGAAACAATATAGCTAGGATTTATTAGCTATTGACTTTGCAAATTTTATTGACACTAATCAATTCTCAAGGTTTTATTATTTTTTATAAGTTGGTTTATCATGCTGTAAACTTTTTATGACAGCTAAAGTGAAGACAAATTCGTCTTGAAAGGTTACCATCTTCTAAGTCCACACGGACGATTGTATTCCTATATATAGTTGGACTTTTGCTTGAATATACTTCGAAATATGATCGTTGCTGCTTTACATGTCAAAACATCATTCTTAAGCTGGGCTAGCCTGGTTGGTAGGATGTTGGATTCGCCTCTCTAGGGTTGTGAGTTCGAACCCCGCCGGCCGAAGATTCTCCTTGTACATGGTGACTGGAGTACGTTTAAATATGCCTTAGCCACAAAGTCCTCCAAGTCGAGACAATACCACTGGGATAGAGATGATAGTTCTCTGATTCAGGTCTAAATTACGATCTGTGGATGAATGCATGAAGATGTATGAATGTCACGCTCCGTGTAAAGGGCTGTGACGCATGAGTAGCTAAGACGCACTCTTGGCCCTAAATGGCACTCTTGAAACAAGAGATGCCAAAACTCAGCTTGAAATCGCTGATTTAGTGAGCCAGCTTGTATAAGACAAGGATTTAGGCTGTCTATATTATAATTAAAAGCATATATTAATCGATGATAGATATTAGCTGCGAGAAAAGAAATTCAGCTTTTGCAATAAATTTGAAATAACAAATATATATTTACCGTATTAAGTACATTTTACATTCAAAATGTAGCTGAATTTGAAAACGAATCAATCATTAAAATCTATACTTAGATCTTCTTATTTAAACCAGTTCTTGAAATTATATATATATAAAATAGAAATAATTTCATTTTTAAAGACAGAAATTCGTTGACCATTTTGCTTTGACGTCGATTAATTGACGAGAACAGCACTTGAGTATCACTCAGTTTCTCAAATGTCTTCACTTTTCTAGCATAATATTGATTGAGGCTCGAAGACAGATTTATAGGGCCAGGCCCATATATGCTATGGATGTTCTGTGTAATCAAAGTTTCAACATCCCTACCTCAGGATCAATTGAACTTTATAATTATCTCTCAGGAGATGGTTATAAAAATCATTCATTCTTTTGTCTTGTAGGACTATAAAAAGGGGATGAACCCAGAATTAAGGGTTTATGCCACCTATTAATCTATACTTATAATAAAGCTCAATGTGTGTGTGTGTGTGTGTGTTGGCGCTCTACAGGCCAGGTCATTTGACATACAGCTATCAAATTTGGTACATGCATACCTTAGAGGTCGGGAATGTGCACCTGGGGTCCCTTTTTTGAAATTTTAATTATTAATTAAAAACTAACTTTCCCGCCAAAAAAAATCTTCCATTTTCCGCACCGCCAAATGAGTAAGGCTTCAATTTTTTTTTCTCCCAACATTAATGAGGCTAGGGTTAACATTTTTCGGCGGATTATTTCAAATGATTCTGTTTATTTTCTTAATGTTTTATGCATTTAAAATTAAACATTCTTAATTAATCCATGTTTCAGATTCATTCTGAAGTACTTTTGAATTAAAATAACACAGAATAAAGGAAATTAAAAATGTATAATCTGCATAGCGTTACCCCAACTGGCGTAGAAAAATTCACGCATTTGCGTTACCGGAGCTGCCGAAGAAAATTCACGCATGCGCGTTCTGATTTTTGCCATGACAACCGTTATCAACGGATGATTTAAATTATTTTTAGGTTAGTTGCATGCTTTTGTAAGTAAATTGTATTTATGTTAGTTATATATTTTTTGTTTATGCTTATAGTTTTATGTACATCGTTTTTTAAGTAGATTTTTTTAACCTGTTTTCAATGATTTAAATTATTTTTAGGGTAGTTGCATGCTTTTGTAATTAAATTGTATTTATGTTAGTTATATATATTTTTTGTATATGCTTATAGTTTTAAGTACATCGTTTTTTAAGTAGTTTTTTAAACCTGTTTTCGACCGATTATTTTAAACGATTCATTTTATTTTCTTAAAGTTTGATGCATTTAAAATAAAACATTGTTAATGAATCGATCTGTTCATGATGAATCTGAGAAAATTTTGTTGACAAATTCTTGAGATATTACATAACTTAAGAAAGATATTCTTTAGTGCCCATAAAGTTTAAACGCTCAGTGACTCTATTATCAGTAATCATATTATTAAAAAAATGCTTTGTTTCAGTAAAAAATATTATTATATTAATTGCAGTTTAGTCATTTCCATTTTGATTTTAAGCATAAATTCTACCGGAACTAACATAAAATTAGAGAGATACATATTATGTTATGGCTGAAGGACTTTATATTATTATGAGTGAATTACATGACTATCAAAATTTGAAGCTTTAAAATATTTGATGAAGAAGCTATTAAAGTAGGAATTACATAAAATATTTAATTATTAAAATTTTAACGAGCATTAAGATTGGCGAACCGGCTGGTCGCCAAAGGCGGCTAGTAAAACAATAAAAATCCGAATCGTTTTTTTTTTAAATAAAAGATTGGGATAAATATGCAAGAGAATGGTATTTGGATTTGAGTATACGAAGGTTGATCTGAGTGTTGACATGACAAATTATTATTTAAACGACAGTGGAATCATGTTTTTCCCACCTAAATGTAAAATTGCTTTATGGGAAATACGAAGAATATTTTATACTGCCAGTAACACCTGACAGCAGTTCAGATATTGAGCCTAGCATCGCTAAACCCCTTCTAGGGCCACGGGAAGTATGCTTACCACCAAATTAATTAATCTTTGTATGAAGTTATGTACGTTGGTATAAGTTGTGACAAACTTTTCAATAAAATATAAACTTAGATGCTGCAATTTAGTATTTCACACAAAATGATGTGTTTTGATTTATTATTGGGTTATTAATTAATCAAATTAAATTTATGTAATAAGCTAAATGAATTACTTTTCTCAAACCAATCTCATTTCTAAAAATATTTAAATATACCATGACTAAAAAATAATGGCCTTTTAAAGGGTTAACGTTCATTTTCTAATCGAAAACACGGAATTTCATATTTTTAATTAGATGTACATTGAAATTCGAAAAGCGATTATGAACATACTAAAATTTTTTATAAGAATAAAAAAGAACATTAAATATTTTTTATAAGAATAAAAAAGAACATTAAATATTTTTTATAAGAATAAATACTCACTGCAAAATAAGAAGGATCCCTTTGTCTCCTGTTCCAGGCTTCTTGAACCTCTTCAAGAAGTTTAAGCAATACTGCATACCCAAGAGTAACTTCTAGATGTTTACCAAAGTAAGCATTCCACTTGCTATGCAAAGAACGAAAAATATAAATCATCATAGTAGTTTCCATATTTAAAGAGCTGATTTTTAACATATTTCAGGCTGATTTTTTTTATTAAGGAAAGTTCTAGAATTGATTTTTTTTATTAAGGAAAGCTCTAGAATTGATTTTTCTCATGTGAAAAAGGAAAGATAACCGTAAGTAATATCCAGTTGCTTCCCAAGATAGCTTTAATGTATTAATATCGATTGACATAATTCAGAAACAGTATATGATGCTCATTTTATTACTACTTCACATTTTGATAACGATGAATAAAATTTAAAAGAAATTGATATGATTTCGAATTTTATTTTTGATTATATAAAAGCAATTTAAATGAATTCTTCTCGTTAATAAATACAAAGGGAAAATAAAAATAATGTTGATGGTGATAATATGCTGATAAACAGCTGAATGCTGGTCATGGAACAACCTACATATTTTATTCTAGCATTATTACTAATATCTGGAGGTTTATCTATTTTAGCCGGTTTGTAATGTTAAGCGAGGTCTAAACATAATAATGCTGCGCAAAATCGTTATATTGTCATCATGAATGCAAACTATCGAATGAATAAAATTTATTCGAAGCTTAAATCATTGAATGGTAATAATAATCTAAACGCTTTCAGTATATTGGAATTGCTATTTCTTTAGTTAATAAAAGGAATTCGGTTCAAGACTTGACACTATACACATCATTTCTGAAGAAATCATTAGACAACCTTAATGAAAAGCGTGATTTGTCACATTCGATTGTATGTCTTTATTTCGACCGTCATTAATCCTAGTGACATATAATCGACACAACTAACATACATGCTTTTTCGAGCATTGACTTAATTTACCAAGGATCGGGATCGGTGCAGGATTGGGAAGACGCACTGAGTGTTAAAATATCTATTTATTAAAATGGCGCTGCTTTAAGCGTTGAGTACTTTTAGAATAATAGCAATGGAGTCAATTCTGGGCACGCGTCATATATGAAAAGCGTTGTATATTAGAAGCCATGACGCGCCTTGCGCGAGGAAAAGAACGTTGTGTCTCAGTAACGCGTAAAATATATGGATGTAGATGTGACATGCGCAGTTAGTTATTTCTGTTTTGTGACTCTGGCGTCAAGCGAATGAAATTCATCACGGAAACATTTATCATTATTTTTCAGCATGATAATGTTTTTTGGTCCACAGACTTTCAATACCTTGTGATATAAATGTTTCTACGCGAGATAAAGAGTTATAAATAATTGCTGTAAGGCAAAAAGGCTGGCATTCTCTCGGTTAATACGTGTTATAAAATCGTTACGCACAGAATGTAGCGGCTGATGCAATCAAGCTAAATTTAGACAAATATATAAAGCCTGAAACAAGATCATGCTACGATGTTTCAGACTTACGACCTCCTCTTACTAGGTGAAGCGTAGCAAGTGGCATAGACTCAACAAATCACTGGAAGGCTCCTGCAGAAATATTGATCCATGTTGCCTCTATAGACGTTTATAATTGCGAAAGTGTTGCCGATGCAGAATTTTGTGTATGAACTGACCTCTCGATTATGTCCCATAAAAGTTCGATGGATCCATGTTGGGCGATCTAGGTGGACAAAACATTCGCTGGAATTGTCCAAATGTTCTTCAAATTAATCGTGAACGACTGTGGCCCGGCGACATGGGGCATTATATTCCATAAAAATTCCATTGTTATTTAGGTACAAGAAGTCCACGAATGGCTGCAAGTGGTCTCCAGATAGTTGAGCATAATCATTTGCAATCAATGATCGGCTCAGTTGAACTAGAGGACCCAGTCCATTCTATGTAAAAACAATCCACGCCATTATGGAACCATCAACTGCTTGCACAGTGCCTTGTTGACATGACATGTTTAGGTTCATGACATCGTGGGGTCAGCGCCACACTCGGAAACTACCATCAGCTCTTAGCAACTGAAATCATGACTCATCTGACCAAGTCACGGTTATCCAGTCGTGTAGGGTCTAAATGATGTCACGAGCTCAATAGAGGCTTTGCAGGCGATGTCATGCCTTTAGTAAAGGCACTCGAATCGGTCTTCTGCTGCCATTGTCCATTACTCGTCGTACGCCCCCACATTGATTCTTAGGGTTATTTTATGCAGTATTACTTGTCTTCTAACATTGACGATTCTACTCACACGTCGCTCGTCTCGAACATTAAGTGCAGGTGGTTGCGCTGCCTAAGGTAGAAGTTATGCCTGTAATTAGGTATGCTCGGCACATTCTTGATACTGTGGATCTTGGAATGTTGAATTCCCTAACGATTTCCGAAACAGAATGTCCCATCTGTCTAGCTCCAACTACCATTCCGTGTTCAAAATCAGTTAACTCCCGTTGTGCAGCTATAATCACGTCAGAATCCTTTTCACATGAATTACTTGAATACAAATAAGAGCCGTGCGAAAGCATTGCCCATTTATATATTTTGTACTTGATACTTGTACTTGATTTGTACTTGATATTGCTCTCCCATGACTTTTGTCACCTCACTGTATGGATATATATATATATATATATATATTAACGAAGAAATTGCTGAAATTTTAACTTCGATTTATTTTACACGGAGCCATAATTTGTACAGGGGAGAAACGATGATGGAAAGACGTCTGTTTACATCGTGATATAAGAGCAAAATGACAGAAATTTTTCCCCTCAGTGATTTTACTAAGAGAATCTGATAGGGATTTTTTTAAACGTCCAAACTTAGGAAAAGGAATCTCTGATATCTTTGAAAGATATGTGCGGGTGATAGGGATTTTCATCCTTTCACTCGGAGCCTCAAAAAATGTAATATCAGTTTTCTAGAGCGCATGTTAGAAATAATTAAATAAAAGTGGGAATAGGATTAAGGGAGTAATATAATATTTGAGAATGAAGTTAAAATGGGCTGATTGAAAGTAAAAATTAAAAAATAATTAAGATTTAAATTAGATTTGTAAATAAAAATATCATTATATATATATATACAGGGTCTCTTTTTTAACTGACGGTGCTCAGAGACCTCTGCAGCTCGAACTATCAGCCGCAAAGCCACCAAATTTTGTACGGGGATTATTGACGACATGGGAAAAAAAAAAGTTCGCAAAGTTGCCGATAGGGGGAATGTGGCACTTTTGATTTAAATTTTAAATTTAACTACACGATAAAATTTTTAAAAGCTACAGTAAACAAATGAATGAATATTACAAAGAATATTTTGTGGTTTACTCGAAAAAATAACTTCTGTAAATGGATACAAATTTAAAAAAAAAAGAGGATATTTTATTCGGCTTCCTTTTTATTCTTTACTCTTGTGTTTTTATTCAGTAGAATTGCTTTCCCGGGGAAGACATCGGCTATTTTCAATATGACCTCCTTTTTCTTAGACTACGCATTGCACTCTGTACACCGTAATCTTTATAGCTGAAAGCAACATTTCAGGAGGCATGTTCATAGTAATAGTTCGTGTTAAATTTTTCCTTTAAAACTGCTAAGTTCGAGACTCCACAAAGATAAATCTTCGATTTTAAATAACCCTACAGAAAAAAGTCACATGGAATTAGATCCGGGGAACGAGGTGGCCATGCCGTACGAAAATGGCGACTAATTACTCGTTCTTCTGTAAAGTGATGGCGCAACAGTTGCTGTACGGATGTACCAATATGTGGTGGTGCTCCATCCTGCATAAAGACAATTTTATCTAAGCATTGCCTTTGCTGAAGTTGTGGGATAGTAAAACTACTCAACATATCATGATATCTTTATGTGTTTACGGAACAGGTCTGCGGTCCTGCTTGGGTAATAGTCTCAAAAAAGTATGGTCCGACGATAAAATCTGCTCTAAAACCACACCAAACAGTTACTTTTTGAGAATGGAGTGGGATTTCTTGAAATACATGGAATTGTTCAGATGCCCAAATTCTAGAATTCCGAGTGTTAACAGTCCCAATCAAATAAAAATGGGCCTCATCACTCCAGAGAATTGTCCAAGGCCGAGCCTCGTCGACCTCCATCCTGGCAATAAATGTCAAAACAAAGGTTAATCGAAGATCATAATCTGTAGGTTTTAATTCATGCAAAAGACTAATTTTATATGGATAAAATTGAAGAATTTTTCTTAAAACTTTCCATACAGTTGAAGCACTAACATCCAGTTTTCGGGCAATTCCCCGTGTGTTTTGCTATTATACAGCAGTGCTCATCTGCAGTCGCAACATCTGTGATCGTATCCACCGATACCGGTTTTCGTCCTCTACCAGGCCGAGTTGCGACATAACCTATTTTTTTCAAATTTTTAATAACTGATTTCACTGCATTAATTGATAGAGGTCCTTTACGTAAATTGTTTCGATTTCTAAATTCGCAAAGAGCTGCTGCTACATTGGATTGATTAAAATAAAAGAGCTTCACAAGTAATGCACGCTGTGCTAAAGTGAGACGCATTTTACAAATCAACTGATACTAGAAATGATTTTCAATGCCCCGCTTCTTTTTTATAACTCAAAATACTGGTGCTGCTGTCTACTATGTAATCGGGATTTTGCATTTTGCAATTTTTCACCGTGTTTTATGCAAAATTTTAGCTGTCTTAAAGTGCAAAGCGCCACATTTTCCCTATCGGCAACTTTTGGAACTAAATGTTTTTTCGCGGATTCCTTTTGTCCATGTCGTCAATAGTCCCCGTATAACATTTGGTGGCTTTGCAACTGACAGTTTAAGCTGCAGAGGTCTGTGAGTACCGTCGGTTTAAACACCCCCCCCCCACACACACACACACACAATTTCGGATATCTAATTTGAAATATCATAGTATGGTTATGTTTTATACTTGTTTTGTATTCATCAAACTTGATTGTATCAGCCGTTGTCTTCTGCACTTCACGATTTTATAGTATGCAATTTGCAGAAGGAATATATATATTACCTTATTATGTCATTTATAAATAAAGGTTCATTTTATCTAAGTTTTACCTTCATAAAATATATTATATCCTTATTTAACATATTTAATATTATTGTTTACATTTAGCCCAGAATTAATACGAAATGTCAGTGGATTCCGTAGGATTTTGTTAACAAATTCTAAAATCTATAATCTTTATAGATTATAGATTTTTATTTTTAACTTTTTTATATCTTTTTTATGCGAAATCTTAAATTATTTTTGAAATTCAAAATGATCTTTAACCCTGCCAAAGCCCAGATTATTATTAATAATAAGAATTAATTTATTAAAATTATTCATTTGTATTTATATCTCGTTGCTACCTAGGAATATGTAAGTGCATCATGAATAGGGTTTGACAGTTTTCAAACTCGGTTTTAAAAAAACTGGTTTTTTAAAGTTAATTTGTTTGTCACATTCGAAAACCGGTTTTTAAATTAAGAAAATCGGTTTTAAGAATTCCTATTATTATGTAAAAATTAATTCTAAACTTATTTGATTTGCTATTCATTCTATGCAAAACGGGCAGCAAACACATTTTTTCAACGTTGCGAGTTGCGTAGGCTTGTGCTTGTGCTCTGCACAGTTGCGCCTCGAATTCGTCACTTTATGTTTTTTCATGAACATTCCTTTTCACTTTTTTTTTCTCGGTGAAACAAAAGTTTGATAAAGTTCATCTCTTGCTTCTCGTCGGATGTTTTGCCTATCGGTTTGAAGTCGGTGCTAATAGAAACGTCAACAATTTGACTGGTTCGTTTCGAGGAACGTGTGAAAGGAATAAATAATTCCCCGTTTTCTGCTTCTTGGTCACAGTATTTAATGATATCATATAAAATTTTCTTCGTACCACTCCTGAAAGCTTTTTTACCCCACTTGAGCTAGCCATATCAATACGAAATATTCAGTTAAAATAAAAGGCTGTCAGAAATGACATAACACTCACATATACGTGAAAAAAAAAATAGAACTAAAAAGTATTTAATGCGAGAAATCCAAGGTCAAATGTGCTCATCGTTCCGCGTCTCACCCCTTAATGAAATGGAACTGTCGAAATGTGGTCTCAGAATCCGATCCGTCTCGAGTCACGACAGGTTTGCTTAATATTGTGAAACAAAAATATAAAGTTGTTATATTTGGTAAAAATAATGTAAATATTATGTTTAATTTTTATGTTTGTATTTTCTATTTTAAAATTTAAATTTTATTGTATAAATTTCTTCTATCAAAAATTAGTGTAAAATAAGAAGTTCTGGCTTCTGTTTAATGGAATTTTAAATAAAACACATTGTGTTAAAATATTCCATATTTTCTTTCGCAACGTTTTAACATAAATTATGCCTTTAGCAAACTTCAGAATTAGATTACAAAGTGTTTTGTTTTTCAAAATTCCTAGAAAATGTGTATATCAGATTATTTTAAATTACATTAATATTAATAGATAAAGTAATAAAATTGTAAAATAAACTTCAAAAATATTTGTTCAATAATTTTAATTTCATTTTTAGATATAAATGAGTAAGTCGGAAGTTTGGGATAGTTTCAAAAAGTTCGGGATAGACAAGGCAATCTGCAATCATTGTAATAAAATGTTGAGCTGAAAAGGATCATCTACGAGCAATCTACATACTCATTTGAAAGAAGTTCATAAAATAATTGTCGGAAATAATATAATTGTTTATATTTAGTTTCTTGAAAACCCTGAAGAAAAACTTACAATTCCAAAGACACTGAATGCTGAATTTTCATTATTTGAAGCAACGAATAAAAGAACAAAAAACTTAGATTTGTTATTTGAAGCCATGAAAACTATAAAACCAAGCTCAGTAACTAGTGAACGAATATTTTCAATTTTAGGCAATATTGTATCCAAAATAAAAACGAGACTTAGCCACCGTTTAGTGGATATTTTATGTTTTTTAAAATCCTATTTTCTTAGGAGAAATTAAAATTAGTGAAAATAATATAAATATTATTTGAAATTTCTGTTTGAGTTTTCGTTATTTTGTGTAAGTAATATGTATATGTAATCTTTAATTTTGTTTTTTATATTTTGACTTTGATATTGAATTCGTTTTTTGTTATTTTATATAAATTAAGTAAAATATTTTCCCCTATTCTACTTTTTTGAGAAAAATTCGAAAACCGGCTAAAACCGGTTTTTTTGGAAATATCGAATTCGAAAACCGGTTTTTGTATAAACCCTAATCATGAATTAAAGTGATGGCACCTATTGATTATTAAAGAGACATGTCAAATAACATAACAGGAATGTAAAGGATGAAGAATCACTGCAAAAATAAATTCAGATTTTCATTTTCTTTACATAATAATCTAATATATAAAATTCTCGTGTCACAGTTTTCGTTGCCATACTCCTCCGTAACGGCTTGACCGATTTTGATGAAATTTTTTGTGCTTATCCGGTATCTATGAGAATCGGCCAACATCTATTTTTCATCCCCCTAAATGTTAGGGGTAGTCCATTATTAATTAAAAACTAACTTTCCCGCCAAAAAAATCTTTCATTTTTCCCAACGCCCACTTTTCCGCCAAAAAAATCTTCCATTTTCCCCATCGCCAAATAAGTAAGGCATCAGTTGTTTTTTTCTCCCAACAGTAATTAGGCTAGGGTTAACATTTTTCGACGGATTATTTCAAACGATTCTGTTTATTTTCTTAATGTTTTATGCATTTAAAATTAAACATTGTTAATTAATCCATGTTTCACATTCATTCTGAAGTACTTTTGAATTAAAATAACACAGAATAAAGGAAATTAAAAATGTCTAATCTGCGTAGCGTTACCCCAACTGGCGTAGAAAAATTTACGCATTTGCGTTGACGTAACTGGCGAAGAAAATCCACGCATGCGCATTGTTCTGATTGTTGGCATGACAACCAACGGACGATTTAAATTATTTTTAGGTTAGTTGCATGCTTTTGTAAGTAAAATGTATTTATGTTAGTTATATATTTTTTGTATATGCTTATAGTTTTAAGTACATCGTTTTTTAAGTAGATTTTTTTAAACCTGTTTTCGACCAATTATTTTAAACGATTCATTTTATTTTCTTAGTGTTTGATGCATTTAAAATTAAACATTGTTAATGAATCGATCTGTTCATGATGAATCTGAGAAATTTTTGTTGACAAATTCTTGAGATATTACATAAATTAAGAAAGATATTCTTTAGTGACCATAAAGTTTAAACGCGCAGTGACTCTATTATCAGTAATCATATTATTAAAAAAAATGCTTTGTTTCAGTAAAAAATATTATATTAATTGCAGATTAATCATTTACACTGTAATTTAAAGCATAATTTCTACGAGGGGTAACAGAAAATTAGAGAGATATATATCACGCAATAACTGAAGGCCTTTATAATATTATGAGTGAATTATATGACTATCAAAATTTGAAGTTTTAAAATATTTTGCTGAAGAATCTATTAAAGTTGGAATTGCGTAAAATGTTTAATGGTACGACCGAAGTTTTATCCCCTGCTTGGCGAAATTTTTAAAAATCGCAAACAACGGCCTTGCGAAATGTTCAAAAGCAAAGAAGCAGATGTTCAATTATAGTGCATAATAAAGATTGCCAGCTTTGGTGCGTTATCGCAACTTGGCGAAGAAGGGGGTTAAACTCCGGTTAAACCTATTTAATTATTAAAATTTAAACGAACATTAAGATTGGCGAACCGGCTGGTCGCCAAAGGCGGCTAGTAATAAATAAAATTCTTACCATATTTTATTCTCTAGTCTACTGATTCCTCCTAACTGAGCATGTGCATTAATTATGACTTTTGCATATTTTGGCAATACACCTGTCCATCTGGACGGATTTGCCTGGAAAGGAGAGATTACACTAGTTTAGTAGCAGAATAAAAAAGTACGAGATTTATTTCAAATTTTTTAAAAATCCAAAATTTTTCTCAAAACAGATGTTTTACATGCATCCTTATAACCATTAATTACCTAAAATAATACGGGTGGTTATCAAAATAACGGGATTTTTGAATGCTCTTCGTGAGCATTAAAATATAACAATAGCCATCAGTTTTTTTATAAATAGCAATATCTATATTCTGGTATTATGTGTAGTGAAGTCTGTAATTCTTGGATTTTTTTTCAAAAGCGTAAAATGTCAGACCTATCAGATTTTCAACGAGACCAAATTGTAGTATCCCGTCTATATGGAGCAAGTGAGACAGAAACATCTCAAATTTTATGCGTTTCTAAATGTACGGTGTCAAAAGTAATGGCAGCACACACACACAGTGCGGCAAAACAAGCTCGGCAAAGCAAAATAGGGGTCGGAAAGAGAAGCTCAGTGATAGAGACCGACGGGTATTGAAGCGGCTTTTAATGTCTAAAAAGCGAACAACTGCAGCAAAAGTGACCGCAAAACTCAATCCCCATCTGGATTCTCCAGTGTCAGTGATTACAGTTAGAAGGCACATTCATAAGCAGAGCATTTATGGCAGAGCAGCAATTCCAAGCCACTTATCACATATGATAATAGTAAATGTCGTCTATAGTGGTACCACACTCACAAAACCTGGTCGATTGATAAGTAGAAGTAAGTAATATGGTCTGACGAATCGTGTTTCACAATTTTCCCTACAACAGGACGGGTGCACGTTTGGAGGACACCTGCACAAGCGTATGATCGTGATTGTCTCCTTCCAACTGTCAAGCATGGAGGTGGATCTTTCATGATATGGGCAGCCATGTCTGCAGGACCAATCGTAACCCTGAAAGAAAAGATCACTGGGGAAAAGTATAGAAAATTTTTAGCTGAACAGGTCCATCCTGTGATATAAATTTTGTCTCCTGCAAGGGATGGAATTTTCCAGGATGATAATGCACCTATCCATCCAGCTAGACTTGTCCAATCATGGTTTGATGAACACGAGGATGAAGTTAAACATCTGCCTTGGCCCACACAGTCATCCAACCTCAATGTAATTGAACCGTTATGGTCAATTTTAGAGCGTTCAATACGGAATAGATATCCTGCACCGGCGTCTCTCCCAGAACTTTTACAAGATCTACAGGAAGAATGGTAGAATATTCCTTTAAACACTATTCAATACAATGAATTGATTCCTAGGCGAATTCAAGCTGTATTACATGCCAAAGGCGGTCCTACATCATACTAATAATCGATTCTTTATGAATATAAGGTGTTTCCATTATTTTGATAACCACCTGTATTAGTATGTAAGAAGAGAGAAATCTTTTACAAATTAAATCAGTTTAAAAGTTTGAAACATTGCTTCTCATGCGAAATGTTTTAATTAATAAAAGCATATTATATGTAAATTTAACTGGCTTTCAGCAAGTATAGGGCATGATATTACACGATAAATATAAATAATTAACATAAATAAAACAAATAAATGTAATAAATACTAGTCTTAAAAATCACACGTTTATAGGGTATAAAAAGGCAGAATTTCAAAAATTATTTTATAGAAAAATAATTCAAGAAAATAACTTAAAAAAGGTTTTTTTTGTTTCTAAAGTTTTTTAGTTTTCAATTTACATTTTATGATTAGATAATTTCGATAGAACTGTCAAGAGAAGCTTTGTTTTTCTGTTTTTAACTTGTCCAAGCAACAACTTACGTGAGTAGGACATAAGTTCATTTACCTCAACTTATTTATTTTATAAAAGTAAAGGAATTTCAAAATTATACTTTTGAGGGAAAAATGAAAAAAATTATATTAAATTATCGATTTTTCAACTCCAAAATAAGAAAACTTTAACACAGGAAAAGAGAATTTTCTAAAAACATAGTGCTTATGACTAGTTTAGAAAGCTATCGAAAAGACTTTTGTTGCATTCAGTCATGTCAGACACTAAAAGTATTTATAGTTAACATATTAATTAAGGTGTATTAGTTTTTCTTTTAATAGTCTTTTCATTATTACTCTTCTATCCTTGCATATTATTATTTTTATCAAAACCGGGAAAGCGATTCCAAAATTGGTGGCGTATTTTTTGTGTTTTCGTTTCCAAATTTGATTTATCGCATCCTGTACAAAGATATTTTGCATCAAAACTTTTTCAATAGGTTTCCAAATGAAATTATTGTTCGGTAGATGTTTTTTTACGTTCGGTTGTATTTTCAAATTCCATTCTTTAACATATTTAATATGAAATTTGAACACTATTTTAAACATATGCTTATGTTCTGTTGAATGTTCTTGACTCTAAGTTTTCTTTTTCTGCTTATACTAATAAGTAATAATAATTAATTAAAAGCAAAAATAATATAATAACTAATTATAATAATAAAAATTATCAGGGTTATTAGAGAAGAATTTAAATTTCAGAAAAGAATTTTAATAAAAGTCTTAATGTCACTAATTTTTAAAAATGACTGATAGAAAATACCCAAATATCCAAATGAAAATTCGTGCTTTGTTTTTATTAACATTATACATATTTATTATGAATAAATATAAAAAAATTATTGATTTATAGTTACAGATGTAAAAGAATTAATATGCACAACAGGAATGTCTCGTATAAATTCAAAGAACTCATTAAATCAAGATGGTATTTTAGATTTAAGTAGGGTATTATCAAAATATTTGGCAAAATAGGAAAAAGAATAAAGGGAAACTTTTTTTTTTACCATAAAATGTATGTTTAGAAATACCATTTTTATGCGCTGTTCACTAAGAAACATTTTAACGATGAAATTTATGCTGATATTCCCTGACAGGAAAGATTTTCTGTTACGCAAATTTTAAAGGGCTTTCTATTTTGAATAAATATTTGAAAGAGTGATCTCACATATTATTACTAATTTTTAATTGCTGGAAACTAGATCACAATGCAGTTTAAAAAATTGTTCCAGACATTTTCTACATCAAATGATAATCTACTAGCTTGATTTTAATAAGTGTCAATGGAGATATTAAACATGATATTCTTTATGTGTCTCCAGAAAAAGAAATCCTAACATATTGAGTATAGTGTTAATGGTGGCCAAAGAATCTATCATTCCAATAATTTAAGCAAGTAAGCTATTGCATTCAATTGTTTATTTTAGATATTTGCCCTAAAGTATGAAGCACTTCTGCCAAATGATTACTGCATTTCTGCATCCATATTCTATGGCAAAAAATGTTTTTTTTATTTCTCTTTGTCACCTTTTGCAGTTTTCTTTATATAATTTTCTTTACACCATGTTCCTAAATCCTAGAAGAAATATCATGATAGTAAAGAGAAAGAGATAAGTGACGCACCTGATATTTTCTTAACTCATGCTGGACGAAAACATATATTAGATGTTCTTGTTCTTTGAGAGTATGACTGTTTTCAGTTCCTTCTTCCTCTCCTCTGCTATGTCGAGTCCCAAGGCTAAGTTTCAAATGAATTTTGCCCCGGACTTTGGGACAATTCCCCCTTCCTTCTAGGGTAAACCACCGATCTATTTCATGGCCTCCAGGCATCTGAAATTGATTCTATTTTATTGAAGACTATAAAAATTGATAGTTAACTTTTAAGAATTTGACCTTTCCTGAATGTCAAAAGACAGTTTGCATATAAAAACAAAGTATATTACCTAATGTTTACCAATGAGATCATAAGAGATTTAGGGTATTTGGGAAAACGAGATACACGCCAGAATTTTATTTATCTAAATTTATGGAATACATGAAAATCTAAGAGGGAAATGAGAAGATCAATAAAAAATAAAGTTAAATTTTATCAAGTGAACTATGAATTTGCTAATTTTCTAACAAGAACAAACATGTCTCAAAAAACAAAAGAAAATTACAACAAATGATTAATAGGATAAAGGAAATATAGTAGATGACGGATTTTACAAAGTTGGCTTTATATCATATGGATAAAGGTGGAAAAGAGCATTTGTATGAATGCTTTTGTTTAAGTATATACCACTTGTTGCGGTTCCATGCTATATTTCAAACGTTATGCAAAGTTATGCTCATTCAGAATAAAATGAGAAGCAGAGTAAAAATCTCGTTGAAGGATAATTGAGATAATTTTACTACATGTTTCTTTTGTAATATTATAATAAATCATTTTAAAACAAAGAAACTGTATGTATGGGTTCTTAAGATTGCAATCTTTTAAAAAAGTATATTTTTACTATTGAGATATTATTAATATTACATTTTGATCAATGGTTCAATTTAAACTCCTCCGAATGAGCTGCTATATGTGCTTTACAAATCGAGTTTCAATTACGCGACAAGCAGCAATATTATAACAATGACTGCGTTTTCTATTTAGGAATCGCTTATTTTTATAGGACTGCAATTGGAGAAATATTTAATAAATTTACGGAATTTATTAAATACGAGTTCATTTTGTCTGATTTTCAAAATGAACTCGCCGTTTATAACCACCCTCTTTGTTTTCTTTTTTCACTTGTTCTTTTCTTTTTGCCACAGAATATCAACGAACTTGGAATCTCTAGAATTCCCTGTCGATTGAATGGGTATACATGAAAAGATTTATTAAGAGGACAAAATTTTAAAATTTACATACAGTACACAATACAATAATGAAAAAGGGAGTGTTCGGTGGGGAGTACGAGTTCAAGAATATTGGTGAAGTTAATATTTCTTGGAGAAGGGCTTGATTGAGGAAGGAGACAAAAATTTATTCAGGGCTTGGGTCTGAGGAGATCAATTCTTCGTTGCCAAGCAAAAACCACACAAGATTTCTAATTTTTATTTTGGACATCTTGTTTCCCATAACAGATGTCCAAATAACATTATCAGATTCGTTTGAGGTTGTGGGTGGGTTTGTTAAGATGGAAAGATAATGAAGTGTATCGCCCACTTCACTGCAGCCACAGTGATCCGATCTTTTAATATGAAATCATTTGAAGTAAGAAGGAAAAGAGGCATTATTAAATATAATATGGAAGTTTATATATTATAAAATTATCATATATTATGGAAATTTGTAAGAAAGTTGTACCTGCACAGGGATATTGACGTTCCCTAGAAAGTCATTCCTTATGGCATCAGAGCTGGCATTTGCAGTAATCTCTTTGAAGTGTCTAAAAAGAAGGAGAAAGAAGAAGAAAATCTTAAATAAATTCCCATTTACACACACTGGTAAAATTTACTAATCAATATTTTGAAATTTCACTGCCGAGTTCTGAAAATATCTCATTTTTATAGAAATGTCTTTCGATAACAAGGTCTGTATGAAGAAAAATTGGATGAATAATTATCTAATTTGAAATGACAGAATTTGTGGCAGAAGTTATTCAATTATTATTTTCGAAAAAAATTATTTCATTCTATTTATTATCAGAGAATCAGAACTAAATTAAAAGAAGGAAAAAGTTCTTCTAAAAGAAGGAAAAGAAAATTTTTATCGCATTCGCTTAAAAATGTTAAAATGGGCTTCTCAATGAGACCAAATAACCATTGGATAGCCTAAAATATCCTGTATCAAATATCTGACAGGAATCCATTTAATAAAAGAGCAATAGAAGAATATTTAAGGCAAAATTTTCTGAAATAACTATAACGTTTATGTTTGTTAAGATGAAGAATATTTAGTAGATATGTTATTATTTCTTCCGCAGTTGTAAAATTTCTTAAACACATTCCATGCTTGAAAAATAAAAATATAAATCTTTTAGTTATTTTTAATTAAAATTTATAACATTTCAAAAATTCATAGATATCAAATAAATATTTTTAAAAGAATGCTATCGCTTTTTCCACTTTTTGCGTCTACACTTTGAGGCAAGTGAAAACGTTTCTTTGAAGATTTTACAGTAGTCATAGAAAAATTTTATGGTTTTTGTTTTTATTGACATTATGGTAACTTTGCTTGAGAAAATACGAGTTAATCTCTAGTCAAGAATTCACTGTTATATAAAAAAACATCTGCTTTTTGTTGAGAGAAAAAAAGGCAGGTGCACAGAGCAAACATATGCATCGAGTAGATGTAGATATGTTATGCAGAATCTAAAGCACGGTCAATAAAGGTATATTTCATAAGTATTTATAAAATCTCATTTAATTCTAATTTATCTAATTATTCTAGTTACCTAATTTATCTAATTATTCTAGTTACCTAATTTATCTAATTATTCTAGTTACCTAATTTATCTAATTATTCTAGTTACCTAATTTATCTAATTATTATAATTCTAATTAATTTCCTTAAATTCTAACTAACTGTGTGATAGCGAATTGGGTTCTAATTTTAAGAATGTTGATATGACCGAAATTTAGAAATATAAGTAAATCTTGTAAGAGGCCATCAAAATCTTATGGCGTTGAATGAGCGGTTATGAAGTAAATATAATAATCCTATAAAATATTTCCTTAGAGTTTCAAAAAAGTACACAAAATATAAAGATATTGTTATTAAAATAAAGCAGCTAGGAGATATTATTATACAAATAATATACAAAGATGGATCGTATATTTTATTGAGTAAATAAATTTAATAAAAACATTTATCAAAAATACGCTTTTTTAGAGAATTAAAAAGCAGAATTTGTTTTATTTTAATTATTATCTACTGTATGATCTTGAATTTCTTATTTATTATTATACATATTATTGAATCTTGAAAAATTTTTTTTCTTCTGAAATTCATATCAGTGTCTCTCGTTTGGAATCAGAATTCAACTTTAATTATTCGATTAATTGATAGTTAAGTTATGATGATATTAAAGTAGCCTATTATAATTAAGAATTTACAAGTTTACAAGTATGAAAGCTTTAATACATCAGTAAGAGAATGAAGAACCGATAATAAAATGCCATCTATATAAACATAAAATAAGTCAAGTGAAAGAAAAGTGTTTAAAATCTGTTTTGAAACCTTAAAATGTATATTCTTATACAGTACACTCCCGAGTATCTGGTCTAATATGGATGAAGGGTAGGCCGGATAACAAAAAAACCCGGCCCACCAAAATCTTTGCCCAGCAATACCAGAAGACAAAGTTTTATATCAAAACTATTATAATACATATTTTTTTCTTTTTTTATTGAGTACTAAGCCCTTCATTTATTGCAAGCCACGTAGAATGTGAATGTGGCCGTGGCCCGGTGAATCACAGAGGCCGCTGCCGGCAATGTATCGAATTAAAATAGAAGGTTCTGTATTGATAGTTTATATACTTTTGTATACTGCACTGCAGGCTTCAAGAATTTATTAGAAAAAAAGTAAGTTAAAGGATATAAAATACAACAAACACAAATTCTGTAATACCTAACTAAAATGCAGGAAACATAAACAAAATATTAAAAATCGTAGGCCTAATTCTTAAGAAAATTGCCTCAAACAGATTTTATATTTCACTGAAAAATAATACACAGATATGAAAAGGTAACTCTAAGATAAGAGACAAAATTTACAGTTTTTAGGTTTTGAAAAACTGAGCCAGATAATACTGAAGTCGGATAGTCGCGAACCGGATAAGCGGGAGTGTACTGTATTTCAAAATTTGTATTTCTACTGCATACGATTATGATGAACTTACCGTGAAGACCTTGACAAACCATTGAGTTTTCTTGCTGTCATAGTCACAGGTTCCGTTGAATCATGGTGGTCCCTAAAATGAGAAAAAGAGATAGAGCTCAAGTCTCTATAGGAGTTTTAAAACGAGGCTATGCTAAAACTGACGCTTCTATTAAATTATAAATATTAATGAATAATGGAAGATTTCAAAATTTTTGGAAATTAATATACTTAAAAGTTTGATTCATGTTTATTAAGTACTCGGGATTAAAATTGTTTCATGTACCATAAAATAACTTTCTTTGTTTGAATGCATCCGCAGCTTAAACGAATGAACGATCTAAAACCACATTCCATATACAGATTTACAGACTGTGAAAGGGATAAGAAGGCAAATTCTGAAAAAAAAAATGCGCTGTGGGAGTACAGTTATGAATGAATTCAGGAAGCTCACAGAAAATAATTTTTTATTCATCAATATTAAGGTCCCCTGGATGCCGTTGGTTTTCAATGTTCAGACCTTCCTTGTATACAACATATTGTATATGGTGTATGACGTTCTCCACTGCTGCGTGTTAACTGTCAGCTTCGATGTTCATAACAGCCCATCTTATGTTATGTTTCAAGACATGTAGGTTTGCTTAAGAGCAGCCGCGGCATTACACTGTATAGTGTACAACAGTTTTACCAGTAGAGTATGCTGAGGTAAGGTAGAGCTCATATTAAGCACACATCAACAGTCAATCACGAACAACAGTCAAGAACACATCAATAGTCAAGATCGAACTGCTAGCAGGTCGTTTGCTCTTCCCTTTTTACAAGGAAAGCATGGCGTTGCTGTCGCACACGCGCTAGGAATTTTACGTAATCCATCTCGATATGCTAATTTCCTCGTTCGTACGTGATAACAGCGCCAATATTTCTCCTATCGGCAACTTATAGTACTAATTTTATTTTTCCCTGTGGGCTTTATCTTTCTATGCCTTCCACAGTTTGCATATGAAATATGGTTTCATTTCATTCATTCGTTTTAACTGTAGATGCCGCCAAATGGGGAAAGTTATTTTATGACCACCATGAATATTATTTCTTACGTAAATATCAACTGAGTCATACGATTCTTAAAAACCATCGCAGGCTAATTTTCTCCATAAGTTATTATTACAATGTGCCCCACAAAGTATGCAGTGTCTAATATTTACAGACTTGGCTAGAATACGCCAAGAGAAGTATTTTGATATACAACATGTGGGGCCCCCTAATATAGCGTCATAGTCTAATTACGCGAAGAACATTGATTACGAATCCGACAGTTTGTATTCGAAAATACAATACATACGACTATTGCACAACATGGAAGATTCTTTAGGTGACTATGCAAATTTGTAGCAACCATTGAGAGGAAAAATGGTTTAAGGAGGGTTGATTTTGCAAACACAATTATTAATAAAGTTGAATGTGGCGAAATTGATTTTAATTGGATATGTTTCAGTAACGAGTCGCACTTCCACCTCCAAGGATATGTTAACAAACAGAACTGCAGGTTCTGGGCCACTGAAAATCCTCATCATGCAACAGTTTGGCCAATGCACCCACTTAGGCTCACAGTTTGGTGTGCGTTATCTGCCGAAAGCATCATTGGGCCAATTTTTTCTTATTGAAAATGTCACCATAAAGCTTATTTTGACATGTTGAGTAATGGTGTTATTCCATTCTTGCATGGCATAGACAATATAAGCGATTATTGGTTTATGCAAGATGGTGCTAGACCTCACCGCACTCAGCGAAACTTCTATCTCTTAGTGGAACATTTTTACGATAGACTTAACGAGTTGGATTCCATTGAGAAAACAGACAATGCTATAGAGTGGCCGCCTTACTCTCCGGATCTTAACACATGTGACTTTTTTTTTTAAAGAAACATCTAAAAGACACAGTGTATCTCACACAGCTTTTAATACTGGACGACTTGAGAGCAAGCAATTGAAACCGAGTTCAAGGAAATTGGAACAAATGTTTTGCAGAAAACAATGGCGAATTTCGATTTTAGGTTTCGTCATGTCATTTATTCAAATGGTCTACATTTCGAAAATCTATTTTATTGAAAGCTCCCAATAAACATTGATTTTAACTTGGTTTTTTTCCTTATTTCTTGAAGTTTTCATAACATAAGCTTCACACTTAAATTAGACTATGACGTTATATTCGGAGACCCTACACATTATATGTCAAAATACTCGTCCTGAGATCCTCTGTCTTAATCTGTAAATATTATACTCAGCATACCTTGTGGGACACTCTGTGTTTCTTTTATTATAACCGCAAATTTTATTCGCAAATGCTCAAGTATATAAAAGACTTCGTTTGAAAAATTGACTTCATGTTGGCTTTAAACGCAGTTATTACTACTTTAAGACCAATAAAAGCATTGCCAAAAGACGTATTAAAATAAAAAAGAAATTAAAAAAACTTGTAGAAAAGTTTAAAGTTATCAAAAAGACTAAGCTTTTGTTAATTTTCAATTAATTGAATATTTAAATAAATTTTGTGCTTTGAAAATTTGACAGTATTCTTTCTCATGTCTTATAAGTTTGCAAATCTGGTCGATAGTGGTCCATTTGTTTAGGAAGAGATGTGGAACATACCTACATACATCACAACAATGACTTTAATTTCTATTAAGATAAGTAGAATTTGAAAATGCATTTGAAAGCATTTCTAACACTTTAAAAGAGCACTTCAATTACGAAATTATACATAGAATATAAATTCAAAGAAATACTTTGCTTTTTTTTAGTGGATCTAAATTCATAAAAACAGTTTTCATATTTAGATAAAAACACCCATAAAAATGTGTGTTATTTTCTTAAAGAAATTGAAATGTAGTCCATACATTGGGTAAAGTCACAAATAAGTTGCAATTTTCACAGAGCCATAAATTTGTATAAGATATTATTTCTTAATGACTGTGACTTTAATTATGATTTAAGAATCTCTGACATACCAAGAAAGATGAATCATATTTAGGTATTAGTGTAAAAATCACTGTACTATCAGGATCACTGTTCTATCGGGAAACTGTACTTCATGATATATACTCAGTACCATAATTATTCTACTGTAAATGTCTGTTCCACTAATATCTTTTTCCGATAAAAATTAAATAACTGAGCTCTGCCGAGCTTGTCAGGTGGAATCCACAACACGATGTTACTTATAATTCTGTTGCATCGGTTCATTTATAAACCAACCACTTTTTACCATTTTTCACCTGATATACGGTGCCATGTATGTACTTGAGAAATATGAAAAAATCTACCCCGTAGAACAATATCGCAGGAATTACATTCCCGCATTTGTTGGAGGCCGCGGTGGCCTGGTGGAAAGTCTCGGCTTCAGGACTCAAGGGCTCCAGGTTCGAGAACAGATTCCACTGAAGAACCATCGAGTAAGCGGGTTTGGTGGACGTTAAATCTGTCGAGGCCAAACGTCATTCTGTTGGTGTGGTGTCGAAGTTTGGAGAGGGGGTGGCAGTTCAGATACCGTCTTCGTTATTTGACCACGGTTAAAAATTACGTGGCCCATCCCAAAATAATTCAAGTGTTGCTTTTAAATGGGACGTTAATATAAATGAACTAAATGAACTCGCATTTCTCGGTTCATGCGTTTTTATTCGCCTAAGGAATCATTTCCTTAGAAGAATATCTTCATCTGAAGATCTTTAACAAATTGGGAGTATTTAAAAATTTCAAATCCTTTATCCTTTAAGAAAGAAAAACTAAGAAAATATTAAAATTATTTTCTTCTAGTATGGTATTCTAATAACTATTATTTATAGATATTATGTAGAAGTTTTTGAAATAGTGGATGCCTTTTATGACGATGACTTTATTTTGAAATCTTTCATTTATTATATGATTGTTTAACAAATATATAATTTTTCGAAATTTTCTTTTCAGAAAAGCCGGATAAAATTTCAGCCATTAGAATATTTTTTATATCCTTATTGAAAAGTCAAAACGAGCTTTATTTACACAATTCGATATATTTATACACTCATTTCTTTGTATTAGCTTAGTTATATTAACGTCCCGTTTTAAGGTAACACTAGGGCTATTTTGGGACGGACCACGTAATTTCGAGCCGTGGTCAGATGATGGGGCGATGCCTGGACTGGCACCCCCCTCTCCAGGCTTCCACGCTGCACCAACTGGAGGGCGTTTGGCCTCAATGGATTTGGCGTGCACCAGGCCCGCTTGCACAGCGTTTCTGCGGTGGAATCGGGTCTCGAGCCTGAAACCCTCCGATTCCGAAGCCGAGTCATTACCAACAGGCCACCGCGACCCAACATGCAATTTTTGAGTCCTATCAGAATTGAAAATTCGAAAAATAGATTTTTTTAGCCAGTCTCTTGTCCACCTATAGTACCTCCAAAGCCATGCCCAAAAATTCTGAGTTTTGTGGCTCATGAGTTTAGGAAATTGAATAGAGGCAACTATAAATTACAGCCGATACAATGCTGATATTATCTCGAAGCTTTTACAGATTTCTAAGCAGATGCCAAATGATGCTCACAAATCTTTTTTCAGTGATGTGTTAATCCTAGAGTTTCTGAAATAGTGCCATTTCTTGTTGATGACTCGGATTTAGTGGCAAAC
This sequence comes from Argiope bruennichi, assembly GCF_947563725.1. NCBI lineage: Eukaryota > Metazoa > Arthropoda > Arachnida > Araneae > Araneidae > Argiope > Argiope bruennichi. Next base: position 22,662,189 of record NC_079163.1, read on the forward strand.
ACTTCTGTAGCAAAGGTAAGGAAATAGCTCTTTTTCCTTTGGAATCAAATCATAATGAAAGGAGCATTAATAAGTTGAAGTAGCTCCAGCGAGCTGAAAAATTACTCACAACCAGCTAATAAGCAGAATAAAAAAAAGCATAAAGAGTTTAATAAACAAAAGAATCTTAAAACGATGCACCATTGCACACGAATGATAAGTAGAATTGATATTACTTTATGTATTCTACTAGTCTACTAAAATGTTGTACGCAACACTGGTGTATACATAGAAATAGATACATTATAAATATTTCAAGCTATTACCAATATTGTATCATCTGTAATTGTAAGGTTGACATTATTAAATTTCTTAACTCTTAAAATATCCAAAGAATATTGGTTCAACAATTGGCATTTAAATGCCACGTCAGAATTTTTATATGCAATTGGCAATTTAAATCAGAGATTGAGTTATTTCGATTAAAGATAGTTGAGATTAAAGCATTCTAAAGATAAATTTTGGAAAAACTGTACTAAAAGCCTTCCGGGATTGCATAAAATATGCTTACAAACGTTTAAAATATCTTTTTATCCAAATACGAACAAACGAACTGAATTGAAACTCAATATTTTAAAAGGAAAATTTGGAAATTCTTTCTAAGATCCCTTTTCCGGATTTTGAAGTACCAGGGAAAGTTTATATCTCGAGGGAAAGAAAAAAGTTCTAAGTCGACGCTCAAAGGCTTTATTTAAATATCCAAATTACAATTTTAAGGCAGCAATTAATAAATTTAATTTCAGGGATTGCGATTTCAAATCTGAGAGTCAGTAAAACTTTGATTTTCTAGAAGGCCATTTTTTTATTTTAAACATTACTTTAAGGTTAACAGTGGAAGTTGAGAAGTCAGCTTTAAATGAAAGCAGACAGGATAGTCTATGAAATATTGGATTTCTGCATAATTCAGAGGAAACGATGGATATCCTATCAGAAATTGAATGGAAAGCTTGGATAGGTTTGATGGGAATTAAATTTTTGTCTCAGAGAAATATAGCGACGCTTGATTATTAACGGTTAATATATTAACGGGAAAATTTCAATTAAAAAGGGCAATACATATCTTTGTATAAAGGTAATAAAGAATATTCTTACATAGAATATATTTAAACACATTTTACCAAATATTATATTCAAATATAATTACATAATGTTTACAAAAAGCAAAACAAAAAAGATAAGAACCCCCCCTATAAGGTATATTAACGTCCTGTTTTAAAGCAATATTAGGGCTATTTGGGGATGGAACTCGTAATTTTAAACCGTGGTCAGATGACGAAGACGACACCTAAAGTGGCACCCCCTCTCAAAACTTCCACACCACACTGGCGGGAGGATAATTGGCTCCAACGGATTTAGCGTTCACCGGACCCGCTTACACGACGGTTCTTCGGTGGAATCGGGTCTCGAACCTAAAGCCCTCCGGTTCCGAAGCTGAGGCCTTACCAACAGGCCCCCACGCCCCCTCTTTGAAAAAACTTGTTATGGAAAAAAATGAGCAAAAGAAACATTCTTCTAATATAAATAAAAATATCATCCTTAAAAATTTAGTACTTTGTATTTCCATAAAAATTTGCTTATTTAATTAAAACTATTCATCACAATAATCGTTGCTATTCCATTTAAATCAAAAATAAAATTAATTTAAAATTTATAATTTGATTTGATAATTATAATTTGATATTTAAGAAATTTTATTTTTTATCAAATTGCTGCGCAATGTTTTCAGTACTGCATTTTGCACCAAAGATTAGGAAGTACTTATTGCGAAATTGCGCTGTATAAATAATAATTGATATTCAATTCAAATTAACAATGAATTACATTCAAAAACCCATTCTATAATTATTATTTGAAATAGAAAATAGTTTTTAATTATTAAATTCTATCGAATATTTTTCTTGTTACTGTTTACATGACTGGTTTGGAAGTGTCAATTCTAGAGTTGTAATGTAACGAATAACAGCTGTACACCTGTATTTCAGGTATTTGACAGAATAAAGTTATTCTGTAAAAGGAAAAGAAGTATATACTATCTTCATTAAGAACAGTACATGAATTTCAGAGACTGATTACATCAAGTAGTGGAGCAGCGTGTTGAGCTCATTAGTCAGAATTCAATGAATAATCATTAAAAATGAGAAGTAAATTTGCATTTTGAAAAAGAAAAGAAAAGAAATTCGAACCCTTAATCTGAAACATCGCAGCACAATAATGTTATATTATTTGTTTTATACATTATTTATTATTAATAAAAATATTATTTATTTTATTAATTGTTATTTTATATATTATTTATTAAAAATATTATTTATATCATCGTCTTCGTAATTGTTTTGTACTCCCGTCATTTATAAATCAAGTTTACAAATTAATAAAGCAATCAAAGTAACACAAAAGTCAGTATACTTTCATTTTATTTGAAACAAATATAGTAAGCAAATCTTAAAAGTTCTATGTTTTTGAAATTCGAAACTTTGCAAGAAGAAGGCGAGCTGTGGTGGTACGGTGATAAAGTTTTGACTTGGTGACCGGAGTCCACCTCCACAAAGAAGAGGGGTGTAAGCAAACAACCCGTAAGCTGTCCACCAAAGAACAGACATATGTTCAAAATTACTAGATTCTTCCTAAAATAAACTTCTTGTCACTTAAAAAAATGAGGCTTAGATGCAACTAACCTGGGTACAAATAAAATAAAATCACTGAACAGATAGTTTTTTTTTAATTTTAAAGTGCTTAAAACTTTTTTTGTGTAATAATATGTTACGAAGTATTTGAGAAAAGCCATTAAAATTAATAATTGTTTAAAAAATCTTATTAAAATATTCAACACCCCTTTTTTATTGCGCACCTACTATCCTAGAAGTAACTATATGCCAGAATTGATAATTCTAAGCAAGAGCTATAACCTTGCAGAGGAGCATTTTAACTATTTTAGGAAGAGAATTTTTTTTCATTTACTTAAAAGAACATATGCGTTTTAAATGTGAGAGCTTTCGGTTTTAATATCAGGTACCTAAGAAACTAATTTATTTGACAAAAGATGACTTTATACAAAGCTTTTCAAAAGACTCTGAACCAGTCCCTTGATTAACTTTCTCCGTGTAGAGAAAACTACATCAAAGGAGTTGCACCGCACGTTTTATTTTGCTTTCTGTAACACAATAGAATTCACCAATAATAACTGCCAAGAAGCAGCCTAGTTTCTTTCAATATTTTCCACTTCTTAAAAAGATTTTCTTTCTTAAATTAAAATAGGAATCAATACACTATTTTGGTTTATTCTCACATTCGAAACGAGGGATATGGAAAACGAGGGAAATTCGAACTCACTTTTAATTTCTATAATATTTTAATCCTTTGGTTATTACAATAATAAAAGATTAGTTTCCGGGAAGAAGATGAGTTTTTTTGCAATCCATTGTTAAACATCGTGTAAATAAAAATGGTTCCCAAAAGAAGTGAGACAAGCATCTGTTTTCCTAAATATAGCCTCTAGAAATATAATTCTAATTATAAAGCTTCATTAAATGATAGCAGCAAAGATATGAAAACACTTCGGCTTTTAGGAAGCTTGAAATTAAAAAGCTGAAAAAAAATTAAATTTCTATATTGCCCAGTAATGTAAAATTGCCAGTTAGTAAAATGTTTCTTTTACTTTATATATACACACACAAATTCTAATTATATATGCACACACAATATCTAACACATTTCTTCAAAATGTGTTAGATATGTTTATTCTTAAAATTAGAGTGTTTATCACAAATTTAGATGGAAGCATTTATTACATTCAAGTTTTGATATAAACATTAATTATATGGAAAGTGGAGTTTGTTTGAGTTTTTTTTTACGGCAAAAGCCATAAATTTGATTTTGCCGATTCACTGAAACATGGAAAAATGAAAATCTAAGATATCTCAGAAAAGACACGAAATACGAAAAAAGAAAAGAGTTTCTTACTTGCAATTCTGTGTTTGATTATACGCTTTCCAGTACAATAAAGAAATACATTTTGAAATGTTGATGATTTATATTGTATGTAATCGTCATGCTGGCCTAGATGTAATAGAATACTAATGTTGTTTTCCAAGTTCCATTATGCTTCTAGAAAATGTATTTGCTGAACTTTATAGTGATTGTAAATTACAGGATTTTTATTTTCCTGGGGAGGACGAAGCTGTATACAAGTGACGCAGATATTGACATTTTATTTTTCAAGTTACTTTCACGTTAGTTTACAAACAGCTAATTGAAAACTATTGCTGAGAACCCATCATTCCAAAAACAACGCTCACAATACGTCGACGTAATTAGTGACATCCATATAGCATTCATGGACTCCGTGGACAGAGACTATCAGATCATGATCAGCGTCTAGAATTTTACAATTGGGAGCACTTCAGATGGAATCAAATCTTCGACGTAAGGCTTCGACGTAATTACTGACATCCATATAGCATTCATGGACTCCATGGACAGAGACTATCAGCTCATGATCAGCGTCTAGAGTTTTACAATTGGGAATACTTCATGTGGAATCAAATCTTTCTTTCCTCAGAAATGTTATTTGGACATATGAACGTTATTTTAACGGATATAGATACATCAATCGTCGAAACGATAACTTGTCTAACAGCAAAAAAATCTATTCCTCATATACGAAGTTAATTATTAATAACAATGTTCTACAAATGTATGTTGTGGCATTTTTAGAAATTCATTGATTGATCCTACTTTGCATAACAATATGTTGAATGGTTAACGATATATTTAATCAGTTTTAATGGCATCATATCTGAACTCCATCGCTTTTGAAGATACTTTTACAGATGTAGTCATGAATAAATGCCGTTCCTTATAACCATACGTCAGCTGTATGGTGGTGGTTGGAGGATGAGTTCCTTTATTGGCTTACAAGGACTTGTTGAATGTCATCCTATATCACATAACTTGCCTCCTGTTGATTTTTACAACTTTCTGGCATACGAAGTATAGAGAAAATATTGTAATCGTCAAACAATTCGAAATCAAGATTTCGACGAATCTCCACGTTTCAGATCTCCTTGAAATTGAAAAACATATTTTTGGCATTATTTCCGTCTGTCTATGAATACATAAACTCAAAAACTCTTTGTGCTAAATGGATGAAATTTGTTATATGGACTAACGAACTATGGAAGTCTGTCGGTTTGGCTATCCGATTACAAGTGAACTGGATAACTCCACACCGCTGAGTTAGACAGATAAGATTTGATACACAGATTTATTATCTAATAAATAAATAGTTATCAAATTTTGAGTCAAATCTATCAAAGGTTTGACCGTCTGTCCATTTGTACTTTCGCATGATTGTAAAAGCAATAACTCATAAACGGAATGACAAATCAATGGAATTTAGTATATTACCTTGTGACTACAACCATAGATCCGAGGCAAATTTTGGTTTCAATTGGTCGGCAAAAAAGTGTTCAAAATGCATACTCGCATGAGAGAGTCAGTAATAATGTTAGATTCTCGACAAAGATCTAGATTTAGTAACTATTGTTTGCTAATGCTATTGAAAGGCATTTTCAGCCTTATTGAAGGTCCATAATTTTATGCGAGGCGATGAGGATAAGACCTTAACTGGAGAGTACACGAGACAGTTTCGGGGATACTACTCCAGCTAAATTAGTGTTTGCTTACGTTCATGTGTAACAGGTCTTCTGCAGATGCAGCAGATTTTATTTTGAATTCATATGAATAACATCATTCCGCCGAATTCAAAAAGCTGTTTTGATGCCAGAAGTGATAAACTGGATTGCGTGTATGCAAGTATTATTAACAGAATACAACTTTATATAGAAGGTGTTCATTTTGAATAAGATTTTTAAATACTTCGATAAATATTTTATTCGACCATTTTTCAAAATTCGATGAATGTTAATAAATATATCATTATGCAAATGCATTTTGATTCTGCCCATTTAATAATCTTTTGTTATATGCATATTACCTTTGAAAAAGATTACGAAGGATTGGCTCAAACACCAATCTGGAGTATCGAAAAACGCGCTAAGTCAAAAAATTTGTCTTTTAATATCTCAACAAATTTTATAGATAAAAAAAGGAAGCTTTGCGCGCTTGTAGATCAGTGTAAGATTCTATTCATTGACATTTTTTCACTATAAGGGGCCATGTAAAAATTTAATTTTTACATTTTTTTTACTCAACAGAAGTCAAAGTGTTTTCCCACATTTGGTTATCGTTTTTTATTAAACTTTGCAACTGGTAGTATATGCTTAGTTACAATAATTAGGAAAATAAACGCTTGCTATACTTTTTTGGGATATCTGTATATCACAGAATCATTTAAAATTGTCTCTTTATGGATAAGGTAACGATCATTTAAATCAAGGACAAATTGATAATAAATCAAGGACAAATTTGACAAACTGATAATAAATCAAGGACAAATTTGGCAAATTGATAATAAATCAAGGACAAATTTGACAAACTGATAATAAATCAAGGACAAATTTGGCAAATTGATAATAAAATTCATTTCACCAGAAAAATGATGACAACTACACACTATTCCAAGTAGCTATGAGGACGCTATTGTAAGTAACAAATTGGACTTATGTCATGTTTTGCAAAACATTTTGGGTAGAGTGAAGTCGCCCTAACTTAACTTTTCTTATATAACCTAACAATTAAACCACTTAAAATTAGGATATTGTTCTAAATTGATGTATCAAATTTTCACTTGAAATATCCAAAACATTTAAAAATGCGTTAATCATATCTTTAAAAGTGAAGTTTAGATGCACAATGAAAATGCACAAAAAAAATGAAAATGTTATTTCGGGACCCCTTTCTCCTCCCCCCAAAACACATATTGCAATTACTTTCAGGACTGAAATTTAAATCCAATCACATAGAAAGGCCAAATTTAGATGCCCCTATCAACTTACCAATTATCTACTAGTTTGAGAAAATAAATGAACGACCATTATTTTCTATTCGTGGATGATTGCTGAAAGCTATCATATAACGAAACCATATAACTTTTTTCTTGATTATGACAACAACAATATATTCAAGTAATTTTATATGTCTCGTTTTCATGTGGGCGAAGGAGTTTTAGTTGAATTTGAACCTGAAACTTGATTCTACGTCATTAAGTGGATTTCCAACAAACAATTCTTATTATTTATCTCGACAATTTATTGATGTCCTGACTATTTTGTATTCTTCAGTTTTCAATCACTTTTAATATAATTGAATACAAAGCTTAAGGTACCATTGGTTATTTCTTTAATGGTTTAAAAACTGAAGAATCTTTTTTTTTAATGTTTTTTAAGAAATTGAGGAATGGCTTTCTGTAGATACCATAAAACAAGAAATTTTTTTTAAGAGAAAGTTCATTTAGTTCACATTAATGTATTGACATGCATTGATTAAGTTTTTTTTGTAATATATTGTCCTTTAAAATCATTTAATTTTATTTATAAGATTTAAAAATATGTGGGAATTAAGACCAAATGGCTTTACCAGTTCATCATCATTAATAATTTTTTTTTATTTTTAATCTTGAATAGTTGAGTGTGCAGGCCTTGTTCATGTGCCAGGTATGGAGGGATGTAGGCATAGGAAGGAGAGGGTAGGATCGCGTATAAGCATTGCAGAAATGCAGCATTCCTAACTTCTTTAGCGTATGAAGTTAATAACTTAATTTAACCCTACATAATTTTGATTTGTATGTATTTTAATCCATTAACAATCTAATGAAATTTCTATTTTAGCATTTTCAGTCTTCAGATCGACAGAAATACTTATGGGAAGACTGCATTTTCAGTAAAAAACAGTTTCCATCTATTTCGCACGCGCAGTAATAGTTCGGTGCCGTGATGGCCTGGTGGTGAGGACTCGGCTTCGGAACCAGAGGATTTCAGATTCGAGACCCGATTCGTTGAACAGTCGTGTAAGCGGGTCTGGAGCACGTTAAATCCGTCGGAGACAAACTTCCTCCAGCTGGTATTGTGTGGAAGTTTGGAGAGGGGGTGCCAACGCAGGTGTTGTCTTTGTCATCTGACCGCGGTTCAAAATTACGAAGTCCGTCCGAAAATAGCCCTAGAGTTACTTTAAAACGGGACGTTAATAAATAATTAAACTAAACTAAGCTCTAACAGTTCGCTACCCCCCCCCCCTTTTCCTAAACACAGTTTGAAAGGAGACGCGACTGTAAAAAAAACGCAATCTCAGAGATGTTAGAGACAAATTTTTAACCATTTTTAGCAGACGAAATTTTTTCACAAATACAGAATTTTAAAATAGTTACAAAATTAATGATAATATTTTAAATAATTAAGTCTTTCTGTTGGCGATCTACTGAACACTCGTTAATTCTAGAACTACCAATCTGGTGCATTAGAATGAGCACCTTAGCGATCTTTCTACAAACTTTTATTAAAATTTTAATTAAATTAAGTCAGATTTTGAAGCTTTAGACTTTTTATTCGCAAATAACTTCCTAAAGATTTATAGTACAAAAATGATTTTATACCATTTTAACGCACAACATTTTATTTTTCTAATGATTTTCGTTTAAGTAAAGTTTGATGTTTAGCCTCATTCTTATAGTTTTAAGTTACCATGAGCTACGGCTTAGATCATTCAAGGAGAAAGCTTTACATGCTTAACCAAGCGAAATGAAAGGGGTAAAACAATAAGGTACAAAGAAAGTGTAAAGGTATAAAGAGGCGAAGAGACGACGAGTGGAGATTTGGAAGAAAGCAAATTCAAACATTACTGCACAACTTTTTTTTTTTTTATGAAAATTGATTTTTTTATGATTTTCTTCATTAATAGCAAATCTCATATCATGCGGTTTTAATAAACTTTTATATTAGATACTTAGTTTTGTTGTAAATTATAAGCCGAGCCAATTGCAACACATTCAGTTAGTCAGTTCCCTAACAGAATGGGAAAAATGCTGACACATTACAAATAAAATTTTAATTAAATAATTTTTGCTTGCATCGCGTTCTGGTCACACATGACTATCTTTTAAATATTCTCGCATATTGGTTCAGTTATAGGAATTATCGTATATCTTTTATTTCAAATAATAACTCATATTTTTATGTTAGTTTTACTTGAAATTAAACTGCCGTTTAGATTGTTTTAATGAGGAACCAAAATGTTTAAATCAATATTTGATGCTAAGCAGTAGATAACTGCATTCATATATAGTTCTGTCGACACCAGGTTTAAATAATATACTGATAAACTTTGAAGTGATGTGCCCCTGAAAATGATCAACTTTTGATTTATCGTTGTCATAATATGTTTATATTTAATATTTGAAATAAATCACAAAAATAAAATCACCTTTTAAATTTCCTTCATTAATTTTCAATTGGATTTTTGAAGAAATTTTTTACAAGATTCTCTATGTGTGCTCGCTAAATAATTAAAAATTCAATCAAATCTGTTTAATTTACCTTAATTCTCTGTGTGTTCTATCAAAATATCTAAATCATATTGCAAGAATTTCATCAAGTATCCCAAATATTATTTACGAACGCAGGATTACTTGATACTCAAAGTACAAACGTCTGTCAAGCATAACTAGTGCAAATTTCTAAATGTTTTAGGTTTTCAAAATTTTATTTAAATATTTCTCAATAATTCAAATCCACTCAATCATAAAAATATTGAATTTCCCCATAAGAGCTTTTTTAATTTTGTAGCCGTTGTTTTAAAAATTTAATTCCAAAAGCTTTGAAAATAAAATTGGCAACAGTCAAGTTTTTTTATAAAAAGAAAATAAATCTCCTGTTCTAGAAAATGAGAAATAATTTGGAATTTTAATGAGCTGAACTATCACATTTCATTTTTTAAAATTCTCGGTAATTTCAACAGTTATTAAGTAAAATGAAAAATAATTTTGATGACATATTTTATTTTACGATCACTTTTGCAGATAAGGAAAAACTATTTAAATATTCCTTCCATTATTATTAAACAGAATATTTCCCTAAGATAATTATCAATATTTATTTCTCTCACCACGGAGTAGTATTTCCAATTTTAACACGAGTAATATTCTGTACAGGTTGTACACCAATTAACTAAATAATATAAAGCCAAATAGACAATTTCAAATTTGTCTAACGGAGCATATACTCCGTTTGAAAAATATTTTAAATAACATAATTATATTTTATGTTGTCTGTGTTAATGAATGCTTGCTGTAAAAAATTAAGAAATCAACATAATTATACTGTCCAATTAGTCTTATTTAGTATATATTCTTGACACACCAATAAGTTATTTTACCCATTTTTATACCCACCAATTATCCCACTTTTCAGCGACAAAAATTGATCGAGTAATGAAGCTTTGAATGTCTGTTTTAAATGATTTTTGACAATAGCGATGGATACCTAAAAGAAGATCAACCAATTAAAGAGCGACTTTTGATCGAGACTGCCGTTGATAGGATTTAAATGATGAAATTCACATCTTTATATCTTATCCCACCCAGGGGGTATCTCAGATTTGAGGATGAGAAGCCTTCAGCATGATGGCTGGTTCTAGACACCCGAGTGAGTACAGAAATGGAGTGGGGTCAACTGTTCGTACCGACGTTCACTCCACGGAAGGGTTGTACCGTGGCCGGTAATGGCCCTTCGAACGCAGCTTCAGTTCCTGCCAATGCTGTAGCGTCGTTTCTGTCATTCAGATTTATCTGCGTACCTCAGGGCGGGTGTCAGTAGTCAATGTGTCATAGCTCTATCCACGGAAGGGTTGTACAGTGGCCGGTGATGGCCCTTCGAACACAGCTTCATTTCTTGCCAATTCTGTGGAGTCATTTCTGTCATTCAGATTTATCTGCGTACCTCAGGGTGGGTCGGAGTAGTCAATGTGCGATAGCGTCATAACTTTTACAGTTTTGAATTCTTTAAATCAGCAGAAGAGGGGAATTTATTGTTTAAATAATTGGTGTGGGATGAATATCTTAAGAACTGGGCACTGTATAAAAATTTAGATTTTCTAATTTGTTCAGAAGTACATTTATTAATTCAGACAGCATAAAATATGATTCTTCATGTCATTTAAAGCATCTCCAATTGGAGGTATTTGTCTATCTACACCGATTCAGAAATTAGTTATTTAGCCATTATTAGAATGGAAATCCTGTATAAAACATTGCAGAAATTTTGCTTAAATTAAAGCTTTCAAACTTATCTATCTTTCCGTTTAGTTTAATTTTATTTAATTTGAATAATGCCTCTTTATGAAATTACACGAGATAATTTTGGGCAAACGTTGCAACTTTGAATAACAGACAGATAATGAGGATAAATCTTGGACGGCATCTCACTCTCCATACTTCCTCGCTGCAGCAGCAGGAGTTCATCAAATACATGATGGATATTTAGTGCGTACCCAGTCCATATACAGGAAGAAATTCTGGCGGAGTCGTGTCACGAATTCTTGCTCCTCTGATCGCAGAGCTGAGACCTTACCATCAGGCAATCGCAGTTTGAAATAGCTTTTCATGCGTAAATCAAACTGAAAAATTATTTAATTTTGCTGATTTAAAAGAAATTGATCTCTTCTATTTGTGATAAGAATAATTTGGGAGAACTTAAGAAATTTTAAGAAAATAATATCTTAAAGAACCTGAAATTAGTGCAGTTAAAATGGAATTTATTAGTCTTTAAATCTATTTCCAGTTTCTATCTTTTAAAGAAATTTAATAATTGAAACCTTTGCTTCATATTAATAATTCAGCTCCTTTCGTATTTTTCATTTATTATATAGGACACCTTATATGCAACCATTTAAATGTTTAATTGCTTAACAATCCGATATCTTTCTAATTTGTAGCCAAAACATTTGTCTGGAATATTTTGGAATAATAGAGTATGCTTGGCTTCGATATATCATATGTATGGGTATGTTCATTTCCCTTTTGCATTTAAAAAAATTTAAAGTAATCTGTGAAATAGAAATAATTGATTTCTTATTCTTTGCAAGTGTTTAAATTCAGGATTATTTATCACGTTAAATCCGTTGGGGTCCAATGTCCTCCCACTGGTGTAGTAATGAAGTTTGGAGAGGAGCTGCCAGCTCAGGTGTCGTCCTCATCATCTGACCGTGGTTCAAAATTACTAGGTTCTTCCCAAAATAGCCCTAGTGTTGCTCTAAAACGGGACGTTGATATAACTAAACTAAAGCAAGATTATTTGTGACTCTGATAGCATCTTTTGATTAAGATAATATAGTAAAGGCTCTTTTGATTAATATGTAAGATATTATTCATTTAGAACAGGATGAAAAAGAATAAAGAATCAAAATGGAAGACATTAATAAATTACTTTCTCCCTCTACTTAAGACAAGAAAGTTCAATTTACAGATAAATTTCCATTGTACTATAAAATTCTTCAAATTCCAAACGATGTTTCAGCCTCAACTTGCAGAGAATGACTCCAGCGCGCGTCTGTATTTTGACTTGTTTATAAGTACAGCTTATACTGACTCACGCCATGTTTACACATGTTTTAAATGAATCACTTTCATTGTCAATTCACTAACATATTATATTGTGGAAATGATTCGTCAATCTATCGAACAAGATACCGATGTGATCTGCAAAATAATATAATGCTATTTCCCAATTACCTTATTAAATCAAATAAATTTATGAGTCAGAGCTATTATTCACACAGATTTCTTTTTATTATACGAATCAAAAATCTTTTAAATTAAAGCTAATGTAATTCAAAATATGAAATGTGTTACTGTATAAAAGGGAAAAAATTCGAACAGATTTGATAAAAATAGTTTTTAGATACACACTTTTAGTAGAATAATAAATAACAAATTTCATTAAAAGATTTTTATACTATTCAGTCTTTATCAATTAATTATTTTAAATATCATGGACTCTTAGAATATTCTTTTCTCATATTCACTAATGGGCGCAGCCACATACAGATGCATCAAAATTTAATTATTTAAAAGAATTGAAATTCAAATTGTATCATGAAAGTATTAAAATAATCTATTTCATCAAGAATACAGAAGAGTAAGAAAATTTCAGAATTCCAGCACATAAGAAAATAGTGAAAAAATTGTCTACTAAATTTCACATTTACAAAATGAAGCTAGTCAAGTTAAATTAAAGCGTGCCATAACAGACATTTCATTAAAGAATTTTATACTGCCGTAATAAGATTTACAGTGAGTAAAAAAATTGTGTTCTAGAAATAAGAAATTTTCGTGCGTGGTTCTGTAATTTATAGTCAGATTTGTTCATAATATCTAAGCAAAAAAAAAAAAATAGTTTCATATTTTCCCAGTAGCTTAAAAAATAGTCTCATTTTTAATTTGATAAAAACAATTCACAAAAGGATAAAAAAAAAGATCTTATTTGTGAGAAAAAATTTCCAGCTAGTTAAACATAAGACATCTAAAGAAGAATTAATCAGCTCTGGAATTATATATTACTTTTGCAAAAACAAAAATGATCCAATTGTCGAAACTCAATAGTATTTCTTATAAACAATGAAAAAACACCACAAATTCATAATTTGGAATTCAATCGTTTTTCCCGATTCTTTTTTTTAAATTCATAGTTGTATGACGTCATTACTTGTGACGATCATTTTAATAACATTCTGGTTGCTAGGCAAATGTAATATTTAAAATACAAGAAATATCGGCTCCGTAAAGAAATGTATTTCTTTTTCGAGAAGATATATATGTATGATACGTTTCGTCAATAATTTGAATTTAAAGGTTTGCCTACTAGAGACGAAGACGTTTATATCTTTTTTTAAAAAATATTATTTTTAACGGATAAGTTTCGTTTTTATTCATCGCATTAAAAAATTATCCATTAAATGGCTTCTGCTGAATTTTATATACTTTTATATAACCTGATTCTTCCCACGTTTGAAAAAAAGGAATTTTGCAATAAATTTCTTTTTACTTCTTAATATACACTATTTTTTATATTTCTTACACTTGTAAATACGTGGTAACAATGTATTATTTATATTTTAGATATATAATTACCACCTACTAGACGAATTTAATCAATTTTTCATTCCATATAAATGGAGATTCTTAAATTATTAAATCTGAGAAAAAATTATTTTCAAGAGTTCGCCAATGTAGAATATAAATCCTTAAGAGTAGAAAATAAATAAAATGAAAATATTTCTAATGTTCTGAGCAATAAAACATTTTTTATTAGATTCATTGGCTTTTAGGAAAGGTGTCGTTGGTTCAAGAACAGCTAAATCATCAAATTGTTTGAAATATAGAAAAAAGGTATTGCAATGAAGTGAATACAATAATGAAATGAAGACAATACATGGATATTCTTTTCATACTGTAAAGCGAGATTAATAAATCTTAAATTTTATTAAATCATGACAGTACTAAGAAAAATAAAAAGTTGAAAAATGGCAGGAAAAAGACACTTATTGAAATGTTGAAAAAGTTTCAGAGAATAGATTTTCAAGATAAAAAGAAATTTATTTTCACAACGCCTATAAGCTAAAATATTCATCTTTTTAATAATAATATTTATGGATGTTCTCTTTTAATAATTTTTGATTCTAAGTGAAAACGTACATGATCACACAGATTTTGATACTGTACGTATATATATTTGGTAGTAACGAAGCAATTTCTTTACATATCAAGAGTAGAAAATAATTAAAATGAAAATATTTCTAATGCTCTGTGCACTAAAACAGAGTTTTTGTTAGATTCATTGGTTTTGGGGATAGATGTCATTGGTTGAAGAACAACTAAATCATAAAATTGTTTGAAATATAGGAAAAAAAAAGTATTGCAATAAAGTGAATACAAAAAGGAAATAAAGGCAATATATGGATATTCTTTTCATATAGTCAAGTGAGATTGATAAATCCATAAATTAAAAAAAATCATGATAGTACTAAGATAAATGAAAAATTGAAAAATGGCATAATAAAGACACTAATTGAAATGTTAAAGAAATTTCAGAGGGTCTGATTTTCAAGATAAAAAGAAATTCGTTTTTGTAACGCCTATGTGCTAAAACTTTTAATAATAATTTTTACGGATGTTTCCATTTAATAATTTTTGATTCTGAGGCAAAACGTATATAATAAAACAGATCTTGATATTTGGTTAGTAACGAAGTAACTACTTTACATATCAAAAGTAGAAAATAATTATAATGAAAATATTTCTATCGCTGTGTACACTAAAAGCGAGTTTTTATTAGATTCATTGGTTTTTAGGTTAGATGTCATTGGATCAAGAACAATGGAATCATAGATTTGTTTGAAATTGAGGAAAAAAAAATTATTGCAATGAAGTGAACACAATAATGAAATGAAGACAATACATGGATATTATTTTCATACTATCAAGTGAGATCTTTAAATCTCAAAATTTTCATGATAGTATTCAGATAAATGAAAATTCATGATAGTATTCAGATAAATGAAAAGTTGGAGAATGTTTTAAAAAAGACACTTATTGAAATGTTGAAGAAATTTCGGAGAATCAACTTTTCAAGATAAAAAGAAATTCATTTTCGAAACGCCTATGTGCTAAAAATTAATTTTTTTACTAATAATTATGATGAATGTTTTCATTTAATTATATTTTATTCTAAATCAAAACGTACATGATAAAATAGATCTTGATATTTGGTTAGTAACGAAGCAACTTCTTTACATATCAAAAGTAGAAAATAATTAAAATGAAAATATTTCGAACGCTCTGTGCACTAATATAGAGTTTTTATTAGATTCATTAGATTTTAAGAGAGATGATATTGATTCTAGTAAAACAAAACCACAAAATTCTTTGAAATTGTGAATAAAAATATTGCAAGGAAATGTATATGATAATGAAATGAAGATAGAAATGAATATTCTTTTCATACTGTCAAATGAGATTGTTAATCCGAAATTTAGAAAATTATTATAGTACTAAGAAAAAGGAAAAATCGAAAAATGCATAAAAAAGAAACTTATTGAAATGTTGAAGAAGTCTCAGAGAATCTGATTTTCAAGATAAGATATTTATTTTTGTAATGCCTATGTGATAAAATATTCATCCCTTATATAATAATTTTAATGGAGGTATTCATTTAATAATTTTTAATTCTAAATCAAAACGTACACGATCAAACATATATTGATATTTGGTTAGTAACGAAGCAACTTCTTTACATATTAAAAGTAGAAAATAATTGAAATGAAAATATTTCTAACGTTCTGTGCACTAAAAAATAGTTTTTTTTTATGATTCAGTGGTTTTTAGGATAGATGACATTGATTCAAGAACAATAAAATTCTTTGAAATATAGAAAAAAAATATTGCAATGAAATGAATTCAGTACATGGATGTTCTTTTCATACTGTCAATTGAAATTGTTAAATCCTTAAATTTTAGAAAATCATGATGGAACTTAGGAAAATGAAAAATTGAAAAATGACATAAAAAATACTTATTGAAATGTTGAAGAAGTTTCAGAGGATCTGATTTTCAAGATAAAAAGAAATTCATTTTCGTAACACCTATGTGCTAAAATCCTTTAATAATAATTTTTACGGATGTTTTCATTTAATAATTTTTGATTCTGAGGCAAAACGTACATGATAAAAGAGATCTTGATATTTGGTTAGTAACGAAGTAACTTTTTTTCTTATCAAAAGTAGAAAATAATTATAATGATAAAAATATTTCCAATACTGTGTACATTGTATTTTTATTAGATTCATTGGTTTTTAGGATAGATGTCATTGGATCAAGAACAATAAAATCATAAAATTGTTTGAAAATAAGAAAAAAAAAGTATTGCAAATAAATGAATATAATAATAGGATGAAGAAAATACATAGATATTCTTTTAATACTATCAAGTGAGATTGTTAAATCTTTAAATTTTAGAAAAATCATGCTAGTATTCAGATAAATGAAAAGTTGGAGAATGGTTTAAAAAAGACATTTATTGAAACGTTGAAGAAGTTTTGGAGAATCAACTTTTCAAGATAAAAATAAATTCATTTTCGTAACGTCTATATGCTAAAAAATTCATTTTTTAGTAATAATTATTATGAATGTTTTCATTTAATTATTTTTTATTCTAAATCAAAACTTACATCATAAAACAGATTTTGATATTTGGTTAGTAACGAAGCACCTTTACATTTGAATATCCTATAGAATATTCATAGAGCTTTATAAAATATGACTGGAATGAATTTTGTTTGTTTTTCAAATCAAATGATAAAGACTATGGTGTATGATTCATGAAGAAATATTTTCATTATAGGTCATTCATTATATTTAAATCTTCTTTTAATTGAAAATTTAAATGGAGATATTTGAGTGAAATATTATATACAGCGGTATAATTTATGGAATAAATTATTTTAGTGATTTTTGGGCTCTAATAATGTTTAATTTCTTGAATTTTTAAAAATATTGCAAAAGCTTCCGAATTTTTATTTATTTATAGTATATTAATGAGGAGACTTTTTAATTCCAAATCTCATCCTCTCATCCTAAATTAATAAAAATTTAGAATTGAATTTCTAGAATCCTTGATTATGATGTTTTTACGAATGCAAATTTTGTGTCGCATTATAAGAGTAAAGACCTTTTTTAAAATCAAAATAATTAATATTATTTATGTACCCGTTATTTATTTCTTACAGTTTGAATAAAAAGAAGAAAAATCAATAGAAATGCTTAGTGGCCATTGAATGAAATTTGCTTATGAGGAAATAAATAATTAAAAAATTATGATTCTTTGAGGAAAAATAATTACTAATTATTGTAAATTTTTAGAGATTAGTATAAAATTTCTGCTTATATTAAAAATATTTATGAAGTATATTTTCGCCTCAGCATTAAAGATAATTGGGATTCAATTCCAAATATTATATATATATATACACGCTAATTAATATATTCTTCCCTTTTTAGGAAATGAAAGGATATTTAAGTAGAAGAAAATTATTAGTAATTATTAATTTTAATGGTATGACCATGTTAATCTTTGATTTTAGAACAAATTAGGATTCTGGTTTAACTTCAGTAATCATTTTTTATTGTTGTTGATGCGTATTATAATCTGAATTGATATTGAATAATTAGGAATTCAGTTTCAATTTTTCTCAAAAAGGTAAGAGAAAAGATTTTGCCACTGTCATCTAAAATGCATCAAGTTATTCTTGCACTGCGATTTTAATTTAAAGCGAAGAAAGATCCGATTTGATAGATTTCATTGCATTTACCAGTTTAGAGGTGTGTTTTTTTTTTCATTTGCATTTGTAAAATAAGCTTTTGCTAACCGTTTAACGTAGTTTGTAGTTATATTTTTACTCAGAAATGTTAGAACCACCTTTATAGATGAATTGTTTTTAAAAAAAATGTTTCAAGTTTTAGTACAAATTAGGATTCTGGTTTTACTTCAGTAATCATTTTTAATTGTTGTTGATGCGTATTATAATCTGAATTGATATTGAATAATTAATAATTCAGTTTCAATTTTTCTCAAAAAGGTAAAAGAAAAGATTTTGCCACTGTCATCTAAAATGCATCAAGTTATTCTTGCACTGCGATTTTAATTTAAAGCGAAGAAAGATCCGATTTGATAGATTTCATTGCATTTACCAGTTTAGAGGTGTTTTTTTTTTTTCATTTGCATTTGTAAAATAAGCTTTTGCTAACCGTTTAACGTAGTTTGTAGTTATATTTTAACTCAGAAATGTTAGAACCACATTTATAGATGAAATGTTTTTTTAAAAAAAAGGTTTCAAGTTTTAGTATAGTTAAGCTACATTTACGTTTAGTTTCAAGACGGATCTTTTCATTTTGAGCCGTCGTTAGATGATGAAGACAATGTCAAGGGCGGTACCTCAATTTCCAAATATCCACACCAAATAGGGCATTTGGGGACTAAACATACACTAAACCAGCTAATACGGTATTTTTTCGATGAAACCTTCCAATCTCGAAGCCGAAAACTTATCACCAGGTCATTTTAATGATTAAAAGAGCAAAAATTAATATCAGTTTTTGTACTTAGGTTAAATTACAAAAAGCAATGTAAGGTAGAAGAACATTTCTTCAATAAATTGCTTTTTTATTTGAAATTAATTCCCGAATCAATGCAAAAATCACCCACTTAATTAAGAGAAAGAACTTTGAACGTTATTCACATTAAACAAAAACAAGTTAGGATGAATTTTTTCCAATATAAAAAGAAATCACAATATTCAAAATTTATGTGCCTTGAACGTCAAGGTAAGAATCATTTTAAGGAAATGCTGGTATCATTATTAAATTTAGAACACTTTTCTGCTGCAATTAGACTGGAGGAG
This sequence comes from Argiope bruennichi, assembly GCF_947563725.1. Lineage (NCBI taxonomy): Eukaryota > Metazoa > Arthropoda > Arachnida > Araneae > Araneidae > Argiope > Argiope bruennichi. The sequence continues at coordinate 22,681,629 of NC_079163.1, forward strand.
CTACAAGAAGGGAATATTTTCTTTATCAATCAATGAGAATAAGGTAATTTTAGTTAATATAAGTCCTTAAGAGGTTTATATGGTAATTATTTTTCACGCTTGAATTTTAATGGTTATCATATTCTTGTAATAAATTCTTTTTTATTCTTCTTATTTTTAATGATAAATTACTTCAATTAAGATACATTCTGCTTTAAATACAATAAAAGTACATGTACGTAAATTTACGAATCGCGATTCCCGAACTTCGGTAAAGCTGCTGAAGTAGCAAAAATGAGGGTAACTTTTATATTTAGTGTCTATAGTAATTGTGGAATGAAATATTCGTGTAAAAGTTATAAATTAAATCACTTACAATGTCTAAATGCTTGGGAGGATAATTAATAATAAGAAAGGGAATTTTTATCATACACGTTCCTGCATTATTAAATATAAAAGTTTGATATAAACTAACTACCGCTGTTTGAAGACATTTGCAGATCAAATTAAAGAACGGAATGACATTAAATTTCATGTAGAGACTGTGGAAGGCATGCGAAGATGAATTTTGTAAAACAAAGTAACTGATAGGATAGATTCGGTGCTGTTGAGACGGAAACAAGCTATTAATTACAAGGAATATATGGAAAATAGATTATGCACAGTTTCATCAATATTGTTACGAAATTTTCTTCTACAAATATCGCAAATTAATCGTAATAATGCAGCGCATTTACTCGCTATAGTTCAGCAGCTTTCTTGCTGTCTAATCCTCCATTTTCTCTACGTGTCGGCGACTCCGACTGCTCTCACACACCACTTCTGACCATACACACACTTCCGCCGATCCACACAACTTCTTCCACTGCAGTTTCCGAGTGCCCGTTTTGTATAGCTCCGGGAGGCGGGGCGAGAATCTTCAGACCAATCAGGGCGTTATTACTGGATGGATCGTGAAACTTCTCGAACTTTCCGGTATTATCCATTTAGTCGCCAAACTCGCCAAATTCATCGCCAAGTCGCCAAATGGTCGCCAAGCTCAGCACGCACAATACAGATCTTACAAAGGTTTCAACGGTTTTTTTCCAGGATGACACTATTCGTGCCGGGTAGCAAAATGACTGATTTGTAACAATATTCAAGGGATAAAAAATACATGTAGTTTGAAAGTAACAGAAAATAATCTTTTATCAATCCACATTAGAATTCCCGCCGGCATCCTGGCCTAGGAATAGCGCGTCTTCCCCGTGATCTGGGCGTATCTGGTTGGAGTCCTGCGCGGGCATGGTTGTTCTTTACCCTATGTGGATGTTGTTGTTTCTAATCCCAGGTGGTATAGCTGAGCTATACCACCTCTATGAAACCAAAGATCTCTAAAAAGTCCAAAAACAATAGCGAATCCTTTAAAATCTCAAAAATCGTAACATTTAAACATTTAAAAATATGATCTGCCTTGCATCAAGGACATTCAGCAAAGATCCTCCGTCCGTGTTGGAAGGTGAGGAATTTGGTGTGTCCACTCAAAAAACGTCTTATTATCTTACCCTGTGTTCTATCTGTGAGGTGTGTGAAAGAGCGCCCCCCCCTCCCCCGCAAAAAGAGCTTGTGCAAGCAAGTGTGTGAGGGCCATCTTCAAATGAGTTAGAAGTCAGATTTCTGCCCTCGGGTGCATAGAGGCCTTTACCCTCAGAAGCTACTGCACAAACTCGGTTTAAATCGCTGTCTTTGTCAGCGGGCTTGTCTATGGCAAGTGCCATATGTAACAACAACATTAGAATTCCCCAAAATCGATGAGCGATATTTTCAACGCTTAAATCTTCTTTAGGTACACCGGCAATATCATTTTGCGGAGAGTTCATATCCTTATACCTTCCACAGTGCGCATATGAAATTGCGTCATGCGACTTTATTCCATTAAGAAGGTTCAGTTCCCCAAGAGACCAAATATGTGTAAGGTTATTAATATAAAGGTGCTTTAATGTCTGCCACAATTTAATGATTAAAAATGTTTTGTTGAAGGAATCGTGACTATCATAAAAGAATTAATTGCAATTATCGACGAATAATGTTGCCAAAGACCATCTGGTTCTCAAAGGCGGCCAATTAACAATAAAACAAATAAAATTAATTTGAAAGTAGGTGATTCTGATGTAATATATTTATTGACAATTTTTATTATTATCAGTAAGATGAAGTTGTTCTACTCAGTATTTCTTTTTTTGTTAAATTAAATTAAGCATCAAATTCTGTTTCGAGTAATTCTACGTTATGATACATCTCCTGGCGAGAAATGCAATTTATTGCATCTGCAAAAAAAAATCATATATGGTTATCATTTCAAAGTTCTGCTACTCTAAAATATATACAGCTACTCTACATTCTCTATCTACGGGTTTTCTATCGGTACCAAGACTTATTAAACTTTTTTTCAGTCCTTGCCCTTTTTTTGTAAGTTCTTTTTCAAAAATTAATTTTTTTTTAGATTTTTGGAATTAAAAAAACACCCAATTTTTTTTCTATCCAGCAAAGCTGCAGATAAATCCTTTATTAATAAAATGTGTTACATCCTAAATAGTATGAAATTCACAATTTTACCTTCAACAATGGAATGGACACGTCACCTTTGTGACCTTTCATAGAAAACATGGAGCCAATCTGACTCCTGTTCCAAGGTTATTTTGAAAGTTTCAAAATGTTTTATGAGTTCAGAAAACTTAATGTTTTTCCTTTATTTAAATATTTCTTATACAGATTTCGTAACTTTAAAAAAAATTGTATTAATTGTCTGTCATTTGCAGACTGCAGCAAGATGAAAACGCCCGTCGATGAACTGCCAAATGCGAATACTGAAAAACTAAAAGCAGAGATGAAAGGAAACTTTCTTTCCTACACCTGCGAGGGCTCAACAGGTTCATTCAAGTTATATTAACTTCCTATTTTAAAGCAACACTAGGGCTATTTTGAGACGGATATCGTAATTCTGAACCTCCATCAGATAACGAGGACGACACATGAGCTGGCATCCCCTCTCCAAAATCAGTGAATTTAGCATGCAACAGACGATGGTTCTTTGGTGGAATCGGATCTCGAAAATGTAACCCTCTAGCTTCGAAGCCGAGATCTTATCACCAGGCCACCACTGCCCCGAGGGCTCAGTAGGAATGGGGTTATAGTCACTTTTCTCATTGTAAGATTCGTTTATCAAAAATATATTTATAATTATAAAAAGTTATAGTAACTCATAACTTAATTTTCAGCTGATTTTATCTACTCCTACTACTAAGTATTTATCTGTGCAATATGCGAAATGTGAATAAAATTTCAGAGTATTCATTATTCTACGAATCTACAATTACCAAACTGCTTAGAAATGCAAAGAAAGCAGCAACAGTTGATATAGTTGACATTTAAGGTGCTAAAAACTAAAGATATCAAACTTTGACAAAGTGTATTGGTTTTCAAGAATCTTTGATATTTCTGCTTATCCGTTGCCTTAGCATTATTTGAAAGGAATCCTCAGCTAATAGTTTAAATAGCCCTGATCAACACACACACATATAAGCACACACATTCAAAATTGCAATAAAAAACTTACCAAATATCCAAATGGAACCGATCAGTGCGTGTGTCTTCAAGGTCTCTGCAAAAGAATAAATTATAAACAGCATGTTTAATGAAAGAAAAAAAAAATGCTTTAAATATGCTATTTGAAATAGTGAGACATCCGTGCATGAAAACGTTCTATTACTGAGTTTAAGACAGTAATAATCTGCAAATTGTGCATTACCTAATTAAAATTAAATTAATTTGGTCAGCTGAGTACATAAAAAGTGGTAATAAACTTCTTTTGGTCAACAATGCAATTACGAATAGATTCAAGCCAACTTACAATTCAAAAGTTTCACACCATGATGGAGTTGTCGTTGCCCTTTTAACTTTTGTCGTCTCGACCTGTTTGGCTGGAATTGGGTCAATCAGCTCTACTTTCTGACTTCGATCTTTCCTCCGTAGAGAAGCACCCAATCTCCTCAAAGTACGCAGTCCACTACTGCCACTAGAACTGCCGCTGCTTGTGCTTGCCCCTACATTAATGTTTTGGCGAATTGGATTCCTAACAGGTTGGATTCCTAGCATACAATATGGGTTGGGAGCACCTATAGAAAAAAAGATCAATGAAGATTTACATGAAGATCTTTTAATATAATGAAAGTTCATTCAAAATGATTATGTCTGTTAAGAATGGTTATAACTACTTAATGATACGATTTGCAGAATGTAATAGGAGGAAGCTCAAAATTTCTTCCGTCATGGAGCAAGCGCAGTTCTAAGAGATGCACATGCATGCTGTCATAGTTAAAATCGACTGCCCCTTCACTACAAGACAGTTTGAAAGGTAGGATTTAAAAGACATCGTTTTTTTTTTCTTTCCAAAAAGAGCAGAGAAAATTTCACTGGAGAATCTTCGCATTACCAAGAGCTTACCTAGATGGTGTCTGATGTTTGTCAAAATAAAATGCGTGTTGGCGCAGAAAAGAAAAAAAAGAAGTGACCCGTGTCACAGTGATATTTTAAGAGAATTAGTTACTGTTTTGAATGAAATCAGTGAAAATCTACCCATTAATTCATTTGCCACAAGCTACAAATTTAATAAGTAGTTTATTATATGTGAAGCATGCTGGATAAAACCCGAAAAAGAATGCACATTCTGGAGTTGAGATAAAAAGATGACATCAAACGTTTGAAACCATTGATGAATATACTTTGAGTTTCCTTCTAGTCTCCGAATAAATCGTATCTTTGGATCGTTGTTCGTTAAATACTTATTATGAATTACATTGTATACTAAATTTTGAAAAGGAATCATTTACATATTTGATACTGAATTTAAGAAGTTTAAAGAATTCTGAAATTACAATAAACTTCAAATTTTTAAAATAGCAGTTTAAAAATTTGTTATATATTCGACAATTTTAACGGCATCATTGGCATGATAAGACACCAATTGCATTCAGTAGCATATTATTGAAGTTACGTGGCATTTTCTGATAAATCTTTCAAAACAAGAATTTTTTGTTGTGAAACAAAAAATCTCGGAAAACTTTGGATGATAATTAGAATGATATCCTAGAACATATAATGTTTTGATTTTTAAGGCTATGTACAAATCAAAGTTATATAAAACTCATTTCGTATGTTACTGCGAGAAAAAATGCTTATTCTCATATTCTCTAAAGTACAGGGTGGTTATAATTAAAAAAATCCTATTCAGACCCAAGTAGAACCCCTTCTGGTTGCTGCATTTCTTTGAAATTTCGTTTATGCTTCAGATGGACCATAAGGAAAAGAAAACTTTAGAATATTATAGTTTAAATTTTGACTACTAATTGGCACTTTACATACAATGAAGAAATGCCGCTATGCAAATTAGAAACGTTTGAAACGTTGAATTGGCCAGTAATTAGTGTCATAAAATTAATTCTTTGCCATGTCTTTAGAGAAGCAAGATTGACCTTTAATGGTCAAGTTGTTTTATGAGAACTGCAGTAATGGCTTAGACACTCATTTAGAATATCGTTGTTTGAAAAACTTGCTAAAAAAGAATGGATTAAAAAAGAGGATTACTAAATTTGAAGAGACTGAGGAGTTGGGTGTGCTGCCAGGAAGAAGACAGAAACGGATTTCAGATGAAAGTAGGGAAGAAATCGCTATTGCTATGGTTGAAAGTACATCCTGTTCCTAATAATCTTCGAGAAGTGCTCGAGCTATGTCCTATGAGTCATATCTCTATAAGCCTTCGGTAGGAAAGACTCTGCGACCCATTTTAAAGTGGTACTCGTGCAAGGTCCAAGCAATGCAAAATGGAACCTCAAGACGCAGAACAATGCATTAATTTTGCTTCCCCGGTTTGTGATAAGAATATACTAAGATAGTGCATGGCCTTGGAGCATTGTGTCATTAGATGAACGCTTTCCAGATGGAGTAGCGAACACTCAAAGCTATCGCATATGTCGCACTACATGTTCTAGCGTTGGGCATGGGCAACAGTCTCTGGATTCTGATTACGTTTCTATACTGTGTTGCTGGTTTTATTCTTGTCTTCTTTTTCACTAAGCAGAGCACTACTAAAGAGCTTAAAGGTGTTTCATTTCAAGTGCCCATTATTGCAAACTTCTACAGTGGCAAATCATTTCTGCCTTGCAAGAAGCCTATGATTACGGACTATTGTCTTCATGCAAAATGCTGAAACATCCCGTATTTGTAGATTATCGGGTAATTTTGAGAGATTTTCTGACGATCTGGCCGCTTCATTTTCCAAACTGCAATCTCAGTAATTTCTGGTTGTGGGTTTTCTGAAAGACCCACAGCCATGGAGAAAGCATACGGACTCTCCTTGAATTGGAAACAAGAATAACACTCCATGTTGATGCAACTCTTCAAGAAACATTTCGCGTTGCTGTTTGAAAAAAACTATAACAAGCTTTGAACATGTGATTGATACAAATGGAATGAACTTTGAGCAAATAATGCAATTAAATAAAGTTTTGGGATTCAAATTTGCATTTGTTCGTCCTTTATGCTCCATCTTTTCATCTGGTCCTCAAAATTTGAACTATTGATTTTTACTGCAGATTAATTTCCCCATGGTTCAAAATGACGTTTATACCGAATTTCAACAAAATATGTTAACCAGAACTGTCTATTCATAAGTCTGCGTAGGGTCCCTTTAATTATAACCACCCTGTATGTCTGTATAGCCCATCAAAAAAGTATTTGAATTCTTCATATGTCATAATTTTCAAGTGTTAAAGTCTTTAAAAAATGTGTAATTTGATTTAATGTTGTATTTAAATATACATAAATCATAACGGAATAACGGACCGTCTCTCCTTATATTTATTTTCATATCATGTTCATCTTTCACAAGACATTTCTTCTTTTTCTTCTTTTAAAAGATTTCTCAATCAAGAAGTTCCTGAGAATGAAATTAAACATTAGCTTCCCAAGAAATTTACTGGGAATGAAATTTAACAAGAATCTCTCGAAAAATCTAAAGAGAATGAAATTTAAAGAGAACCTTCTGAGAATCCCATCCAGAGTGGAAACTAGAATTCAAAAGAGATTTCATTGGATGATTACTTATTAAAAACCAAGTAGAATATCCTAAAAAACTTAAACAGTTGATATTTAATTAGCATATTTTTCATCAGAAGCTATTTTAAAATAGTTAAAACGGATTTTCTAGGAGGTTATGACGAAAACCATCTTCACCAATGTAGCATAGTTTTCATGTTGAAATTTCATTAAACAAAAATCAGAATGAGTTGCGAAAATGTTTGATTAAATAGTTCGCAGAACGAATAGCAAATAAGATGATTCACTGATAAAATTTTGAATTTCTATATCAAATTTTAAAGACGACACTATAATAAAATCTAATCATTTAATCTTTTCTTAGAATTATTCTTTTACTTTGATAATATTTTTACCTGGGCATGTCCTTTCAACTGTATTTTTTCGCATAACTTTATTATCAAAAATATTTTAATAGTATTAAAATCAATAATTTCTCAGAATTTTCTGAAATCTTTTGCAATTTCACTGTTTTCTGATAAGTTTTGTATAAAAATAATTTCGTTCAAATATTGGGGAATCGAGTCTGTTTATTGAATTGATTTTTTGCTTGTCTTATTATATTACATTATAATTAGTTTGATAAGAATACATCTTTTAGTATTATCGATAACTAATTATTAATGTATCAAAATTATATTTATATATATTAATACCAAATTTTTTAAAATTTTCATTTTATTTCTGTGCCATTTTTCTTCCAACTAATATATATGTTAAATTGTGAGTATTAACTGTTAAATTGTGATGATGACGGATTTAACGTGCATCAGACCCTCTTACACGACGATTCTTAGGTGAAATTGGGTCTCGAGCCTGATACCCTCCGGTTACGAAGCCTAGACCTTAACACAAGGCCACTGCGGCCAAATACGTGTGGAGTTTTCCTCAATCTGTAATCTAAAGGTCAGCATTATTTGCTCCAAAAGTTGATCTTATTCTAAATCTAATATTTCTGAAGGATTCAGTTCAAAAGTGCTGTACTGACTTTGACATGACTGACACATTTCCCATAATTTATATACATCTTGCTTGAAAAGCGTAACTTTGAATGTGAAAAACAGTTCCTTTGTTTATAAATTTTTTTATTAAATTGTCACTTATTTCATGGAGTTTTAAAAAAACAAAATTTCTACTTACCGTATATACCCCTCGGTTCAAGGTCGCGGGCTCCATTCACTGTTACATGTAGAACGGGAATTCGTGGCTGTAAAATGACACGTGTTAATCATTATTTCCTGATATTTTTCAGTTTAAATAAAATTAAGAAAATAGAATGCTAAAATTAGCAATGTAATTTATGAAAGAAATTTAGAAGATATATTTTTCACTGCTCAATAACAGCTAAATTTTTTCAAAATGGCTGCATTTTTGTAACTATGTACTTTGTAAATGAATGTACTTTGTAAATGAACTATGGAGAAAGTATTGTAATCGCCAGAACTCGAAATTTTAACGAATCTCCACGTTTCAAAACTCTTTGAATTGAACTTAATGTTGTAAGGAAATTCAAAAGAGAAAAAAAATATGTTCGGCTTCAAAAGCATTCGAGATAACGAAGATTCGCTGAATTCAGTTAAACATGTGACAGAGATTGAGGGAATAAAATCATTTACACAACAAGTCATTTTATTCTTAACAAAAATAATAAATAGTGAATTATAAATGAAAAATATAAATATACTAGCAAACAAATATCTGACTTGATATTCATATTTAAAAAAATATAAAAAATTTTAAAAAAATGGGCATTTGTATTTTTTAAAAAAGTATTTACAGATTAACAATGAAGATAAAAATCTAGGAAATATTTAACATCATAAAATACTGCTAATATTTTATATGTATATCCTTTGCTGCAGTTAGTGTACTGATTGCACTAATTTTTGACAAGTTTCTTCTCTGATTTCTACCCATTCATAACTTCAAATCAATTTGTTTAAGTTGTTTCTTTTTGTTAATTGCAATCAAATTATGGGCACCTCAAACATGGGGATGAGAAGTTGTCATATAAGTAATCAGCATTTCGTTCCCTGGTGGGTAAAAAAAAAGGTTGTGGGGTCGAGCTGCCCCCACTCCGATGACATGTCTTAATTTGGAATTTCAATAGTTCCTTGTAAGCCAATCCATCAAGCATCAACTATCGTCTTACAGCTGACATATGATGAGATGGAGCACCATCTATTTGTGATTATTGTAAAAGTACTGTCGAAGGTCAAACAGTTCAAACATAATGCCATTAAAAAATAACTAAACATATCGTTCACCATTCAGTAAAATATTGTACAAAATGGGACCAATCGAGAAGTTTCGTTCGAAAAGTGATCATTTTAACGATTGTTGCTTTCATTTCGATTAAAGCGACGTTCTTTTGTTCAAATGTTGTTTGTTTCTGATTAAAAAAGATTTAATTCCTTCTGTAGTGGGGCCCAGTTGTAAAATTCTAGACATTCATAATGACCTGATAGTTTCTGTCCATGCAGTCCACGAATGATGTTTGTATGCCAGTAATTACGTTGACGTATTCTCTGCACTGTCATTTTTAAATGAGTTCTAAATTGACTATTCGTACACTAACATGAGGGTAACATTTTAGAGGTTAAAAATTTTAACATTAACATGAGGGTTTTTATATTTAGAAATTTTGAAGAAAAAAATATTATGCAGGCATTTTTAATGTATGTAAATGTTAATATTTTAGATGCTTTGTTGATGTAAATAAAATGCAAAAATGTTAACATTTTTTAACATTAACATTAGGATGTTTTATATTTAGCAATTTTGAAAACAAAAAACAAATCCTTTTTTGGTATAAAAATATTCATCATTATCTTTTTAAAGAAAAGAACAATTTTTTTAAATAAACTATTTACGTTTATTTATTTTTTATTATTAGGCAAAACAATGAATGCATCGAAATGCATTTTTACTGATTATATATAAATTGATAGAATTATATTTCATCATATCCTTATTAGTTTTCAACATTTTGAATCATTGCTGGACAAATAAATAAATAAATCCCAGATATTTTAATCTTGTCGCTTATGTTAGAAAAAAAAAAATTAAAAAGTGGATTCATAAAAAATATGATAATACTAAAGAACAAGTTTTTGGTATAACTTTAAGACAGAATTAAAATTTTATAGAAATAATTTTTCATATCAGGTGTTCATTTTAGCTCACTTCAAAAGTAAGCTTCGAAGCCAAATCTATATATATCACACCTTCAACGTATTTTGCCTAAAGTTTATACACGTCTACACTCATGTCCAAAATTAAGGTCACAAACATAAAATATGCGAGAAATGAAAAACTATTCACTGTGTTGCCACGAAATTTGGCACAGAGGTACACTATAATGGAAGAAAGAACATAGACACATAACAACATGGAAAAGATTTTAATTGGGAATTAAGAAACAGGTTATATCAAAAAGTGTTACATCATGAATCAGAGATAAAGCATTTATCTCGGGGAAAACCTGTCTAATAGGGAGTATGACCACCCTGCACTGCTATACAGGCTTCACAACGAGCTTTCATACTGTTTATGAGGGTGTCAATAAATGCTTGGGGCAACAAAGCCCATTCTTCCAAAAGGGTGACTTTTAACTCTTGGAGGGTATTAGGAGGGGGATTACGCTGTGCAATGGCTCTTCCGAGACCATCCCAAACATGTTCTATAGGATTGGGTTCCGGAGACATCGAGGACCAGTCCATACGCCGAATATCCTCTTCCTCAAGAAAATCATCAATGATCTGGGCTCTGTGTGGACTCGCGTTATCGTCCATAAACATAAAGTCTGGGACAAAAGCACCCCGGAACAACCTCACATAGGCTTCAAGGATCTCATCCCTATAGCAATGTACGTTGACAGTACCCGATCGAAGACGTGCAGTGGTGTACGACTGCACAACATTATGCCATCCCAGAGAAGGATTCCTCTGACATCAAATCTGTCGATTTCTTTTACGTAGGAGGGATGATAGCGATTTTCTCCCTCTCTCCAGATGAAGATTCGACGAGTGTCAGTCTGTGTGGTAAATCTCGACTCATCACTGACAAGAACACGCCCCCATTCTTGCTGTGCCCAGGACTGATGTGTTCGGTACCACAACAACCGGGCTTTTCTGTTGGATGCAGTCAAAGGAACGCACTCAACTGGTCGCCGGGCATAAAGGACCCTCTCTGCTAGCCGTATGTATACTGTTTGTCTGAAAATTCTTATTCCAGACTCAGCAGCAAGGTCACGAGCAAGTTGAGGAGCCGTTGTCAGCCTTTGCCGTCGTGTACTTAATGCCAAATAGCTATCATATGCAGGCATCGTGGTTCTGTGCCGGCCTTCTTGGTTACAGTACCACTTGTGTGGAATTCATTCCACAACCTGTATACCACTTTCGGTGCCACTTGTAACCATCGAGCCACCTCCGCTTGAGATTGCCCATCTTCAAGCCTGCCAACGGCTCTCCATCTCAAGGAATCGTCAAAACGATTATGAGAACTCATTCTCACTGGAAACACGTTAAATTTTTTGTTTTAATGAAATATTCACAAAATTGCAGACAAAAATCCCAGATGCCTAAACGGTCTAATTTTAGTAGTACCTCAAAAACTAATGCTAAACAACATTTTTTCTCACAACAAAGGTTAATATTGTGTTACCGGTCCTTCACAATATATAAAACATAATTTGTTTAAATTTTACTGGCAGCCATTTAGAATTACTTTGGAAAACATTTTTGTGACCTTAATTTTGGACATGAGTATACATTTCTAATGGAAAAAAAAATCCTTCGCTTTAAATTTCATTCTTCTAAATCTTTGCGTTTTCTATTGATCGTCTTCTCAAGCGGACAGAGAGGTTTAAATCAAAAAAATAATTTACCAGTATTGTGGAAATTCATCAAAATCTTGAGATTAAATTTTTTGATTAGTGCAATATTTATTCGTTCTTCATATATTCGAAAGTAAGCTGGCTTTAATGTATTTTTTAATATTGAGGCACGAAATGCGACCTTTTAGAAATCAAAGTAAATAATTCAAACTAATGAATGAAACTCAAGAAATTCTATAAAAATACGAAATATGTCTTTTTGGGTTTTTGAATTAAATAAAATAAGATTAACAATTTTCTTCCGCTTTTTGTACTCTCCTGAAGAAGACGAAAATTGATTGGTATTATTTCAGATTGCAAATATTGCATAAAAGATTTCTGAAATGGGAGCGCTTCCATCTAATGAAGCATTCATGAGATAAACAAAAACGACAAAAGATATTACATTCAATTGTTTTAAACGAGTTAATTTCATTTTAGAAAAATGACATTTGATTTGTATTTTCGAAATTCAAACAAAATCAGCAATTTATTTGTAACATTTTTCTTTATTTAAAAGGAAAAGATTCACCCTGGGGCAAACTTCTAAGACATGAGAATTTTTTCATAAAAAAATTAATTCTTGTTCTATCATGCTCTGGCAAAACCTTTTTCTTATTTAATATTGCTATTATCCATGCTGCATAATATAAAAAATATTTTTAATTAAATTAAATGATTTTCAAGAGGCAAGTTATTAAACCAGAAAAACAGCTAGAAGCCAGGTTTCATAAAGGCAAAATTTATTTGCTCTCATTTTTATTATGTAAGAGTCCTAATTCATAATTTACTCACAACCTATATTAAATTTTTTTTGTGTGTTTTTCACATATTAAGAAACATGAATAAATAGTTATTGTTATAAAACGCGATTGTCACTGTATTATTGGAATTGGATTCTCTGCAGAATTTATTGTCTGTAGAATGGAAGCTATACTCAGTTAGAAATGATATTTTCATTTAAAATCGAAAATAAAGAAAAAATCCAAAAAGCCTCAAAATCAATTATGTAAATACAATATAATTTTGATTTTATTTTCTCAGTAAATTAATAAAAAGATATAACTTGAAATTTTTATTGAATTAGTTGTAAAATGCTAATACTTATATGTTGCTTTTGTATGCCTTGAAACGTTTCATATCTTAAAATACGTTGAAATAATGCCAACTACGAGTATTTATTATTATCAGGATTCATTGTCACAATGAATACTACGACAAAATGAAACAAAACGAGATTCATTATGATGTCAGAAGTTCCTAGATGCAATCGCACGATGATTTCATTCGTGTGAGTTTGTTACACAAAGTAAAATAAAAAATAATTATTAATCATATTTAATATTCTTTATATATAGTATTATCAAACGACATATTTTCATCAAAGTACATTCGACTTATGTAAGATTTCATATTTTACACTGATTTGCTTAGCACTGATTTGTTTCATGCTTGTAAAGATGGAATTGTTTAAATTGATTTTTCAGTCTGATGTGTAAAGTTTTGAAATTTTGCTTAGTTATATACTTTCGATAGCAATACAATATTTAATATTTTCAGACCTTAATCAGTTAACTAGATTAAATTTTGATCTCATTTGATTACCATGAATTGGTATTGAATTTTAGAGTATATTAACTTCAGGAAATCGAAATATTTATGATAATAGTTTATTACTTAAAGACTAAAATGGGATAGATAATAATAATAAATGATCCTTATGTTTTAACAACACTAATAAAAGTTTTAAAAAAACCGTCTTTATTTAAAGAAAAAATTAAAAGAATTCTATAAGAAGAAGTTCAAGATTCAAGATTCCAAAACATTTACACTAATAAATTATTAATTAAAAGCTGAAAAATAGAAATTAATAATAAAAAATAACGTTTTAGTAACATTAATAAAGGTGCGTTTAAAATGTTTTATTGAAAAAAAAAAGAATTTCTTATTCAATTCATCTCTAGAGCTATCGAGAAGCAAAAAGTTTTTGCATATCTGGTATGGTTTTGGAAAATAGTAAAATACATATAAGGAATCAATAATGTATAAATTTAATATAAAAATTCATTTTTATACCTTTTCTTTTGCTATCATTTTTAATATTCTCTCATGATCTTCATGAGATATCTTGAATGCCTTTCTAGCATAACGATACAACTCAACGACACTATGTTGATGTCTCAGTCCGATCTGATATCTGATGGTATACAAAACTTGGGGATAGAGCGTTTCAAACTGAAATAGAAACAATAGTTTTAAAATGCATACAGAATTTTCGATCTGGAAGAGTTGCATCAAAATTTAATAAAAAAAGAATATTTATGATATCTTTTAAAAGGATAAAATATGTTAAAAAAATTCAGCTTGATGAATAAATGAACTTAGTTGAAGAAAGGTAGATATTGCTGTCTAGCACATATTATTATGAAATTAACCAAATTCATAATCCAGCACTTTCTATTATTTATATAAAATTAATATTTATATATATTTATATATTATATAAAATATTTCGTTATAAATTTTTACAGTGATTATGAAAGCTATTTCTTCTTTTTTCGAAAACAGCAGTTAATTTCGTTGTATAAATTGAAACATGGCTAAATACAATTATTTGATAATTTACTTAATATTTTTTATAAAGAACAATTTAGTAACTTGCTTTCAACACATTTGATAGTTACTTAAGAAATAACACAAACAAAATATTGGTGATAAAAGTAAAATCTTTAAATATGCAAATTACTATTATTTGTTGTATTAAGTTCCAAGAGAATAAAATGAAATAGAGAAAAAATTAAACAATTCTAAGTAGAAGAATTCTAGAATTATAAGAAGAAGTATTCTAATTAGAAGTTGAATCCTTCTTATTCATGTTTTTTGACAGTTATTTAACGTCGCACTTTATACATGTTTTTTGTGTATTGTGCTTTAAGGGCTAAATATTTATTGGAATCGCATTTAATAATTAAATAAATTAATTTAGAATTAATAGATTGTGCCTAGATCACTGTGCTTTTTGTTATGCACATGGCGCGAAAAAGGATTGCAGCCCCAGCATCTTGGAAAATTAAATTATTCTTCATTTTATAATGGTGAACTCCATAATGGTGGTCCATTATGGAGTCTACTGTAGTTTGTGTTATTGAATTTCTCGAGAAAGTTATTCAAAATTGGGAAAATTACATTACTTTCATTTTCAAACAAGATCTTAAACTCACACTTTTCAGCTGATTTCTTAGTTAATTCTTAATCAAATTTATGTTCGAAAACTTACGTTGATACGAAAATCGATGGAATGCAAAATGCATAAATTTCCCAGTAAATTGAATAAAGTTATCAGATAAAATATTGCAGGTATCGTAAACAATTTGATCTTGTCTTCGAAGATTTTCTATCCCACACAATTTATACTATAGAGAAAAAAAATATTTTTGTCTCCGTAAGTTTTCTTTTAATTTTCATGAAATTTGACTATTAATACCTATTTTTCTTGATTTTTAAATCTGTTATTTCTATCTGAAGAATTTATGACGGCCGAAGCATGAAGTAAAATGAATTGACGCACCCGCGCTCATAATATAAAGGCTCCAGTTGCAGCTTTAACTCCAGTTTCCTCTAGAGTTGCAGTTGATCTTCAGCTTCAGTTTTGGTTCCCTGTTTTCCCTACAGTTCATCATCTAGAAGATATAATGGCTCCAATTGTTCCAGAAGATCAACTTTTGCTGCTGCAATCTATTGTTATCTTCATTTTGTTTGACTTGCCTTTTTAACTATTGTTGTTATTTTTTATTTAAGAATTTCATTACTTATCATGTGGTAATATGCATAGCAATTTTAATAGTGATTCGGTACTGGAGATTAATTCCAGCCAGAAATTTCTCGTTCAATAACATGAAATGGTGAAAAATTAGCATTGGTAGAATCAATTTCGAGAGGATTCAATGAAAATGAAAAAAAAAAAGTGCTCTTTTGCCTTTCGAAACTCTTTAAATCTGGCATCAAATTTGAAACTTAACATATTTTAATCAACTAATTATAAATATTGATATTTCTTCAATATAGCAAAATATAGTAATATGACTTGCTCTATGCTCGTCAGAAACAAACATAATTTTTGACCAAAAGTAAGTATTAAAACCAAAATAGTTGTATTTATCTTCCCTTTCATGTTTAGTCTGTTTTAATGTTAGATCAGATCTACCGAAAAATGAAGTTTTTGTAACAATTTTTGATTATTGACTGCTACGTAGTCATGATCTTTTTGATTTCAATATATTTCATTTTTTCAATACAAGCAGAAATTCACATTAATACCTCTCATCTGGAAAACCATTTTATTGAGCAAAAGAAGTAAAAATATTGACTGTTGACTTTGTTAAAAAAATTCATTATATTGTTGACGATATAGTTATTCTTTTGATAATTTGCACACAGTTTGTACAGTCCGTCAAAGAAGTATGCTTGATAAAAAAGGCTTGTCTTAAAAGTATGCTCTGCACAATTAGATAAAATGCAATTATAATTTTCATGCAAAGGATCATCTTCATATTTGAATTTACAAATATTTCCGTGATTCAAATGCTTCATATTTAGATTTTACCCTCAATTTTTTTCAACTACCAATACTCAGTTTTGAATAGGTATCCAAATTTTCCAGATTAAAACAGTTCAAATAGATATAAAGTTTTGTAATTGTGAGTAAATGTTTGATGATTGATAAAAAATTGAAGTTTGGAATTCTTAATGTTAAATGAGATCTCTTGTTTTCTTAAAAATACATTTCAGGTTATAATGAATTCTTGACAGCACTTCTTAATTTACATTAAAATATTTATTAAACAAGATAAATGATGTGCCTTTTTTTCAATATGAAAGTTTCTTTTATAATTTTTATTAAATCTTAAATTCATAATTTAAAAATATTTGAATAGAATTGAATAAAAATTTTGACGTGAAGATTTAATGCAATAACAATTTGTTTTAAGATATGTTACAGTAACCAAACGCTTTCAGAGCAGCATAATATTGGCTTTTTAAGGGGCACTTTAACTTTACAAAAGAATGGGAAGCTAGACACATCTATTAAATCCTTCTAGCTTAAAATAAGGTTACAAATCTATAATATTGCTTCCGAGCACGATGAGTTCAATCACAGGAAAGACAATTTTACGATTAGCTCTGTTGGAAGCTGATCAGATGCCGATTGTGTGATCTCAGGGCTTGGCGACAAATTTGGTGACTTTGGTAACAAATAGATAATATGGCGACTTTGGTAACAAATAGATAATACTGGAATTTTCCTGAATTTTGGTGATAGAGCCAATAGAAGCCGAGATATGCTTAATTGTTCCACACCCTTCTCTGCCCATCTGCGGCTACTATAAAAGGCTGGCAGTCTAAGCTGAAGATAATCGTGTAAAGAGTGTGTATCGAGTTGTTGAGAGCGAGTTAACGCCGAATAGTTGTATCAGTTCAACGAATCGCAGCGTTGTGTGGAGCTGCGTTTGCTGAATTGAGCTGTGTGCCGAATCTTGGTGTTTATTATAGAAAAAGCATCGGGTCGTGTGTGGAATAGCCAGTCGACAGCTCCACAGTAAGTCGGCAGTTGGGTAGAGCTAAAGCGAGGAGACAGTGGAGAATTGCAGGCGTTTGGAGAGATCGCAGAGTGTGGCTACATAGATTTCCTCCAGCTGTTGAATTCTGTCTGGCCATTTTTTGTGCTGTGGCTGTTATTACTACCGATTACAACTTGTGGGCTACAATTTGTTGTAGTGTGCTGCTGTGTGTTGCTTGTGTACTGCTTAGCTGGGCATTTGTTGTCTGCATATTCTTGTCTTTATGTTAATAAAAGTCATCATTTGTTACTGAGGCTTGTTGATCGTGCTTCTTTCATCGACTAACAAATCGAAAGAACCCCGAATTCATAACAATAATTACAAAAAAAAATGTAAAGGGAAAGAAAAATCGATACATGTATTATATTCTACCTCGCTTATATTTGAATCGTTTTTACCTTTGAATCCTTTGAAAAGGGCGAACAAGAAATGATTGCAGTTGAAGAAATATATAGGGTGGTTTTTAATTGATAAAAAAAAAGTACAAAAGCAATATTCTGCATAAAATATGGATTTATATAATGCTAAATAAATGTATGAATTAATAAAACATTATTGAATAAAATAGAAAAGCAACTCCTTGTGTGGATATTGAAAGTGGAATTGAATTTGATAAAATTTCTTGTTTAAAAACTGAAATGATTGTTTAAAATATTTAAGATAAATTAATTGTTGTTACTTAATAATATTTTTGTATAAAAGAGAGTGAGAATAAATAGATCCTTAAAAGTGATTTAAAGTGTCATTTGGGGAAAATTTGAGCATATAAATCTATAACAATACGCCATTTCTACTTCAGTTTTAAATGGATATTTCAGAAAATCAACACATGTCTTATTTTTTAATTGCAATTTTTTTATTTTTACTTTATGCTTGTTTTATTTAATATTAATTGCTAAACTTATCTTAAATTTATATTTATTTCGAACAAACTACCCCTCGAAAATACTATTTAACTGCTATTTATTATTTTTTGTATTTATATATATAAATAAATTCATGCATTTAAAAATTTTTACTTGTCATGTTTCATTGCTCAAAACAGTAACTCTTCAAAAAAATATATTAATATCCGTTAGAGCTAAGTTGCCATATTAACAACTGAAATGAAAACTTTAATAAAGGAAAGTGTTACCAGAGTAACCTATTTGTTGCAGTTGGATACACTGAAATACGCCTAAAACTTCTTTTTCCACATCTTCATTTACTTTGAATCGATTTTCAAAAAATTCTTATCTAGGAATTTATCATTATATAAAATTATTTAAAAGACACAAAATAGAAGTTTACAGTTGGACAATCTGAACGATGACGAACATATAAAAATATAAATGACCTCATATGAGAGTGTAGTTTACAAATTTTTAAAGAGAACATTCTTCAAAGCTGAATAACATATTTTCCTTTAATTTTAATTTTTATAGATAAAAGCAATAAAAATTGTTCGGATACATATCAGACGGACTGTACAACCAACTCCGTAGTTAACGCTATTTACATCGAAAAGTTTTGTGTTGCAAATTTAAATCGGCGAGCTTCTGGCTAATTACTTTATTTGTCATGGAAAGCGTTTTGACACTTAATTCTTGGGGACAATGGCATGTCTTTTGTTTTATCATTTTTATTTTGCTTCTAAAATCTCGAAAAAGATATTGAGAGGTTTTAGGAAAAGAATCTTTCCCAAATTAGACATCTATGAATATCTTCTTTGCATGACTTTTTCTTTGGAGGAAAACTTGCAGTAGCTGTATTATTACTTAAATTACTTGATTCTATCAATTTTGAAAATTTTCTTTATTTAATTTCATTCAATGTTTTAGTTTACTGCTTTTCTTCTTTCTTCTTATCACTTCAACAATTGTTTGTGAATGCTTCATGCTAATGTAGCGAAATGAGTTTCTGCTACATTTGATTTCTTATTGTTATTAAAATTTTTTCTTATTACACATGGAATCCTATTCAATACACATGGAATCCTATTCAATACACATGGAATCCTATTCAATACACATGGAATCCTATTCAAAACACATGGAATCCTATTCAATACACATGGAATCCTATTCAATACACATGGAATCCTATTCAATCTAGAACTGCTTTTCTTCTTTCTTCTTATCACTTCAACAATTGTTTGTGAATGCTTCATGCTAATGTAGCAAAATGAGTTTCTGCTACATTTGATTTCTTCTTGTTATTAAAATTTTTTCTTATTACACATGGAATCCTATTCAATACACATGGAATCCTATTCAATACACATGGAATCCTATTCAATCTAGAACTGCTTTTCTTCTTTCTTCTTATCACTTCAACAATTGTTTGTGAATGCTTCATGCTAATGTAGCAAAATGAGTTTCTGCTACATTTGATTTCTTCTTGTTATTAAAATTTTTTCTTATTACACATGGAATCCTATTCAATACACATGGAATCCTATTCAATACACATGGAATCCTATTCAATCTAGAACTGCTTTTCTTCTTTCTTCTTATCACTTCAACAATTGTTTGTGAATGCTTCATGCTAATGTAGCAAAATGAGTTTCTGCTACATTTGATTTCTTCTTGTTATTAAAATTTTTTCTTATTACACATGGAATCCTATTCAATACACATGGAATCCTATTCAATACACATGGAATCCTATTCAATCTAGAACTGCTTTTCTTCTTTCTTCTTATCACTTCAACAATTGTTTGTGAATGCTTCATGCTAATGTAGCAAAATGAGTTTCTGCTACATTTGATTTCTTCTTGTTATTAAAATTTTTTCTTATTACACATGGAATCCTATTCAATACACATGGAATCCTATTCAATACACATGGAATCCTATTCAATCTAGAACTGCTTTTCTTCTTTCTTCTTATCACTTCAACAATTGTTTGTGAATGCTTCATGCTAATGTAGCAAAATGAGTTTCTGCTACATTTGATTTCTTCTTGTTATTAAAATTTTTTCTTATTACACATGGAATCCTATTCAATACACATGGAATCCTATTCAATACACATGGAATCCTATTCAATCTAGAACTGCTTTTCTTCTTTCTTCTTATCACTTCAACAATTGTTTGTGAATGCTTCATGCTAATGTAGCAAAATGAGTTTCTGCTACATTTGATTTCTTCTTGTTATTAAAATTTTTTCTTATTACACATGGAATCCTATTCAATACACATGGAATCCTATTCAATACACATGGAATCCTATTCAATCTAGAACCACAGCATAGGTTCCAGTCTACTCATTTCAAATCTTCGTACATGCTCTAGTTTTAATTCTCTCTGAAAATTATCGATTTCTAGATTTGCAACAATTTATTTAATTGTGAAGATTGGTGTCAGGTTTTTAAATGACTTGAAGACCCAGGTTTGTCTTTTTGTGGTTCATACCCAACATAGTCCATGATATTCAAGTTCGCTTCTCGTATAAAAAGAAAATATTCTAGCATTAACAGTGAGACAATGTGGTATCTACATGATTGACAGCTGGCTCCATCCAAGAAGACCACGTAGTTAACTGAATTCATAACACTCTCTTTTTACCTATATTGTAAAACAGTGTGAATCTCTTGAACCCAAATGCGGATGCGTGGAACGGGTTCATGAAATTCGTATTCATGAGATTTTGGCAATTAGAGTTTCGATGGTGAGAGCACAAGAGAATGGGTAACGCATCATTTTCCTTTGGTTTCCTCGCTGTTGAGTCTGAAGGAACATGATTACTTTAATTCGTGAATTGGAGAACCAATTGATTGTAATCATCCAAAGAATTTAGAGTTAAGAAAGAAGTAAGATGATGTATAAAGAGTTTTGACAAACTATGGTTGAGATTTTTTTCTTTTATTTAAATTTAATCAAATTAATTATTAAATTTAATTAATTAATTTATTAAATTTTATTTACTATTACAGAAAGAACCGTAACCATGCATTAACAAAATTATGTAAGATAAAATGTGTTCCTGGAATAGATGAAAGGGGAAAGAGTTAAAAGCACTATAACATTTGGAACAAGGAATATCTTCACATATTTTAATTAAAAATAACCTATTTTAGTAATAAAAATATTAATTCTATAATTCATCTAATTCTTACCTCTAAATCAGAAAATTCATATTTAGTCCTTCCCGGCTCTTCTGGTGGATTTTTCCACAGCTCAGTTTTCTCCTATAATTAAGATCAAGATCATAATTGAAAATTTACTTTTTAATTATGTTATAATTAAACCAACTTTAATAATAATTAAATAATAATAATTAATACAACTTAATAATTAACTTAATAATTAAAACAACTTTTATAATGTAAATTGATGCACAATTGTTAAGTCACCCCCCCACACACACACACACACTAACAATATCATTTTTCTTCACGATGCTGTGGCAATAAACCACTTTTTACCTATTATCAAGATTTATTTGTAAGGGCCATGGCTCAACGCGTTGTACCGAATAAGAGGGAAGAAAAAAAAGAGGAGACCGTGACAATGTATTATGAACTTATATAATTCCAGAAAGAAATCGGCTGATACAATAATTTGGTTTCGCCGCATCTTAAAAAGTTACAATTGAAAAATAAAAGCCTACGCAATTCAGAAATTAAAGTTAAATAGAAACCGTAGTTCAAGTGATTAAAAGATAATAATTTTTTTACTGTAGACATCGATATTATTTTACATGCACTGTTTCAAAAAACACAGTCAATGGAACTCTTTAACAATTTTTATTCTTCATAAGTTTAAGGAAATAGTCCAGTTTTTATCTATAATCAAGATTCTTTGTCAAAGTCAAGATGAAAGCAATTCAGAGAACTGATCAGAAAGATAGAAAGCAGGAAAGAAATCCGCGAGAAAGTGTTTTGGACTTATATAGTTTTAGAAATGAATTTGCCTTTGTTATTAATTAGGTTCAGTAGTGAACAGTAGTATGTTCCACTCAGAAATTAAAGATACGGTGAAGCCAGATTTCCACTGATTATAAAATTATTTTTAGAAAGTAGATTAAATAGAAATTATTACACCCCCCACACACTTATAGAGTCAAAATATAATTAAAATTGATCCTTTCATTAATAATTTCTTGAAAATAAAAATTAGTGTATCACCATCAAGAATAAAATTGCGCAAAATTTCAGAACTTTAGCAATTGTAGAAGGGAGTGATTCAATTCCCTTTTTATAAACATAAAAAAAAACCAGGTTAAAATTATTGGTTAAGAAAATTGTATTGAAGAAAGATATTAAATGTGGAATAAAACAGATTTTATTTTTAATCAAGTATCCTATCTTTCTTATCCCATCAAGAATGATTACTTGAAAAAGCTATTTCATTGCGTCCATTTTATTGGTCACACAGAAATTCATTTGGTTATATAAAAATTTATTTGATCGTATTAATATCTAGAATCAAGTAGCGATAGTTTTCTAACGAGCTTAAGTTCACAAGAAAACGCCCAGTGCAAATCGTATTACCTATAACTAATCAAAGCAGTCGAAGTTAAACCTTAAAGTGCATGAAACGCTTTTCGTATTTGCTTTCGAAATTAGTCACCTCTGTATTGGAAAGTTTAGAGGACATAAGAGGATACTCACAGTTAAATTGTCTCACTCCCGATGTGTAATGATTATTGATGAAAGAGCGACAGTTTGTGCACAACTGGAATGTAAATCATGCGTGTGTATTCAGAAAATATTTATTTAACTGCCTTATTTAACGTAAATTCTTTCATGTTTGTGAAGATGGATATTTGATATCGAATTTTCTCTCACTTATTGATACTTTAATCCTATAGATAAAATAATTTAGTTTTTAATAACAATTCAATGATTTTTCTTAAGATTAGAAATTAGAAAATTTTAGAAATTTTGCCCTTATTTCCAGACTTAAAAAAAAATTCAATTTTTAGTATACTAATAAAAGACTTTTTCTTGGAAAAGAGGAATACTTTTTGAAATTTCTACTTAATTTTAGTATTTTAGAGTTCAAAGTGTTTGAGTTCTGAAATTTGATGATGTGTTCCTGGTGATGATACCAAATTTTGTTATTTTAGACTTATTATTTTTAGATTGTAGGTCTAAATTGATTAAAATTTTATTGTATCTGAGAGGAAGCACTTGATCGGGAATTTGAAGAAAAATTCACACATTATTCATAAGATTACACAATAGTTACAATAATGAATTATAAAACATATGAAAAAATAGAAATCAATAATAATATAAAAAATTAATTTTATATAAAAGATATTTTGTTAGTTTATCCAAAAGTAGAAAATAATAATTTTGTTCTAAAGTTTGGAGATGAAAATAAAAAATCTTAAAACCGAAAGACTTTGACAACACCACAATAACTATGATGAATACTGTTTGAAAAATCAGTTATCAAACATTCATCAAAAATTTAAATATTCTGTCAAAGTTATAAAAATTCCATTTTATTTAGAGCATTTTTTTATCAACGTGCTATGTTTTTAAGGTTTTTGTTTTGTTATCTTTAGATTTTAACAAAAAAAAAAGTTTCTAATTTTTTGTGAAGTTTAGGTTTGATGTAGCCAGAATCCTTGATTTATTCATTCAACTAAACAAATATTGCAAATGAAAATAATACTAAGCATCATACTATTGGAAAATAATACTACTGGAAATACTGCTAATTATGAAGATCTACTAAATTAAATACCCTGCTATAAGAACTAATTTTACTTTTTAATATGTTCTGTTTGTTTTTTGAACACATAAAATATAATTAGTACTTTTTTGAAGAAGTAAAGTAAAACCAATATTAATTCGTTCAATTATCTTTATTATAAT
Organism: Argiope bruennichi; assembly: GCF_947563725.1. Taxonomy (NCBI): domain Eukaryota; kingdom Metazoa; phylum Arthropoda; class Arachnida; order Araneae; family Araneidae; genus Argiope; species Argiope bruennichi. The sequence continues at coordinate 22,706,047 of NC_079163.1, forward strand.
GTTATCAAAGCAATTTTAAATTGGATTATTTTCCGATTCGGAAGTTATTAGATTGAAAAATTTACATTCGAGAATAAGCGAAACACGAAATCAGACACCTAATTCCTCATTAGTTTTAATTTTAATGAATTGAAATAATTAGAAGCTCAAATATGAATACCAATATTGCATTATTCCTAATATCATTTTAAAATTAATATCACATATTTGCAAATTGATATTTAAAATTAGAAGGGATTCGATGATTAAAAGAAATTAATTGAATTTTCGAAATTTAAACAAACAAGACATCAAACAGAAATCAGAAGATTGAATTTTACGGTTCATATATTTCTATGAATAGTTCGATTTTCATCAAACAATGAAGTATTCAATTCTTTGTAAATACTGGGGAAGAAACGCAACCATCGTAAATTTCAATCTGGGTTCAAAGAATTGAATCAAATGAAGCAAAAAATGTATTTTAGTTTACTTTCATTTATTGAAATACATCTCCGTAAAGTTTTCTATTTCTAAAGTAAGTATTTTCAAATATTTTAGAATTGTATATTGATAATTTAGGAATATAGTGAACGTATCAAACTGGTAAGATCTCCTCTTTATAGAAAAAACAATGATTTCAATGTTCTTAATTTCATTTCGACATTTAACTGCTTTAGCACATCTCTTAAAATTACATAGAATTGCAACTATGCATAAAATACAAATCTTAAATACCAAATAACTCTTGAATGAATGGCTTTAAATAAAAAAAAAAGATACTAAAAATATTCAAAAATTTTAGTTTATATTGAGAAGCCATTCATAATTACTTATAAATTTTGCTTTCTTCAAATAGGGCACCCTTTTGTTATTATTCAGAGTAATGAACTCCATTATGAGGGTTTTGAGAACAGGAACAAGATACGAAGTCGATCCTCTTCTTTATATTATAAAGTTTGAGCTAAGTACGTGAGTATAGCTTAGTTATATTAACGTCCCGTTTTAAAGCAACACTAAGGCTAATTTGGTACGGACCTCGTAATTTTGAACCGCGACACCTGAGCTGGCACTCTCCTCCAATCTTCCATACCACACCAACATGTTGGGCCCTGAGGGATTTAACATGCACCAGATCAGCTTAAAGGCGGTTTTTCGGTAGAATCGAGTATCGAACCTGAAAGAGACCTTACTACTACCCCACTGCGGCTATAATTACATGAGAAAGTAAAGGAGAAAACACTCCTGCTGGCTAATTAAATTCATTATGAGTAAAATGTCTTTGCGGACTTATGGGAAGAAAACCAAAATGCAAACTTGATCCTCTTTATTCTATTACGAAACTTAAGTAAATACACAAAAAAGTCGAGGGAGAACACTTCTGGTAGTTAATGAAATTCATTACGACCAGAATGTCTTTGAGGCCTTATAAGAAGACGCCTCAAGTCCAAAATACAAATTCGATCCTCTTTATTATATTACGCAGCTTGAATAAATATACGAGAAAGTAGAGGGGAGAACTAAACTGCTGGCTAATGAAATTCATTATGAGTACAATGTCTTTGCGGACTTATGGGAAGAAAACCAAAATGCAAACTTGATCCTCTTCATTCTATTACAAAACTTTAGTAAATACACAAAAAAAGTCGAGGGAGAACACTTCTGGTAGTTAATGAAATTCATTACGACCAGAATGTCTTTGATGCCTTATAAGAAGACGCCCCAAGTCCAAAATACAAATTCGATCCTCTTTATTATATTACGCAGCTTGAATAAATATACGAGAAAGTAGAGGGGAGAACTAAACTGCTGGATAATGAAATTCATTATGAGTACAATGTCTTTGCGGACTTATGGGAAGAAAACCAAAATGCAAACTTGATCCTCTTCATTCTATTACAAAACTTTAGTAAATACACAAAAAAAGTCGAGGGAGAACACTTCTGGTAGTTAATGAAATTCATTACGACCAGAATGTCTTTGATGCCTTATAAGAAGACGCCCCAAGTCCAAAATACAAATTCGATCCTCTTTATTATATTACGCAGCTTGGATAAATATACGAGAAAGTCGAGAGGAGAACTAAACTGCTGGATAATGAAATTTATTATGAGTACAATGTCTTTGTGAGTTTATGACAGTGGTTCCAAAATGCAAGCTCGAACCTCTTCATTATATTAAAAAAAAAACTTGAGTAAATATACCACTAAGTCGAACAAAGGATATTCCTGTTAGTTAATGAAATTAAATAAAAGTAAAATATCTTGGAAGGTTTATGGAAAGAAGCCCAAAATACAAATTCGATCCTCTTTATTATATTACGAAGCTTGGATAAATATACGAGAAAGTCGAGAGGAGAACTAAACTGCTGGATAATGAAATTTATTATGAGAACGATGTTTTTGTGGGATTATGAATATGAGTCCAAAATGCAAACTCGATCCTCTTCATTATATTACAAAGCTTGAGTAAATATATCAGAAAGTCGAACACAGAATATTCCTACTCGTTGAAATTGATTAAGAGCGCAATGTCTTGGCAGATTTATTGGAAGAAGCCCAAAATACAAACTCGATTCTCTTTATTATATTACGAAGCTTGAGTAAATATATGAGCGAGTCAAGTAGAGTGCACTCCAGCAGGCTAACAAAATTCATTACGAGCACATAGCCTTTGCGAACTTATAGAAAGAAGCCCAAAATACAAACTCGATCTTCTTCTTTAAAATACAAAGCTTGAGTAAACGTATGAGGAAGTCGAAAGGAGAACAATCCCGCTGATTTTGCTTGCAATACGGATCATAAAAGTACAAAAAAATATTTAAAAATGAAGGAATGAAATGTATATTTTATATTTCCTCATAGATTCTCAATGTCTTTTACAAGCATTATAATTCTCGAAATGACCATAATTACAATGAGGTGTATGGTTACATTTGAATGAATCACAATAAAAGCATGCATTCAGCAATCGATCAAAATCATTCGCATATACCACTCAGCTTTCGACATCCTCATTTAGAGGTAATTGCTGTTATTTAAACATTCTGGTTCATGCGATACGTCTGTTACCAGACAGGGACGCTTTAAACTGAACCCTTAATATCGAATGTATTTTAATGTATCGAAATTATAATGGAGGTAAATTATGATGCTACTGAAGGTTTTAGATCATAAAATGATACATCTAGAAAATTCAATTGAAGCAAATAAAAAAATTAAAACCATAACTAAAAGTTAGGGAATACTGAAATAAAGATGCTTGGGGATATCAGAAATCTAAAAATAAAATATCCAAAAGATTTGAAAGATGAGTTACTGTAATCAGTAACATTAATTTATAAGACAGACGTCATTTAAGGCGATAAAACCACAAAGAAAAATTTAAAAAAAGCCGTTTCTAAAAAAGCGCTGTTGTTCAATTACCAATCAAATGCTTATTAAAAGATCTAAAAGTCATACGGTTTTAAAGTTTTGTTTGATAAAATTTCACCAGAAATTGTTTGCGTTAAGTAAATATGACTTTTAGAAATTCTAAAAATTAATCAAAATCTATAATTAATCAAAAGAAAAATCTATAATTAATCAAAAGAATCAAGGAAGTAATGATTATTCATGTAAACGCCTAGAAAAACGAAAGAGTTGCAGCCGATTCAGTAATCTCAATTTGGAGTACCGAAAAATCAAGTTAACTCATGATCCTGTTCATAGATGGCGCGCGGAACTAGCAAACCTCCACGATGTGAGAACAACGGAGGAGCGTCAAATATACATTACTCTAAAGATAATTTCTTATTTCGTTGCGGAGAGTTAATCAACATAATGCAGTTTAATTAATTTAATGCCTAAAGGGAAATCACGGAATGTTATGCCACTTTTGTGATAGCGATAATTTATAAATTAGGAGATAGAAAATCAAATAAAACTAAAAAAATCAAAGCCTTTGCAAACTTATAGAAAGAAGTCCAAAATACAAATTCGATCTTCTTTAAAATACAAAGCTTGAGTAAACGTATGAGAAAGTCGAAAGGAGAACAATCCCGCTGATTTTGCTTGCAATACGGATCATAAAAGTATAAAAAAATATTTAAAAATGAAGGAATGAAATGTATATTTTATATTTCAAGTTTCTCACAGATTCTCAATATCTTTTACAAGCATTATAATTCTCGAAATGACCATAATTACAGTGAGGTGTATGGTTACATTTGAATGAATCACAATAAAAACATGCATTTCAGCAATCGATCAAAATCATTCGCATATATCACTCAGCTTTCGACATCCTCATTTAGATGTAATTGCTGTTATTTGAACATTCTGGTTGATGCGGTACGTCTGTTAACAGACAGGTACGCTTTAAATTGCACCCTTAATTTCGAATGTATTTTAACCCTTTAAAGGGCCATTTTTTTCTAGTCATATTATATTAAAATATTTTTAGGCTTAAAATTAGAATAAGAAAAGGGATTCATTTAGCTTATTAGATAAATTTAATTTGATTAATGAATAATTTGGTTAATTAATAATTAAGTAAAAAATCAAGACACATCATTTTGTCTGAGATAAAGAACTGAAGCATCTAAGTTTCTGACTTATACTAAAAAAATTTGTCAGAACTTTTGCCAACCTACATAATTTCATACAAAGATTGATAAATTTGGTGGGAAGCATACTTCAAACGGCCCTAGAAAGGGGTAATGCATTTGAAATTATAATGGAGGTAAATTATGATGTTCCTGAAGGTTTTAGATGATAAAATGATACATCTAGAAGATATTTAGACATTATATTTTTCATCATATTGAAGCAAACATAGCTCAATTTTTACATATATTTTATTTTGCTTGTTTACTGTTTGTAAAGAGGGAATCTTTTACTGATTTTTTTCTCACTTCCTAATGCACTGGAGTTTTAAAATTTTGTAAACTTTCGATGGCATTGCATTATTATAAATTTTCAGAAAATAATTATCAGTTATTTCATTAATTCCATTAAAATGTGATTCTATACGAAGTAATGTTATCTGGTAATGAATTTCACAATAAATGATTTTATACTTCATAACATTTTAAATATCTTATAATAAATAAAAGATTAAAATAGATCGAAAAAACTCTTTGCACATTTATACTTTAGTACAGGGTCAGTAGTAACCTCAAAACAATAAAACTGTTTTTGTTTAGAAAATTTGTTCATGTCAACATTATTTTATTAAATATGATTATCACAATCGGTACATAGTGTAAAAAATTAGATTCCCTAATTTTTATTTATTATATTTATTTATTAAAAATAAAAATAAAAATTATCTCCTTGATTTAAAACTTTTTTCCAAACTGGAAATATTTGTAAATTTCGAAAGGTTTAGAAATATCCTGTTAATTCATGATTAAAACTCAACTTGGGTATTTCTAAAATGATAGCGTGTTTTTAACATGCTTTCTGAAATACGAATTTTTCGTTAAGAAATGCCAGGAAATTGTGCGTGGGGGGGGGGCATTTAAACGATCGAGAGAAGTTGAGCCCGAGGCTTTAGAGGGGAAAATCTTCTATTCTATTTTGTAGGAAAGGAAAATTTGATAAAATTCTTCATAGAAACAATCATGTCATTCGGCGAAAATATGGATATTCTATGCTTATATCAGGAACAGTTTCTGCTTCAATGGAGAGACTGGCACAGAAGGATTAGCAAGTTGATATTTCCTTCTAATGAGCGCTTAAACCTAAACGATCGTTTAATTGCAGTTACATTCAAGACCCTCTTTTGCCCTAAGGTTTGTTTGAACAAGAAGGGAAGACTTTAAATACTTTTTGAAAAGAAAGAATGTATTTTGGATCTCTTTGCTCTGATTTTCTATTATGCAATCTACTAATGACTTAGGCGAAATATTTAATAACTTAAACATAACTTAGCATTCATTCTTTAGATTTTCTATCTCAAATAAAATGTTTCGATTTGATAGATCTCAAATGTAAAAACTATATATAAAAAGCATATAAATGTAATGATATTTTAAAATATAATTCAAAACATAATTTCCTAACTTTTATCTTAATTTAGCCCATATTAACTTCATTCTAAAATGCTCACTTATTTCCTGATCCAATTTCCACTTTTTATTTAATTAATTCTATGAGCGATCTATAAAACAGCTGATCACAACATTCTCTCACGCTCTGAGCCCACAAGTAATAATCGGTACTAATAACAACCACAGCACACAAAGCGGCCGGACAGAATTCAGCAGGAGGAGGGAATCTACGTAGCTACAATCTACGGTCTTTCCAAACACCTGCAATTCTCTATTGTCTCCTATCTTTAGCTGTATCCAAATGCCGACTCACTAATACACAACTGGCTACTCCACACACGACTTGATGCTGCTTCTATAATAAACAACAGGATTCAGCACACAGCTCAATTCAGCAAACGCTTGAACTCCACACAACGCTCGCGCTTTGCTGGACTGATACAACTATTCGGCGTTGACTCGCTATGCGACTCTAAACCTCTCGAGCACTCTTTCCACGACTGTCTTTAGCTTATACTGCCGGCTTTTTATTATTCCCGGAGCCGGACAGTGAAGGTTCTGGAACAATCAGACATATATCGGTTCCTATTGGCTCTATCGCCAAAATTCTGGAAGATTCCAGTATTAACTGTTTTGTCGCCAAAGTCGCTAAATCCGTCACTAAGCTCAGCATCCAACAGAGCTCACCGTAAAATGTCTTTCCAGTGATTGAACTAACTGTGCTGGGAAGATTTGTAACACTATTAAGGTATTATCAAAGCAGTTTAGAATTTATTGACCTCTTGCTGTATAAAGATATCTGCCGGGAGCTATTCTATTCAATATATAACTTAGATGCTTCTATATTTCTATAATTAAACAACACGCAATCGTAAAATGTCACAGATTAATTTTTGGAGTAAATTTATGCTTTCTGTACCCTGAGACAAAAAAAATCTGAGTTTCTACATGATTTTAAATGACTATTTTCTTATATATTGTAATGTATCTTTCTTACTCGCTGAAATATTTTTCTAAGTTTTTTTACATGCAAATGAAAAGAATAAAATTGAAATTTCAATTTGGAAGGATATTCAAAATATTTTGACGATATTATCAATTTTTCAATGATTAGATACCTGCTAAAGGTGAATAAGCTTCATGTTCTATTCCCACTCTAACAGATCACCAAAAACCAGTAAAATTCAATTGAAAATCTCTTCCAAACCTAATTACTTGTGACCCAGTAGCCACATACACATTTCGACTAATATGAGGATCTATTTACAGATCACTTTTGATCGAAATACGTACTAAGATCCATATAGAAAATGAACAACATAATAAATGATATAAAGAAGAAGATGGCAAATTTTTACGATAGTTATCAGATGGACATAATAACTGAGCCGAAAGAAAATACATTGTAAGTGATGGGAGCCTTTTCTTTTTGTGATGATACATACATGGGTGGATGAATGATTGAGGTTTCTTTTCTTTCTCGACGGGAAATAAGTTATTTTTTCCCTTGACAAATACTGTATTCAGACGTGTTGTCTCTATTTAGATTTCTCTACATTCATCCTATTCATCGGCATTCAGTTAGAAAACATTAGTAAAGTAGGTGTAAAGAAATAATATCTTCACTTTCATCTTCAGAATAGTAATGAGAAATGACGTTAATGAAATTGTTTATTTAGGTGTGAAATATTAATTCTGAATCGAAATTTTAAATTTATTTTCTAAAATATCACCTTTACAGATCAGTAAGCTTTCATACAAAGGCGAGGGGAGAGTAACTAAGCAAGTGGAAAAATTTCATCAAGAGTGATGGGAGTATGAAAATATTATTGTTATAAATAGAGAACATGTCTGAGAGTTTAATTTCAGAAGAGGTAGCATAGTTTTCTGATATTTTGATGACATTTTTATTAGATAAAAGTGAATTTTTAACAGTATGTGGATTCAATAAAAATATAGCTAGATATTTATAAATAGGATGATTCATGACTGAATTCGATTTATTGGGTGGCTGGTTTACAAAGAAAACATATCGTGGAAATTATATGCCTCTCTATTTTGCGCATTGTGGAGCTTTTAGTTTCTTCTTATAATAAAGAAAATATAATAAGAATTTTGGATTTTTTTTTATTAGAAAAATTATTGTGGGGATTGTACACTCTCTACTTTGTGTATTGTGGAGTACTTAGTTTCTCCTTGTAATGAAGAAAATATATTAAGAATTGTGGATATTTTCATTAGAAAAAATATCGTGGGAATTGCACGCCTCTCTACTTTGAGCATTGTGGTTTATTTAGTTTCTACTTGAAATGAAGAAAATAGAATAAGAATTTTGGATTTTTTTTTATTAGAAAAATTATTGTGGGGATTGTACACTCTCTACTTTGTGTATTGTGGAGTACTTAGTTTCTCCTTGTAATGAAGAAAATATATTAAGAATTGTGGATATTTTCATTAGAAAAAATATCGTGGGAATTGCACGCCTCTCTACTTTGAGCATTGTGGTTTATTTAGTTTCTACTTGAAATGAAGAAAATAGAATAAGAATTTTGGATTTTTTTTATTAGAAAAATTATTGTGGGGATTGTACACTCTCTACTTTGTGTATTGTGGAGTACTTAGTTTCTCCTTGTAATGAAGAAAATATATTAAGAATTGTGGATATTTTCATTAGAAAAAATATCGTGGGAATTGCACGCCTCTCTACTTTGAGCATTGTGGTTTATTTAGTTTCTACTTGAAATGAAGAAAATAGAATAAGAATTTTGGATTTTTTTTTATTAGAAAAATTATTGTGGGGATTGTACACTCTCTACTTTGTGTATTGTGGAGTACTTAGTTTCTCCTTGTAATGAAGAAAATATATTAAGAATTGTGGATATTTTCATTAGAAAAAATATCGTGGGAATTGCACGCCTCTCTACTTTGAGCATTGTGGTTTATTTAGTTTCTACTTGAAATGAAGAAAATAGAATAAGAATTTTGGATTTTTTTTTATTAGAAAAAATATTGTGGGGATTGTACACCTCCTTACTTCACGCATTGTGGTGTATTTAGTTTCTACTTGAAATGAAGAAAATAGATTAAGAATTTTGGGTATTTTCATTAGAAAAAATATCGTGAAGATTGTACGCCTCTCCATTTTCCGCATTGTGGTGTATTTAGTTTCTCCTTGTAATAAAGAAAATAGAATAAGAATTTTGGAATTTTTCATTCACCAATTAGATTCAAAATTTGGTTTGGAGCTACAATTTGGGTGAAAAACAACCCACATGCTAGATTTCATTTGTCAAGCTTGTTGCGTTTCCAAGTCATCAATTTTGCATTCACAATAACAGCCAGATAAAAAATTAACAGAATTGGAAAAAAATTTAATCCATTTCGACCATTCATGTGATAAAACCATATGCGAAATTCTGCGCATCCAACTTGCTGTGATTTTTATTTGTTATATCCACATGCACACGGAAGGATAGACAGACTTTTTCTAAAATTTAATATATATCTACATTCTTAAAGATTATCTAAAAATCAGGAAATTGTAAAGACTGTCTATCTACTTAATTGGAAAAAAGAGGTAAAATAAATTATTTTTGCTTCCTCTGCTTTTGAGTTATCATATTCGCCAGCAGACAGATAAAAAGAATTTTAAAAATATTTTTTCGATTCATGGAGTTCTAAAACAGAAATTTACCGAAACTTTGATTTCTCGTGTTTTTGAGAATCGCTGCACTTTGCAAGCTAAAATCTATAAATGCTGGTATAGACTGATGATATTAATGATTAAATAAATGATTCTAAAAAAAAGTTCAGCAACAATTGCATAAATGTATATAAATGGTATAAAAATAAATAAAGAATTTGATTATCTTGAATACCAGTGTTATATGAATATTTTATTTTTTTAAGCACACGCACACATATAAAGTTATATTTACTGACCGAATCGTAAACATATACCTTTACTTGCAGAGTCACAAAGGGTAATTATAAAAGTTGTATGATAATTCCTACAACTTAAGTAGGTTAGTTCACACTCATGCGATTACTTACTAGGAATGGTAAGAGATAGAACTACTTAAATTTAAAAGATATCAAATATGAAACAAGTAGTAAATAGTAAATTTCCCAGGGCAACATATATAAATTAGTTACTATTTATTTTGCTAATTTCACAAAGAGGACTCAACAACAATAATGAATTAGATGAATATTTATTTAGGATAATTTGTCATTTGATTGCGAAAGAAGTATAAAGTTTTTCCCAATTATTATCTGTACTTATAAGTAATAAAATATAAACATTATTTAAAAAGAATGCATAGTATAGTTAAGACATTAACATTATTTAAGGGAGATCCTGAATAAGTTGATGTTTAATGATTTCGAATTCGTATTTCCTTCGGGCCATTAAAATTTTGAAAAATTCATTAGCTACTCAAAATATTTATAAACATTTTGAATGTCTCTAAGTTCTAAACAAAAATTTATCACCTTAGCATATAAATCACTCATATTATCGATAATATTCTTATTTGGAACTTTGTAATAACAGCGTATAAGCTTGGAAAAATATTTCCAGATTTTTTTGGAGCTATATATTTATTTTCTGGGAAAAGAATATTACATTAAAATGTTTTAGTTAATTAAAACAAAATTTTTAAAATTAGATTAAAAAAATATCTTATATATAATGATAAATAAATAAAAAAACATATAGGCATCTCACCTCATTTGACAATAATACATAAATTTGTTAAAGAAAATTTAAATTTGTTTTTCAGTCAAGTTAATATTTTTCAAAATCTTAGAATGAATTTAAAACTCACAGATATGGGGTAAATCACCTCAGAGAATAGAACAAAACGACTCTGAAAATTTGGTGATTTTATTTTATTTATTTATTTATTGTTAAGCATATCCTACCAATTTCACTAATCAAGGACTCAAGACAAAGGAGAAGGGTGTTGGTTCAAGGTAACCTTTGTACACCTGATGTAGAATTCTTATTTATCTCCTATATAAGGGGGAGATTACTTATCTAGAGGACTTACATGAGAAATTGGCCCACATTAGTGTTCCCATTGGGGGGGGGCAAGTTAACATCCGCAGCCATCTCGAACGAAGGGAGCAATCGATTTAGTTAAAATCTGTCTTCAATTTTTTCATAATCCATGCCGGAAACACTGGAGATTCGAAATAGATCGTACAAAAATTTTCATCACCTTGAAAGTGAAACGAAATTCATAAGAGATGTTTTTGCTTATAAACAGTCTAAAATCTGGCTGAGATAACAGCAGCTATGCACTTATTAATGATTAATAATTACGATCGTTGATGTAACACATTACATCCGTTGATAGTACATTGTGTTACACATAAGAATATATTCAGTTTTGAAACTATGGAAACTGTGATTAAATTGGCAAACAAATTATTCATGACGAGATTATTTACATACAGCATTTGATAAAAAGTTCTTTAAATTATTTTTGATATGTTTTACAACATGTTTAAAACTAGTTTTTGATGAAACTTGCCTATAATATTTTACTATAGACTTGAGTAATTCAATGTTTTTTCACATAAAAACTTTAAAAACAAATACATTAATTTCGGCATCAAAATAATATGTAGGATATTACTTCATGCTGTTATGTGATGCATTTTTACTCGTGGCAAAATCGAAGTATTTAAAGGCTGGAAATTTTAATAAATTTAGTTAGCATATATTTTTTGAAAGAAAAAACTTAAATTACGCCAGGTTAAATATGCTTTTAATGTTTAGAACTTCACCGATTTTGTAATAAAGTAAATTTATTTGATACCATAATCAGGTGATAAGCATAATTGCACTTTATTTTTCCCTACAAAACACGTAACATGTCCAACTTTGAATTGGCACGATCTTGCATTCCTGTTTATTCATTTCAACACAAAATAAAAATGATTTTAAAAATTTCAAAAATGATTATTATTTTATAAATGACAGCAAAACTTTGGAATAAAATTAGATTCCCAAAAAACCTGACGATATATTGTTTTATGGGTAAATTGTATTTCCGAAACCATAAAGACGACAATTTTTCTACGAAATACGCTTATTTGAATTGGAGTAATCATGCATTCATGTTTATTCATTTCAACAGAAAATAAAAATGATTCTAAAAATCTTTAAAAAATAATTGTTATTTTACGAATGACAGCATAACTTTGGAATAAAATTAGACTTTCAAAAATTAAAATAAAATAAATAAATAAAAAATAAAAATTGATGATTCATTGTTTTATGGGTAAATTATATTTCTGAATCCATAAAGACGACAGTTTTTCTGCGAAATACGTTTGTTTGAATTGTCTCGTGATCATGCGTTCATATTTATTAATTTGAACACAAAATAAAAATGATTTTAACATTTTTTAAAGTGATTGGTATTTTATAAATGACAGCAAAACTTTAGAATAAAATTAGATTCCATCCCCCTTGAAAAAAAATTGTTTTATCGTTTTATGGTAAATTATATTTCCGGAACTATAAAGACGACAGTTTTTCTGTGAAATACATTTATTTCACAAAGCAATCACTTTCTTTAAAAGAAATAAGACTGTAAGCAGGATTTGATTTTCCACTTTCTTAACAGTAATATCCTATCGGAAATCCACATTTCATAGACATCTCTTTAGAAAGAGCATTATTTTTATCTTCTGTAAAAGAAGACGGATAAAAAAGAAAGTAGCGACTCATCTCATACATGAGCCCTAATCGAAAACTTTCTCCCCCGCTATAATCCTCTTCCTCGGAAAAAGACCCTTCTTGATTCGTGGAATGAGATAATACTATCGAAGTTGTGTTCTTACCTGGATTCTTTTCTTTACCCTGCACGAAAGCTACTTTTATCCTATCCGCTTTGATTCGGAGAGACAAGAGTTGTTTGGAATTGAGAATTTGAACCGTGCCAAGATATATGTCCCAAATGAAAGTTGAAGCGCCCAGATACAAGAGGAAATTGAGTTGCAGAATCAATCTGGTAGTGATCATTTTACGTGAGATTCATTAGTGGAAAAACTGGGTAGTTTTCTGAAATTTGATGCTCCTGTTTATTGACTGCGATATTTCTAGTTTGCTCAATCTGGTAGTGATCATTTTACGTGAGATTCATTAGTTGAAAAACTGAGTAGTTTTCTGAAATTTGATGCTCCTGTTTATTGACTGCGATATTTCTAGTTTGCTCTCAAAAGTAAATATCTTATATTACTTGATTAATTGAACAAATCGATTGCTTCTGTTTATATACGCGCTTACTTGAATAGGTGTTTTCATGTTTGTAAAGGTGGAATTTTGTTATTGACTTTTCATTTATTTTCACAAATGCTCAAGTAATTGAAATTTTATTTATTTGCACATTCTCCATGACAGTACACTATTTTAATATTTTAAAAATTTAGGTGCTATTTAATCAATTAGTTTAATAAAATTTTGACATCATACTTATGGCGACACTTGAAAGTTAATTTGAGAAAACTGACTTCAAAAGTTTATAACATTTGTTATAAAAATTATAAATTAAAGTTTAAAAAGTAAAAAAATGTAATTAAAAGGAAAAAAATCAACTTTTTAGTAGTATAAAAAAGAAGGTTTTTAAAACTGCTTTTATTAAGTTTATTCGTATTCTAGACTGTGATCTGCGCATAGAGCAATATCCCAGATAATCTTTGCGTTTATTGAATAAATATTTCAAAATATGCCTGAAGAGTTCAGATAGAGAAAAATACCATAAATCCATACAAGAGAAACTATCAAGGGATAGTTTTTTTATCAGAGAAACATTCGTTGAAAAATAGCTCATTTGATTTGAAACTTGGTATTTTCAAAAATTGGCTATAATATTTCTATTTTGCTTGCAATCGTAAGTATCTTATATTCTTTAAATCACTAACAATTTCTATCCGTTTTAGGAATTCTTTGATTTCTACTTTGAGTGCACAATAATATCTAAAACATGCAAAATAGATTACAAAATTTTCTATATTTAACAGTTTCTTATATTTAGCAAATTGCTATATCTTATTAAATGGCAATTCAATAAAATTAGTGAGCATTTCATAATATTTTTGAAGAGTCCAGATACACGAGTGAATTCTGAAATGATTTAAGAGATACCCTCTTTTATTAGTAATTTGAAAGATATTTAGTGTCAAACAAATACGTTGTTTGAAGTTGGTTGCTTTCCAAAATCTGTTACTTTATTTCTTTCTTGTTTTCAAATGTCAGTAACTGATATTTTTTTATATTTTAATGCAACAAAAGTTCGCAAGATTCTAGTATTCATGGTGTTTTTAACTTCACGAGTATACTATAAAAGAAATTGTTTCTAATCCACGAATATAATGTTGTCTTTGTGACAAGACCTTTTTATGGTTATTAAATGAGCTATGTAAAAATATTATTACACATTTCAAAATAGATTTGAAGTGTTCAAACAGAGGAAGGAGCTACACTACTCGTCAAAAGTATTGCAAGTTTGAGAAATTTCATGTTTTTTCATTAATAAATCCCTAAAATTAATATTTTTTTTAAATTTTAAGTGATATTTTCTAGTATAAATGTGGTGGAGAAGTTTCAAACTATTGTACCATCCATTGTGAAGTAATCGTCTGCAACGATTTTGTCATTATTATAAAATCGCTCCAACTGCGAAGGATTTCATTTCGTTTGTTGCGCTGTCGAAATGCGTTCGCTGTGCGTTGCTTTTCAATTTATACTGTTCATTTCTTTTTAAAACGTGTGAATTAACTAGTGAGAAGCGTCAGTCTGTTATTTTAATGCATCAAAAAAGCATTTCAAATGTTAGGATTGCTCATCGGTGCGATGCAGTGAATCGACTGTTTCACGCCTCATAAATAGATTCAAAACCGATGTAACCGCATATAAAAAGCCTAGAAGTAGTCATCTGAGGTTATCATCTAAACGTGCTGCTGCTAAATTGACATGATAATGCCGTACAAATAGATTTGCAAGTTCTGTTACACTTGCAAGAGAATGGAATTAGTACACGTCTGTCATTGCCAGATCTAGAGCAGATCTGGCAATGACAGGAGGTTCTGTGAAGCTGGTTACAAGGTACAAGTAACTAGGAAAAACCCAGTACTGACGTAAGCAATGTGGAAAAATCGATTGGAGTGGGCCAAGTTGCACAAAAGAGAATAGAGACAAGTTATATTCAGCGATGAAAGTCGCTGTTCTTTAATGTCTGACAAGCCTGATCACGTTTGGTATAAAGCAAAGCACAATATGAGGCCAGAGTGCCTTTTTGCAAATCAAAACACTCAGAAAGCGTAATGGTGTGGGAGTGCATATCATATCAATCAATTGGATGACTTCATTTTGTACAGCGAACCATGAATGGTGACAAGTATGTTGATGTGCTAAAAGATCAATTGCTTCGTAGAGCACGTAATATGTTCCTGAGGCATAAATGGATATTTCAGCAAGATCTAGTACCTTGTCATACATCGAAAATGGTAAGACAAACTTTACAATTAATTTTAAATTTCATTTCAGTTAAGTTCTGACCTCCATATCGAAACATTCGTTACTTTAGGTTAAAGTTGCGTTTGCAAAACATGGTATTAATGTTCTCTCACAGCAGGAAACTCGCCAGATTTAAATTCCATTGAGAATTTATGGAGTAAAATGGGGAAGAAAATATTTGAGAATCATCCCAGAACAAAACGAGAACTTCAGGAAAGAATAATTAAAGTTTGGCAGAATGAAATACTACAAGAAGTGTTGTAAAACCTTGTGGATTCCATGCCTAAAAGAGTGGCTGCTGTGATTGAAGCCAGAGGCGGTCCAGCGAAATATTTAATGCTTTTCAATTAACTTGAACTCTTTTATTATTTTTCCTGATCAAAAGAACTTGAAATTTTTTCTTTACTGCATTTTTTTCAGGGGAACCAAAATGGATTCCGATACTGATAACCTGTACATTTTGTTTGTATTTTATTCTTTTTCAAATTAAATATTGCTTTTTGTTCAATAACTTAAATTATATATTGCCTATAGACTAAATTAACATATTGACATAAAAAATATCACTTTAAATGAAAAAATATTACTTAAGGGGGTCTTATTCTTGAAAAAGTGAAATTTCTCAAACTTGCAATACTTTTCACCACTAGTGTACGTAATAACATATGATAATCCCTTTTCAGGACAGCAAATTGCAATTGAAATATTTGGAAAAAAAGATGTTATTGGAAATGTAATTACTCTCAGAAAAGTGATCAATTGTTACTTTTTTGCTCTTAGAATTTATTAACGGATATCACTAATTACAAAAATACTATTTATATAATCCTATTCTCATATCAATTGGAGTTGTATTTACATAATGATAATTTATTCGGAAATTTCCTTATGTATTCAATTGACAAGTGATAAATATTTTTAGTGAATGATTAATAATAATTATATTTTTAATAATAATAATTAAACATTTAAAATAATAATTCTACTTTTAACAAGAGTGATTCTAATTTCATAATAATAATGCTACTTTAAACAACAGTAATTCTAATTTCATAATAGTAATTTTACTTTTCAATTATAATATTTCTACTTTTATTTAAGAGCTTGGTTGATTTTATCAACGCGTTTTGATTTGTTTTAAAAAGTAAATTACTACAAATCTTTTACGTTTATGACCTATTCTAGAAACTTAGAATAACATAAAAACATCTGGTCGTATATTTATATTAGAGAATTTAATTTGCTTGTTATTTAAGAACATCGACTTTTCTAATAGATTATGATATTTCTTTCTGCGATGAATATTAAATATTAATTATTAGCATTAATTAGTTTATGATGTATAGCTTAAAAGGAATGTGTATTCTTTAATCCTAATTTTTTAATTTTGAAAAGTTACTAACCATGATGTGTTTTACCGAATTGCTGAAAATAGCTCAATAATGGCAAAAAAAAAAAAAAAAAAAAAAGGCCGCTGAATTTATTGGCTTTTAGAGTAATCAAAATAGGAAAATTGATTTATGATAATTCTTGAGAAGTTGTACTTACGCCAATTTATATTGAACGTACCATTTTTATTAGAAGAAATAATTTATGAAACAAAATTGATGAAAACATTAACTAATCAGAATTGCTAACGAAGCATGCTATGAAAAGTAATAGATAGTAAATGCAAAACTTGCTCTTTTTATCCAATTTCCGAAAAAAAATTATAAAGTTCTTTTAATTGGTTTTGGAATAAGGGAATAATTAAAGACGAAAAAAAAATGAATTCTTCTTAAACGAACTGGTACGATTGTACTAAAAATGACATAAAAAAAAGAAATTTCAGAACTTGGGAAGATTGATAAAATTGATTTTCTTTCATTAATTGATTTATTCAAGCTGTGACATTTTATGATTTTATCAACCATTTCAAAGCCAATGACAAAGTTCAATGGAGTTAATGGATATAGGTAAGTTCTTCTAAATAGGGAGCTAAATTTTGCAGTGGAATGCATTGTGTGAAATAACATTCTATATTATTTTTGCCTTGTTTACAAATGGCTAAAACTTTCTGAGAAAATGCGATAGTCTCTGCTTTGGCTGTTATACTGTTAAAGAGAACGATAATTATTGTCGTGTAAAGTTTTTTCAAATTTCCACCTACAATTCATGCAAATTTTTTACAATACAATTCAGACAATTACTATGAAACGTTTTGTGCTATATAAAAATAAATCTGTTTTTAATTGTATTCTGTTGAGAAATCATTTTTGCAAAATATTTCATTTCTCAATCAATCAGGTGCAACTCCTCTTAATTATTAGCGTATAAAGAGAACCAAAATACTAGAAGAATAGTTTGGTATTTACTGTGCTTTAAAAAATAATATCAAAAATACTAAATATTTTTATTTTCTGAACATAATTCTAAAGATATTTTTGTTAATTATGGAGGTCATAAAAAATTCTTCATCATGAAATGGAAATAAATTAAAAATTTCTCAAATACCTCACAAAACAATAGGCCGAAAATTTTTTAACATAATTAATAAAAAAACCTTTTTAAATTTTTTTTAAAAACCATAACTCAAAGTTAGGGTATACTGAAATAAAGGTGCTTGAGGATATCAAAAAACTAGAAATAAAATACCCAAACGATTTGAAAGATAAGCTAACATAACTAACATACATAAGCTAACATAACATAGGTAGCATTAATTTATAAGACAGACGTCATTTTAGGTGATCAAACCAAAAAGAAAAACTTTTAAAAAAGCCGTTTCTAAAAAAGCGTTGTTGTTCAGTTACCAATCAAATGCTTATTAAAAGGTCTAAAAGTCATACAATTTTAAAGTTTTGTTTGATAAAATTTTCACCAGAAATTTTTTGCGATAAGTAAATATGACTATATATAAGTAAATATGAAATTCCAAAACTTAATCAAAATCTATAATTCATCAAAAGAAACAAGGAAGTAATGATTATTAACGTAAAAGCCTAAAAGAACGAAAGAGTTGCAGGTTGTTCAGTAATCTCAATTCGGAGTAACGAAAAATCGAGTTAACTCATGATCCTGTCCATAGATGGCGCGCGGAACTGGTAAACCTCCATGATTAGAGAACTACACGGAGGAGCGTCAAATATACATTACTCCTAAGATGATTTCTTTTTTACTTGCGCAGAGTTAATCAACATAATGCAGTTTAATTAATTTAATGCCTAAAGGGAAATCACAGAATGTTATGTCAGTTATGTGATAGCGAGAATTCAAATATTAGGAGAAAGAAAATCAAATAAAATTCGTCCATCTAAATTGAAATTTACTGGTTTATCCACTTTTATTAAATGATACTTTCAGATTTCTAATTTCTAATCCTCATAAATATATCACAAAGCCCTTCTCACAAATATAAAGGAATTTGTTTTTTCTTTAGTAAAACGTTTCCATTAATTATCTTTTGATTTTCAAAACATAAAAAGATTCTGAGAAAGGATTCTTATATAAATTATTCTTATGCAAATATAAATAAGAAAAATTCTTGTTTATAAATTTTTCGTAAATTCGTAGAATTTATTGTTATAATAGTAATGTTTATTCATAAATAAGATTTCAATGAATTGAAATGTTTACAGTAAAAAGGAAATATATAGCTCCCGTTTTTCAAATTTTCGAAAAACCGTAAAAAAAAAAAAAAAAAAAAAAAAAAATATGGAAGTATCAATTTTTCTAAAACATGTGAAAAAGCAGCTTTCGATTAATTAATTAAATTATTCTAATATATTAAGGAAATTATTTTAACACAAAAACAGTTTTTTCAGATAATGGAAAAATAAATAATTCTTGGAGATATCGGTTTCTTGCAAATAATTCTTTATCTAAATATTTCTAGGAAAAAATTTCAGAACAAAAAGAAACATATTTACAAAATATTTTATATAAAAGAAAATTTCAATTGAAATAAGGCTTGTATTTTAGCATTATAAACAGATTTTGTATTTCAGTTGGCGCCTTTCGCCTCAGTTCCGTATGGCTCATTATTTGCTTTAGTTGATCCAACATAAAATCATGCGTCATTTTGTTGCACGTATTGCGTGCTAGTTATATTACATATTTATATTATACTGTCTTAAATAGCTATGAGTAAGAGATTACTTACTGAAGGCTATTTGACAATAAAGGAATACTAAACAAAAATTGCTACTACGACCCACTCTAAGGCACACGGAATGATTAAATGATATTAACGCCGTGAAAGTAAATGCGTAAACTACAGTTGATACTTAAGAGCCATAACGGGCCAAGGTATAACCACTCATATAGGAGGTATGACCCGCAACCGTTGAGGATAGCCAATTTTCTATATCCTTCAGATTTTAAAGAGGAAATAAAAGGGAAGTAACCACTCATAAAATAGTATATGTAATTAACACTTCTGTAGAATGGAACTCCCTTCCATTTGTAAAAAAAAACTTCAGTTTGAAATGTAAGTTCTTTTTTTTTTTTTTTTTTTTGATAGTACTGCTATACAACTTATGGAAAATATGAATTTCAAAAGCTGAAAAAGAAGAGACCAAAGTGTAACAAAAGTGTAAATTATTCTTTTCGCGATGATTATTTTTTATTATGTATTGTCTCTGATGATAAAGACTTTCTCGAAATTTGTTTCCACAAAAATTCTATTATATTATTTTTATCTGATGTATGGTAAACACATCGGAATCATATGACCTTTGAGTGATGGAATGAAATGGTATGGAAGCTTAGAAAAAAGTGAATGGGCTCTTTTCCCGTCCACGTTATTTGATCATGACTCCAACTGTGAGATCCATTTTCAAATAGAAATCAGTGATGGATTTAGAAAATGATGACCAACTCTTGTTTTATTTTAAAATTTAATTTGCCAGTTTTCGGTGCTGAAATATATCTGTTAATAATAAAAAGAATCAATTTTTAAAATTATTTTTTTGTATTTCCGTCGGAACTCCGTAGGTTTTAAATTAACCGGTTGGGACTCCTCTTATCTATTTGTGTATAAAGAGAACCAAAATACCAAAAGAATACTTTGGAATTTACTGTGCTTTAAAAAGTAACATCAAGAGTATTAAATTTCTTTATTTTCTGAATATAATTCTAAAGATATTTTTCTTAATTATGGAGCTCATAAAAAATTCTTCATCACGAAATGGAATGGACTGACTGACAGAATTTTTCAAATACCTCACAACACAATAGGCCAAAAAATTTTGAACATAATTCAAGAAGAAAAAAACCTTTTTTAATTTAAAAAAAAATCATAACTCAAAGTTAGGGTACACTCAAATAAAGTTGCTTGAGAATATCAAAAAACTAAAAATAAAATACCCAAACGATATGAAAGATAAGCGACCATATTCAGTAGCATTAATTTATGACAGACGTCATTTAAAGCGATGAAACCACAAAGAAAAACTGTAAAAAAACATTTTCGAAAAAGAAAAAAAAAACGATCTTGTTCAATTACCAATCAAGTGCTAAAAAAGGATCTTAAAGTCATTCAGTTTTAAAGTTTTGTTTGATAAAACTTTCACTAGAAAATTTTTGCGATAAGTACATTATGACTTTTAGAAATTCCAAAATTTAAACCAAATCTATAATTAATCAAAAGAAACAAGGAAGTAATAATTATTAATGTAAACGCCTAAAAAGACGAAAGAGTTGAAGCCGATGCAGCACATCTCAATTCAGAGTACCGAGAACTCGAGTTAACTCATGATTCTGCTCATAGATGGCGCGCGGAACTAGCAAACCTCCATGATGTGAGATCAACGGAGCATCTTCAAATATGCATTACTGGAAAGATAATTTCTTTTTTACTTGCATAGTGAAGTTTAATAAACTTAATGCTTAAAGGGATATTACGGAATGTTAATTGAGTTATTTTATAGCGGTAATTTATAAATTAGGAGAAAGGAAATCAAATAAACCTAGTCAAGCTTAATTCAAATATACTGGTTTATCCATTTTTAATAAATTATAATTTCAGATTTCGAATTTCTAATCATCAAAAATATATCACAAAGCTCTTCTCAGAAATATAAAAGAATTTGTATTTTCTTTAGTGATATATTTCCATTAATTATCTCTTGATTTTCAAAATATGTAAAGACTCTGGGAAATGATTTTTATATAAATTTTTCTTATGTAAATAATATAACTCTTATATAAATAAAATAAAAAAAATTCTTACTGATAAAGTGTTCGTCAATTTTTAACATAATTCAGGAATAAAAAACCCATTTTAATTTTTTTTTAAAATCATATTTCAAAGTTAGGGTATACTGAAATAAAGGTGCTTGAGGATATCAAAAAACTAGAAATAAAATACCCAAACGATTTGAAAGATAAGCGACCATATTCAGTAGCATTAATTTATAAGACAGACGTCATTTAAAGCGATGAAACCACAAAGAAAAACTGTAAAAGAACATTTTCGAAAAAAAAAACAAAAAAAAACGATCTTGTTCAATTACCAATCAAGTGCTAAAAAAGGTCTTAATGTCATACAGTATTAAAGTTTTGTTTGATAAAACTTTCACCAGAAAATGTTTGCGATAAGTACATTATGACTTTTAGAAATTCCAAAATTTAATCCAAATCCATAATTAATCAAAAGAAACAAGGAAGTAATAATTATTAATGTAAACGCCTAAAAAGACGAAAGAGTTGAAGCCGATGCAGCACATCTCAATTTAGAGTACAGAGAACTCGAGTTAACTCATGATTCTGCTCATAGATGGCGCGCGGAACTAGCAAACCTCCATGATGTGAGAACAACGGAGGAGCGTCAAATATACATTACTGGAAAGATAATTTCTTTTTTACTTGCATAGAGTTAATCAACATAGTGCAGTTTAATAAATTTAATGCTTAAAGGGATTTTACGGAATGTTAATTGAGTTATTTTATAGCGATAATTTATAAATTAGGAGAAAGAAAATCAAATAAACCTCGTCTAGCTTAATTGAAATATACTGGTTTATCCATTTTTATTAAATTATACTCTTCGATTTCTAATTTCTAATCATCAAAAATATATCATAAAGCCCTTCTCAGAAATATAAAAGAATTTGTATTTTCTTTAGTGATATATTTACATTAATTATCTCTTGATTTTCAAAACATGTAAAGATTCTGAGAAATGATTTTTATATAAATTATTCTTATAGAAATAATATGACTCTTATATAAGTATTAATAAGAAAAATTCTTGTGATAAAGTGTTCGTCAATTCGTTGAATTTATTGTTATTATAGTAACTTTTATTAATAAATGAGATTTCAAGGAATTGAAATGTTTATAGTAAAAAGGAGATAGTTCCTTTTTTTCAAATTTTTGGAAAACAGCAAAAAAAATGGAAGTATCAATTTTTCTAAAATATGTGAAAAAATACATTTTGATTAATTAATTAATATATTCTAATATTTTAGGGAAATTATTTTCACACAAAATTATGTTTTTCGGATAATGGAAAAAAAAAAAAAAATATCTAATATTTTTTTATTTTTATTCTATAATCTATTTGAATATGATTATGGGCTATGAAAAAAGAATCTTTATCTACAGAAAGAACATTTTCTAGCATGCATTCAAATATAAAAGCTATAAATGCAATTAATTGAAAATTTCACTTTCATTATTTATTGGTTATTAAAAAAAATACTTGACTTCAATTTTTTCCTCGTTTTTTTTGTATTTAAAGAATACAAATTGATTTTTTTTTCCTTTTAAGCCTTTTTGACTAGCTAGGCGAGAAAATGAATCAATTCGATGCGAGTAATAAATTTTTAATTTCTTCAGATTGAAAAAAGACCTTGAGCCCTTTTCTTCATCACACATGAAATAAGAAAATTAAATTAATATCTAAGATTGCTTTAAGATTTTTAGTTTCTAAACCATTCCTTGTGTTAGCACCAGAAATATATTTTTTATAATAAGAAGCATGATTAAATTAGATGACTTAATTTATGAAAGAAATATTATCTCACATGACGTATTCGTCATAGTATACAACGAAGAAAAGAAAATTGCATTTATATTTTTGATTCAAAGTTATTACCTCTTACTCTCATAATATAACACATTTTATTGATAAAAATGAATGATTTTAAACAAAATTTAGAAAAAATTGTTTTGATCCAAGACTAGAGGATTTTAGAATACTTTTTTGTAATATTTTTGAGAGACATGCAATTTTTGAAGGGAACAAAATCGAAAAATTAATTATTTAGGTGCAACATATAATTGGCCATCCAAATTGATAAATGGCTTTAAAATATTTTGTTATCGCTTGAATTACAGGGAATATCTTATCATTAATTGTTCTGGTGAGAATATTACAATTTAATTTTCAGAAGTATAAAATGTTAGAGCATAAAATATCTAATATAAACTAGGCTATTTGATTTTCTTTCCTCCTGAAGATTTATCGCCATTTGATGCTTTATTGCTTTCAACTTTGTAATTGCTTTTGCTGTAAAATTGATTCGGTGCACAATTTCGAATCTCATTAAATCGACTAACAGTCATCATATTTCGTTTCGCATTTCTGCCTCCCAAGCTTTTTCGAAATATGAAACTCATGAAGAGAGATTTATTTTTTCGCATGTTAAATGTTCTGTTTTTTTTTTTTTTTTTTTTTTTTTACTTCGTGTTATGAGTGGGATGCTGTAAATTGCTTTTCAATAAATGCTTGTATAAAAATGATTGAAAAAGAATATTTTAAATCTTTCAGCTTGTTGTTATAATACTTTTTTTTGTGCGTGTAACATGTTTTCATACCACTCAAATAACTAATTTTATTGGCACTGGGACATTATGTGATATTGCCCTTTATTTTATATTTTTTTCCAATATCAAACAATACTGTACATTTATAGTATCTTATGCTACTGTAAAGAAAAATCTCAAAATAATGGTAATCATTTAAGCTTAAAATCGCCGCCCGTAACTATGCTGCACTATTCATTGAAATAAAAAAAGATGTAAAAAAGCCTCTGAAAAATAAACATAATTTCAATAATACATATAAAAATCAATATTTAAAATGCTTATTTTATATTTTCAATGCCTTTGTCTTAGAATAGTACCAAAGAAGAAAAAATAAATCAAAATATTAGGAAATTTATTTTATTAAATATAATACAGATGAAAATATATTTTCGCATCGACAAGATTCAGAATAGATTGCTGAGTAGGTAAATAAGACCTGAACAAAATGTAAACCCATTTTACAAAACCTTTTTAATAACAACATCATGTAAGTTATATATACTTCCCCATTTATTTCGATCAAAATCCATTTACCCTGATTTCATTATATTTGCCGCCTCTCGATATTTTCAAAATGCTTACTACCACTCTAATTGCTTATAATAAATCAACTTTTTGAATAATCCATTTAAATTGTATAGAACCGAAGTTGCAAAGAAATTTCACGAAACTTGTACCAGGAAAACTGGAATTCTTTATAACCTCTCTCTAATTTAACATCTTCACTAATTAAATTATCTATTTAGAATCTCCATGATTAAAGGCAAAAATTTATAAAAGGTTTCTACTCCATTAACATGTAAATTGCTAAACAGATTTTCTACATCTTTTCGTCAGAGATGTAAACAATCCTAAGGAACATATTAATTAAGGCTTGGTGACTGTTAATTTAATAATGTATTATTTTCTAACGAAGGACATGAAAATGTTTCCATTCCCATCAATGCTTCGAATATAAATAGTACTTAATACCTGCATTTCGAAAATATACACAATATGCACATGATATTTACTTTATACAAATCAAATAATCAAATCAAAATTTAATCTATAATCAAAATTTTACACGTATAATAGAGATATTTTTTTAAAAAAAGGAAGGAAGGATATCTTGAAAATTATTTATCGCAGGCAGTAAAGCATAAATCTTCAAAAATCATTTTAGTTAAAAGATATTTATTGTTATTAAGTATGTTTAGAGTGATTTGGTAAAAAAAGATGAAAACGTAAATAAAATTAAATATAAAATAAAAACTACCATCACAAAATGCTTTGAATACCTTTAGAATGTTTTTGAAAACTATTCAGCATATATAAAAGGATTGAGTTGCGGAAGAAATCACTGTTTCTATTCTTAGAATTCTCTTCCGCTGAAATTCTCTTTCGGTGACAAACATTTTCTTCGAACCGCGAATTCATCTTTTAAGCCATTTCCAATTGCATGCAAGACTGAAATCAGAATTCTTAGAAGCGTAAAAGACCAACAAATATCTGCTTTAGACACTTGCTCCAAGCCACAAAAGAGATGCAGCCATTCAAGTTAAAAAATCTTCCACTGACATTTTCCTCATGATGGAAAGCATTTCTGGGAAGATATGCCTCTAAAGATGTACGATAAAAATAAAATTCCAGAAAAGACAGATTCGAAATTTGTTTGCGAAAGTCCTGTAACTAATAAAGCCATAAAATAAGTTTTAATAACTTTTACTTCTCTTCGATTTTTTATAGATATCCACCAATAAAGGCATAGAGTCCTTCAATGTTTCATTTATGCTATATTTTGAAACGGCGCTTGAAGCATCCACTATCTGTAAGAAGAAACCTTTTCTTTCCTTTTTATTTCAACTATTTCCTTGTAGCTATATTTTTTATAAAATACGACGAAAAAGTATACAGATCGATTATAATTGTAGAAATTTCAACCTTCTGCAAAACTAAAGGTTCTTCGTATAAGGAAATGTATCCTGTTGGTGCGACGACAGATAAAAATGGTGGAAGAAAAATTCAGTGATCATCTCGTTGAAATTGTGTCTCTTCTCCATACATTCTCATGTATGGATATTGTGATATAGGTAGTGAAATATTCAAATCAACAAAAAAGATATTGCTAATAGCAGTGTATATTCACACACGGAATCATTTACCATCTGTAGTCAGTACACAAGCACACAGTAAAAATAATTACAGCATCCGACCATAAATACTTTATTCCTTTTTATAAACTGTCATTTTAAATGTTTAAAAATATGGTAGCTTTAAAATTATTTTCTAATTTTAGAAGTTCTTTTTTATATAAAATATTTATAGGAAGCGGCAAATTATTCTATTGTTTATCTATCATTTCCTTATAATTAGATTCTGATAAGTGTTGCAAAAAATTTCTAATTTTCTCGGAATAGCATCAGTTTGCATTGATATTCAACAAGAAAAAAAGTTGATTTAAAATCAGAAAAAAAGGCAACGAAATTTCATGCAAATTTCATTTTTGTGCTCATAACTAATGGAAAACTCTGAATGTTGATTTAGATATTTAAATTATCTGACGGATGAAAATTGTTATTCAAATTAGGAAGTGCAAATGAAACCTACTCTATACATTTTGTCAAATTTCTTTGTTGAAAGTCAGTCATGTATTGCATAGTTTAAATTTCCATCTAAAAAATTAATTTTTTTTTATTTTTTTCAATTAATATGTTAAGTCTAAAATAAACTTATTTTTTAATTTCGGCGATGGTCAATAACTGATTTACACCATAGTTTCTTTTACGGTATATATTATCATAAAATGTTTTATTAAAATTATGAATATAAATATATTATTAAAATAATGAGACACTTCTCGCATTCATTTTCATGATTTAGATGTTTTAAATTTTTAAAAAATGTGATAATTTTTTTCAATTGCATTTCGATATTTTTTTTACGATTTCAAGGTATTTTAAATTCTCAAAATGTGCATTTACTATTACATTAGGAGTTTCTAATTTTTCCGTTTAAAAGTGGAACATAATTTAGATATACAATCAGTAACCTTACTAGTAATTTTTAGCTTTACAGGCAGTGCATGATTTTCTTTGCATAAAATGCAATGCATGCCGTATAAACATGCATATTAAAATAGTTCATTGTTCAAAACATTGCATGTCATTTGAAAGTCAAAAAAAGTTTAGTTTTTTTTTGGTATATGTGCCAAAGTGTCCGAATAATTTTCTGCCTTCTTTGTTTTTAAGGTGTACGTACACACTTGAAACTTCGAAAATCGGTCAAAATATCGAATATCTTTTTATTGCTTAATAATGTTCTATGATCCTTTAGCTTTCAAATGGTACCAAGATGTTGTCAATATTCGAAATATTTCTCGAATTATAATTATTTTTCTTGAGTTGCTTTCATTAAAAATTCTAGTTACGGTTTTTTTAGAACTCATTTTATGAAGAATGATATTTCTCCACTATGTTGCTTCATTCAAACAATCATAACTCAACAAGAAATGAACCAAATACAATTATTTATATATCAAAATAATCTGTATGAAAAAGCGGATGTTTTGTGCCTCAATCAAAGATATATTTATAGAAATAAAAAAATGACAGAAAAAAATCTCGCTTTTTCTATTCATTGTTGATGAAAAAATTGTTAAAAAAAAACTATATCTTTTTATAACTTGATTGAGGCAGACAACATGAAGACTAATATTAGGCATCATTTCCATCTAAAATTGTGTGTCTGTACAAATTAGAATTTAAGATATCGTGTTTCAAAAAATAGGCTAATTAACTCATTAAATATTATTTAATTAATTAATAATGAGTGTAATATGGTTTTTTCTCACTGAAATGAGTTTAAACATATATTAATGACCTACTGTGAAAAAACTGGATTTTTAAAGTTAAAATAAAAAAAAATCTAGTGTGTACGTACACCTTAACTTCAAATTCAACTTGTGCTCTGTGTAATCTAGTGCTGATTAAATCTGGGACAGTTCGATTTCAAAACAAAATTTTCTGTCGAAACAAGTTTTTTTGAGAAGCAAGAATTGTACATACTACATTACATATAATTATTGTTACATTATGCAACAAATTTTGCAGAGTTACATATTTTTTACATAATGGAAGGTTGGTTACATATAGGATTTGCTATCAGACCTTAGTTATTAGATGATATGTGAGGAGTGTATGAAATTTGGCATAGTTTTTTGACTATTTTTTGTTTCAATATTTTTTTCACATAAGTTGAGGTAAAGTATTGTAATTTCTTATATTATGCATAATTTCTCATGCACTGAAGTCTGAGAAAAATCCAATGCAAAATTTTTTTTTACAGATAAGATCTTATGTAGTTGCATTAGATAGCGGCATTTTATCATTTTTTTCCTCTAAATAAGGCTTTCACGTATTATTGCATGCTCAAACATAATGGAAAGATATGAATAAAGGTTGTTCTTTTATATTTCTAACAAGGCATCTACATATGTCCTTTCTTCTTTATAACAAAGCTTTTCATATGCTTAGTTTTTCTTAAGGTGTATGTACACACTTGAAACTTCGAAAATCGTTCAAAATATCGAATATTTTTTTATTACTTAATAATGTTGTCTGATTCTTTAGCTTTCAAACGATACCAAGATGTTGTCAATATTCGAAATATTTCTCGAGTTATAATTATTTTTCTTGAGGTGCTTTGATTAGAAACTCTAGTTACGGTGTTTTTAAAACTCATTTTATGAAGAATGGTATTTTCCCACTATTTTTGCTTCATTCAAACAATCATAACTCAACAAGAAATGAACCAAATACAGTTATTTATATATCAAATTAATCTGTATGAAATAGCGGATGTTTTATGTTTTAATCCAAGTTATATTTATAAAAATAAATTTTTAATAGATGTTTAAAAGTTAAAATTACAGAAAACATCTCGGTTTTTCTATTCATCGTTGATGAAAAGGTTATTTTAAAAAAACTATACATTTTTATAACATGTTTGAGGCAGACAACATGAAGATTAATATTAGGCATAATTTCCAACTAGAATTGTGTGTCTGTACAAATTAGAATTAAAGATATCATGTTTCAAAAAATAATCTAATTAGCTCATTAAATATTATTTAATTAATTAATAATTAGTGTAATATGGTTTTTCTCACTGAAATGAGTTTAAACATATATTAATAACCTACTGTAAAAAAATGGATTTTTAAAGTTAAAATTTTTAAAAAAATTCTCAAGTATGTACGTACACCTTAAATATGACTATACATTTTTTTCTGAGAATTGAATCAATGTCACCACAAATCATCTTGTAATTCTCTTACTATTTATTATTTATTTTATACATATTCATGTGCATAAAAATTTTAATGCCCACTTTTGTTAAAGAACAAAAAAGTATTAATGACTCTTTATTAAATATTTCCATTTATGATTTTATAGAGATGATTGTTTTATTATTTCCCTTATAACTTTATGGTAAAAAAAAATTATAGCTTAAACTATAAAATATGGGTAATATAAAAACAGATAAAATTAGAGCTTAAAATATTAATTTAATGAAGTAAAACATATGTAAAGGGATACATTGCTTTTTAAAGATTGTTACTAAAATATATAACAGCCAATTTACTAATTATAATTCTAAGACATTAAACATTTTTAGCTGAATATAAATTTGTCTGGAGCTTCATATTTTTAGTTTTAAATTTTAAGGAAATTTATCAACAATATTTATATAGCTTACAAAAATGCAAAGGGGTTTGGAAAATAAATCCGAAAAATAATATTTATTTAAAAATATTTATATATATTCATTATTCAATTCATTTAACAGATGTTTAGAATAGCCTTGAAAAACTAATTATCTTAATCTAGATTATAGAAGCTATTTTGCCTCCAATTTAGATTTATATATTTTTCTTTTGCGAAGAAAATGAAATTCCAGAATTCTATATAAAGATCAAAGGAAGGCTTAACTTTACTTCGTCATATCATATAATTAAACAAGTTGCATCGATTAAGTTGCTTTTAGCTTAATGCCATTATATTTTACCTAAGGGCATTAAGTTTTAACTTATTGCAAAATTACACATTCGATCGATGGAAAATCTTAAATTATAAACCGATTCAAGATTTCAAAACTTTACAGTTGTAGCTAAAGTTAAATTTCAATTTGTGTAAACAGATTTAAGCATTTAGGTAACGATAATTTAGAATTAGTGCTTCTATAATTAAGAAATTTCTTAAGATACGATGTAAGATTTGTCAATTTTGAAAACTGAAAATACATTAATGCCTAATATATGAAATACGGAATAGAATGCGAGATTTTAATCTTTTAATTGGATTGCAATTTATATGGTAAGACTTCTAATGACAGAATTTAAGATAAGAAGCTTACCTGCGAATGGACCAAAATTAGATGAGTTATTTCAAAAGATAATTTAAGAGAGATAGCAAAGATCACTTAACAATATTTCTTCATGGTATAATTGGAAATTCACATTTGCCTACGGATTAATTAAAATTGAATTCTGTTTTTATTGGAGAATTGTATTTATAGACTGGTTATTAGAATTAATGGAAATGCTCTGAGGATTATAGTTAATGTTTAATGATTTAGTTTAAAAACGCTATAAATATTCATTTTACGAGAAACTTTTTAATCCTTAAATAAAATTTTCATTTTTGTCCGAACCGTAATATTTTTCTCTGAGTAAATAAAAATAATTAGCAAATGCAAAATGCCTTTTGTGGATTTAGTTCCTTTTATTTCTTGGACATATTCTAAGAGATAATTATTTATATCATTGCGCAAAAGATCTCAAGTAAAAATAATTTTCTTC
Source organism: Argiope bruennichi (assembly GCF_947563725.1). Lineage (NCBI taxonomy): Eukaryota > Metazoa > Arthropoda > Arachnida > Araneae > Araneidae > Argiope > Argiope bruennichi. The sequence goes on from NC_079163.1 coordinate 22,737,226, forward strand.
AACAGTTCGTTTTTTTAAAAAAATTCATTCTTATAAAAGATGTAAAATAAATATCATTTTTTTAAATGATGGGTTTTAATGAAATCCAAGCAGAGATTCTTTTGATTATTTTCAGTTTTCTTATACATTTGGTGCTATTTCATCAGGACAGTAAATTTTTGATGGCTTAGATTAAGTTCAATCCCAATTAAATTAACATCAAGTTTAAAAGTTAAAAAAGGGATATTTTAAAGTGAACATATTAAGGGGTCTCGAGATTCTTTAACATTTACGCATGGAAGCAATAAACAATCCTTTTTCCAACAAATCTAATTTATGAATGGGACAGTTGTGAAATTCGAAAATTTAACCATAGAATAATCATATGCAATTACATTTGTTTTCATATAATTTCAAGAAAAAAAATTAAAAAGTTATAAGGAAATATAAATTCGATATTTTTTTCAAAATCTTAAAAACCAGTATTTGACTGTTCACAGGAATCAGAATTTAAAATTGGGCAACATTTACAAAATTAATATTAACTTGTAGAAAAATGTTCATTTCAGAAGTTATAATAGTATTTATAAAAAAAAAATTTGAAAAAAATTAATATATTTACTTTAAAAAATTGAATATAATCAATATTCTAAATATTACTTAATTTCAAAATAATTCTTTATTATATTCAGTATTAGACGGCGCCACTCATTGAAAATTGATACTTTATTAAATAAATTGATTAAGAGATAATTCCTGAAAGTATTAAAATAGTGTATTTTTATCGAAAGCACACAAACTAAATTTTTGAATTCCAGCACATCTATCTGAAAATAAACCAAAAATCAACTTCAAAATTCTATCTTTACAATTATGAAACATATTAAGTTAAAGAAAAGTATTTAAAAAATATAATGAGGGGATACTTTTTCTTATCAATTACTCAGAAGATGTAGAACAATAATAACATGAAGATGTAGAATAATAATAAAATAACAATAATAATAACATGTAGAATAATAATAACATGTAGAATAATAATAATAATAACATGTAGAATAATAATAATAATAACATGTAGAATAATAATAACATAACCTCTAATCATTTCCTCTGCTATAACAATCGACGAGGTTTTCCAAACAAGTATTTCATTACGAAAAAAACTAAGTCATAGAGATATTGTTTATCATATTTCATTATGCGTAAAAACAGAAATTAATGAATTTTTCAAAGCATTCCATCTTTCTCATAATGATGATTTTTTTTGGAAATTCTTATAAACAAGAATGTTTGGGAAGAAATACTTTCTTCCAGTCTTGAAACTCTTACGCAGAGATACACATTCATAGGATGCTTTTGATTACCACGCATTCCTACTCATGGTATTTTTACTTCGACTATTTACTCCGAGGGAAGAATTCTCTGTGGTTAAGTCATATTTTCCTTGTTAAAGGTTTTTCTTATTTAAGAAAAAGTACTCTGTAAGAAAGAAATCAATAGTTACACTAAAAAAAACCTAAATGGTAAATTAAATTTGGGCATAATGAGAAATACCTCATTCTTTAGGCTTCTATTTTCATCTGTGTTAATTAAATTCCTCAGATGTTTACCACTTTAGCGTGAGAAGATGTTTATCAGTTTAGAATCAATAATAAAGAAAAGTTATTTTGCAACAAACAGTTTAGCAAACTTTTGAGTAAAGTACTTTATGATGGCTCTGTTCCTAATTGGTTTAATTACCGCCGAGGAAAAGGTAAAAAAAAACTTTTAATAAAGTTTATGATGATTCGCTGTCTTAATTAAATTACTCAGATGTTTATCACTTTAGTATGAGAAGATTTTTATCAGTTTAAAATCAATAATATAGAAAAGATATTTTGTAACAAACAGTTTAGCAAATTTTTGAGTAAAGTACTTTATGATGGCTCTGTTCCTAATTGGTTTAATTACCGCCGAGGAAAAGGTAAAAAAAAACGTTTAATAAAGTTTATGATGATTCGCTGTCTTAATTAAATTACTCAGATGTTTATCACTTTAGCGTGAGAAGATGTTTATCAGTTTAGAATCAATAATAAAGAAAAGTTATTTTGCAACAAACAGTTTAGCAAACTTTTGAGTAAAGTACTTTATGATGGCTCTGTTCCTAATTGGTTTAATTACCGCCGAGGAAAAGGTAAAAAAAAACGTTTAATAAAGTTTATGATGATTCGCTGTCTTAATTAAATTACTCAGATGTTTATCACTTTAGTATGAGAAGATTTTTATCAGTTTAAAATCAATAATATAGAAAAGATATTTTGTAACAAACAGTTTAGCAAATTTTTGAGTAAAGTACTTTATGATGGTTCTACATACATAATAAAAATGGTTTTCGTAACATCGTAGACCTTTTACCACTAAGAAAAAGGTAAAAAAAAAAAAGAAAAAAAAAAACGTTTAATAAAGTTTATGAGGATTCATCTGTGTTAACTGAATTCCTCAGATGTTTATCACTTTAGTATGAGATGTTTATCAATTTAGTATCAATAATATAAAAAAGATATTTTGTAACAAACAGTTTAGAAAACTTTTGAATAAAGTACTTTATGATGTTTCTGTTTCTAATTGGTTTAATATGTCTAACGAATTCCACAAGTCAAAGGCCCATATTAAACAGGAATATTTGTATCTGGGAAATGCTATATCTTCTGTTTGTCAAAGCAGCGTATACATATTTAGGAGACACTTGAAATAATCGTTGACTTAGGCCAAAGAATTTTGCGAGAGATTTGCTTTGTTAGAGAATTTTCAGAAGAAACTGACCCACATTTGAGGCAAATCAGGAAAACCTTAAAGTTTCAGTTCGACTGCAGCAAGCAATTCCTTACCAAAGATACTCAGATATACTAGTTTTTGATTAGATATCTATGTCTTCTATTTTCTGATTAAGATTACAGCTGACGGATACACCCTATTATCTTCTTGAACTGCTTTATTCTCCTAAGCCATGGCATTTTGAACCAACTGAATCACTGTTTGGTTAAAATGTTTTAGTTTTTTATTAAATACCTTATTTACTTACCAAAAAGATTCTGTTAATCGAGGATACATAATAAAAATGGTTTTCGTAAAATCGTAGTCCCTTTACCACCGAAAAAAAAGTTAAAAAAAAACATTTAATAAAGTTTATGATGATTCACAAAATGATTTCAGTTCTTGCAAGTATCAGTTTGTTGCGTGATGTAAAGGCTTTTTGTACGTATTTTAACTAGAATTCTGTGACTTATAATAATAATTGGTCTTATCAGTGAAGGATTAAATACTCATGTAAGATTAAATCTTTTCAAGCAGCATCCACCAAGAAAGTTTTCAGATTTTAATAGTAATAAGTTTTAAAAAAATTGTCGTAGATATGAAGAGTTATTTTGAATTTTTTATTGAAATAATTATCCAGGAATGCAAGAGTTGAATCAATTAGTTAAAAAATAGTTAGTGACGCAAAGATCCGCATCGAAAATGACACATTGTTTGATGTTAAGATCAATAAAAAGCAGCAAAACAAAACTCTTTTTACAAGATGAATTTTTCCAAGAACTAGAAAAAACATTTATTTAAAATGAAAGGATTTTAGATTGTATGTGAGTTTGTAAAGAAAAACGCCAATATCCATGCCAGAAAGGCCAGTGTTATAGGATGAAATTTTATACCTCTCCTTTTAGCTGTGTTTACTGAATCCAAATACAGAAATTCTAGCGAATTTCAAATAATAATAAAATTTCAAACATTGGAGAATGTACTGTAAAAAACATTTTCGTAATATTTCCATGAATTTTCTAGAGAAGAAATGACAAAATTTATCTTTCAGCAGCATTTGGTTTGAATTTAAGTGTCAAATTGACCACTATATAGAGCTTTATAGTGTGTTTCTGTGGGGCATCATCGAAAAGCATCTTAGAAATAGAAAATTTAAAGGTTGAAAGAGATACATGATCCAAAATTTCAAGGAAAAACGCATTAATAAAAAACACACTTTGATACGCGTGTGTTGTCCCAAGAGCCTTTCAAAAGATTCGAGAAATCTAGAGTCTTTGGTTAAATATAAATGTATGTATGACATTTATTTCCTGGAACTACGTTTTATTTTATATTTAGACTCTCTTCTTGTGCCCTTAGGATAGGATCAAAATTTATTAAAATTTTAAAAATACATTTTGAAAGGGCTGTTTAGGCGTATTGGATTTACTGTCTTATTATATTAAATTATCGTTTTCGTAAAACTTCTTAGGAAAAATACGTGGTAAAATTTGAAAAATCTGATAGATTCAAGCGCAATTTATGACGCATACAAACGGCGATACTGACTATTTGATTTTTCTTTAGAAGCCATTACTGCAAATTTCTAGTTTAAGTGACTCTATAGAAGTAATTCCATGTGACAATAACATTGTTTCCCCAATGCGTAGATATGAAGAGGAAGGTGTGCAGCGTTTTAGTCCTATAGCGCTTACCACATGCAAATTTTGGGAATGTTTTTTTTTTTTTTTTTTTTTTTTTGTGAATACTATTATGTAATACTATCATGCTTTTGTTATAAATTTTTACATTTACCACGTAGGTATCGAACCTATACAAGATCAAATGGAAATTATTTTATATACGGCAATTTAAGCAAACCTATTTTTTAAGCGGTTCCATCGAGCTATATATTCATGTTAGCTAATCAACAGGAATATTCTCCCATCGGCTTTCTCGTATGGTAATACAACATGACCCATTTCGTGCATGGTATTATAATGATGAAAATGGAATAGATATTTGTCTTCTTCTTTTCTTGTCTTGATGTCTTCTTTCCAATAGATTGGGTACTCCATTTTTATGGATTCAAAATTTGATACAGATAAGTAAATTTAACGAGAAGGTTATATACCTAATTTCTTTTATCTTGATCATTGCGTTTTTTGATTATCACAGATTGACAGGATACATAGACTGACAGGGATCAACCCTTTGACCGATTTGAACTAAATTGTGATAAGCATCTACAATTCTGTTAATAAAGTCAAGTATCAAATTTAATCCTTCTGATTGTTTGAATTTTTGAGCTTTGGAGTTTACGTCCATGCGGATGGCTAGATAGACAGACTTCCCTTAGATGTATTTCTTCCAAAATGTGATAGACGATAATTTTGTACGTCAAGTTTTATCTGTTCGATTTGACACATTTTTGAGTTACCGTGTTCCTACACAAGATCAACATACAATAAAAACATTTTTTTTTTAGATTTAAAAAACTGAAACTAGTAGATTCATTGAAATCTTTGGGTTGAATCTTTTTCTTTGTACACTAGAAAGTCATAAATAATGGATAGGCACTTTCTAAAACTGGTAAGATGTATTAATATTTCTTGTATGAAATAATCACCAAATATCTGTTAACTTTTAAAAGTGTTCAACAAATTCAGAAAATTGCAAAGCGTTCGTATCGTTTATTTAATGTTAAGCTACCGATAGAGCTACTTTAAAGCCAGGCATTCACCTGCACTCCACGTTAAAACCGAAAATGAAAGTGGCAACTGACTAATCTTGGCGTGGTGTGGCATGGAAGATTGGATAGTCTACTCTTTATAATTTGCATCACTTCACTGTAAGTGGAATAGGCATTCAGTGAATTTTAGATGGATGGGGAGGGGTGGTGGTGTACACTGTCAAGGCATTCGCAAAGGAGTTTGGAGTGAGGTAGTCCTGGTTTGATCGTTTCTGTGTTCCTAGTATAAAACTAAAACTGATCAAATGACTTTGCAACTGATCCACATCCGTCTTCAAAAATAGATAATCCTTAATGAATATTATATTGTATCTTCTTTATTCTACTAGTTATTTTATAACTTTAAACAAGCAATTGTATATGTATAAATTTATTTATTTCGTGTATCTCGGAAACTGTTCTAACGATTTGTAGCAAATTTTATATTTAGATAACGTTTTGCTTTTTAAGTTTATATATATAGGGGTTTTTTCCTGAAAAAACGCGATTTTACTATTCGAATAAGTATATGTAACTTCCACTGCGAAATGTGGGCTGTGCAGTATAGTGGTCAGAATACAGTATGAATAGCTCGCGTGTTGTGGACCCACTGTTCGATTTGCAATATTTGCTTTATTTTTTTATTTTAGTAGTTACATTTAATTTTTTTTTTCTTTTTAATTTTATTGATGTAGGTGTCTTTCCTGATATAACGCAATTTCACGCGAAAAAAAAACGTATTTTTATTTATTATTTTTTTATAACTAAATATTAGAGACTTTTTCTATCTTCTCTCATGTTGACAATGTCATATAGTGTCATATCGGACTCGATTACACCATGGTAAAACTGAGTGCAAGTTCAAAAATATAAGTGATGATAGGTAAACTTAAAATTGAATGCTGTAAAATATCAGATTGTTTCTACTAACATGTTAAAGTGCATACATTATTTTTTTTATTTAAATGCCAGTTCATATGTAGGTAAGATTGAAAAATATTCATATATAATCAGTATATAACTCATATTTAAATATTTTCTCCAAAAAACCATGATTTTATAATAGAAAAAAAAAACTGCCTCGCGAAGCCCAATTTTCGAGATTTTTTTAATTAATGAAAATTGTGCTTAAATGTAAAGATTTAATTATGAAGCCAATGTGTATCAACCAAAGCGAGTTATTTTTCTTTACAAATAAATGTATAAGAAAATGAGCAGGGAGTTGAAAATAGTTATTTTATTGATAAATGGCTATAGAGTCCATACAAGCAAAGAAAAGAAGAAAATTTTGAACTCATTTTGAAAGACACTTAAAGCTTTGTTTACTTATGTAATAATTGTTCTTGCATTTATTCTTAGTCCCAGTGAAACATTCAAGAAATGGCCCAATTCATTAGTTCGAGACCCGATTCCACCGAAGAACCGTCGTGTAAGGGGGTCTGTTGCACGTTAAATCCGTCAGGGCCAAACGTTTTACTGCTGATGTGGTGTGGTGTGGAAAGAGGGGTGTCAGCTCAGGTGTTGTCCTCGTCATCTGACCGCGGTTCAAAAGTACGAGGTCCGTCCCAAAATAGCCCTAGTGTTGCTTTACAACGGGACGTTAATATAACTAAACTAAACTAAATTAAAAAAACCCATTTCTGTACCCAGTGATTACATGTGAAGCCTTCACTATGCTCACTTGTTTTGCCAGCAAACGAAGATTTAAAATTGAATTGTTGGCATATTTACATGAAAATGAAGACTCAAGAACCAATGACAGAAGATTTGATAGCTATCCTCAAAACTACAATTACTCCAGTATATATTCTTGAATTTATATCTCTTCTTATCATATATTCTTCTTATCATATTACTCCAGTATATATTCTTGAATTTATATTTCTTCTTATCATATATTCTTCATTAATGTTTCATAGTGCAGTAATGGTAAGAGCCATCGTCAAAGATATTTGCATCGACGATTGCCAACGTGTCTCACAATATGTAGCATAAAATAGAATCTCTTGGAATTCGTCCACGTGTCTGAAGACTAGTTATACGTTCACAAATGAGGCTTTAATCTACCTTCTGTATTGTATTTTTTTGCTAGTTATGAGGTCGCCATAGATATTTGGATCTTTTTTGAATTAGAATATATGATAAAGCATATTTATATTCAAATAATGCTCTCTTTTTGGAATTCATTTCCAGAAAATCGTCAATGTTTCTAAAAAAATCCAAATCCTCACTATTATTTTGCTCATGATAAGAATAAAAATATCAAAAAAATGTGTTCAATTCAGGTCTAAAATTTAATTTACTACTCAATTGAGCTAAAAATCATTTTTGCCTTTCTTGGAATATGCTATGAAATATATAAAACGAAAGGCAGTGAATTGATTTGCATAATAATTACTGCATTATCATAACCAACATGAAAGATTTGAAAAGCTCTTGTTCAAAAACATCAAAAAAAAAAAAAAAACAGAAACTTTTAATCATGTCAGTAAATATATGAAAAAAAAATCTTAATCAAATTTATCTGTTAATAATATCTTCTACTATCATCTACTTTTTATTCTGTTATTATCGCTATCAAATGTATGGAAAAAATTTTAATGAACACAAATTGATGTTCTTATGAAATGAAAATGACTATACATCGAGAAATTTTGTAGTAACTAACCAAGAGTTTTTTGATAATAAATTAAGTGTCAATGGAAAATTAAAATGTGTCGTTCAATAATGAAGCAAATCGTTACATGATGTTAGTTAGATGATAAAAAATATGAATAGGACTATTTTTTTTAAGAGTATACTAAAAGAAGTCATTAAATTCATTTGGAGCTATGCCAGAAGTAAATATAAATATCACCACTTTTTTGTAATTAATCTTATTTCATTTGAATATTTATCGCCCTTCCAGTTAGAAAAAAATATACCCTCTTTTAATAACCTCACATTGCAATGATTCTTAGTGAAGTTGAGTCATTTGAAATTTCCTCTCTTGGCTTAAAAAAATCATGACATCACTTCTTGGCTAATTAAATGGAAAATAATGAGTCAGAGAATCACCAACTTTTTTTCTTCAGCTTTCGAAATGCTAGATTAAAATTTATTAATTTAAATGACGAAATTTGCAGTAGTTACCAAGATTCAGTTTTTTTATATTGAAATAAATATTAAAAAAGTTACATCCATTTAATTATTTTTACTGCAGTGATGAATCTGTTTGTGACAAATTTCAAATTAAGGTATATTATTTCATATTATATTAGTAACGTGGAAAATAATCCATGCTTTATTTCTTTTTAATTAGTATCTGAAGGCTTGAATAATTCCGACGCTATTTTCAAAGGTACAAGAGAATTTAAAACAGTCTAAGAGTGTTTCGAAAATAATAATAGGTCATTTTGCTTTTCTGAATTTAAATTTAAGAGTAATAGAAAATCACGGAAAACAGTAATACAGAGCACAAAAGCAATATTTCTTTTTGTACCAAATTATAAAAAAATAACAATCTATTCATATAATTGAAATAGACAGAATAGAATGTAAGCAATAAATCTATCAAAGCTTGAGAGAAAAGCAAGTCAACTCTATCCTCTTAAATTCCATATTCAGAAGTGTTTTATTCGATTTTTACTGCACACTTTTATTAAACATAATTTGATTCATATTAATTTCTGATTTACCTCCTGACCTACTACAATTTTGAAACTTTGAACACTCCTCTACGGAAAAACACTATTTTAATATTTTCAGGACCTAAATATAAGTTAATTAATTAAATCATTATTAACTGGTCTTGACAGCACGATAAAAATTAATTGAATAAACAAAAAAAATATTAATTTCAAGATTACTTAATATTTGTGGTAATTTATTATGCAATGAAAAATGAAAAACAGAAAATCCTTAAAAAGAATTTGAATTTTTAGTACACTAATAAAAGTCTTAGATTTTTTTAAACTTGATTTCTATATTTAGAGTGAGTACTTAATTTCTCACAATTCAGTTAAAGGTTTCTTTTTTTGCAAATGATTAGCCATCTAATTAACGATGTATTCGCTTCACTGATTTTTCATCTTCACTAATCTTCGTTGTCAAGGTTTTAATCTCCTTTCCGATCATGTTAATTGCCTCTCTGCATGGATTATCTCAGGTTAATTTTTTTTTTTTTGAAAACGTTTTATTCAAGCCACTTTTAGATTTATGGGTCACGCAAAACAATACTCAAAAGGGCTCATTGAGAAAAAAAATACCTTACGCCCACATATATATCTTACTAATGTATCTGAATGAAATTTGGTGAATTTATAAATCAAGAACAAATATAATAGAATTTTTCAGATGAAAAGATAGAAACTATTAAAAAATTTTTTGTTTACAAACTCATTTTTCATATGTTTGCTTTATTGAAAATTACAACTTGAATTTTCCCTCAACTCGACTTCAATCTCTACTATATTATCTGTGCAACCAAGAAAACAAAATTTTCTGAAACAATCAAAGAAACGATCGAACGGCAACAATTTGAAAAATTTTAAATTTCAAGTTAGCTTTTTTTTCTGTTTGAATCAGTTGCATTGTTTGTCAGAAATATTTTCTCATAATAAGTATCGCTCTACTATATATTGTAATAAAACATATTTTAAGTATTTTTACTTATTCGTTTAAAAGGAATATGGATATTGTCAATTAAAATTTGACATTTATATTTTAATCCTTGGGAACAAAAAAAATCCATTTCTAGGATTATGTATGAACAAAATACCATAAAACTCGATAAGTTCGACGGATAGAACTTAGCATGCATAATTTGGCGCCAAATTTTAAACGAAATGTCTCTGCCAATTCATAAATATGCGAATACGATAGTTCAAAATGACAGTGACGATCTAGATAAGTTTAATTTGTTATTTGAACTTGCAGATTCATATCAAATTTTGTACTGTATATGCCAAACTGCGGAATATCTTTAGATTTATTTATTCGTGAAAGCATTCACTAAAAATATTTAATAAGTTAAATAAATAATTTCAATTCATAATCTTTACACAAAATTAAATTCAAAAAATGGTAGACAGACGCTGGCCTTAGAAATAAATTGAAGGCTAGGGTAGTAATGACTTCTGCATTTTTTTCAGCTTTACTTTAAGCGACTGCAAAGGGGAACCAATTTCTTCTGAAAGTCCTCCAAGATGGCAACCATGACCCATATACTGTAGTTAAACCGGGCTTCTATTTTAGATGTTCTGGATCATTTTTATCTATAGAAAATGTTTCATTTCATTAAGAGTCTTTGACTGAGGAATCGACTGAATCTACGAGACCCAGAAGAATTAAAACTACAAACTATCAGAGAGATTATTGAATTCAGTAGTGTTATTCGTTGCTTCTTGGAAAAATAAAGAAACATAATACTGAAAGATACAGCAATTTGCAATATAGGCTTAACCTTTTCCATTCTGACACAAAATTCCATAACGAAATTATAACTTACAAAAATCCATTCATTTGAAGTAAAAACATGTTGTTCTAAATTTAGATTTCTTAAGTGTTTTGAAATGATTAAAAAAGTAGGTCACCTTAGCAAGTGAATTTTAAATCGATTTCCATGTAATTTATTCAAATTAAGAATAAATCTAAGATTCTAATTCCAATATTATTTTCTTTAACACCAATTGTAATCGTAACAAAGACAACTACATCTACATGATTATAACTTTGTAAGAAGAATTAAGATAGAATTCATCAAGGTCAAAGAACATCCAATTATTTCAGTCCTTTGTTATCTTAACTGTCTTCTTTCACTTTCTTGTTATGAGATTCTTCATTCATTCGGGCACGATTCGAGAATCTGCAAGTTTTTATTGGAGATCGAAAATAATGGATCGCATAGAAATAAATTTCTTTTTATCAAATTCTGGTGAACCTCAATCTGAAACTATAATTGTTAGAGATGTGAAAATTTCTCGATTTTACATTCAGACATTTTTTACACATTCTATTCCCTTTTGAGTTACATAAACAAATTTCAATTATAAAACGTACTTTTGTAGCGATAGGAATACTATCGAGTGCTATTTAACAATAATAATGCATTTCATAACTGTGACAAGAGCTTCACAAAAAATTACTGAGAGAGATTTTTCTGAAAGAAATAATAATAATAGCATATATAAGTGCCTGTTAATGCGATGACTTCGAATACAGGCGATCACAGGTTTGAAACTGGATTACACTTACTAAGATCCGCCCTTAATTGTTCGTTTTGAGTCAAATGTCTTTCAGTAAGCGTGATATGAAAATTTTAAGAATGAAATGTCATGTCAAATATCATCTTGGTCATCTGATGCAGAGTGAAATAAAAAGGATCATCCCAAAAATAGTTGGGGACGCGGTGGTCCGGTGGTAAGTTTCGGAACCGGAGAGTTTCAGGTCGGAGACCCGATTCCACCAAAGAACCGTCGTGTAAGCGATTTTGGTTTACGCTAAATTCGTCGGGGCCAGACTTCATCCCACTGGAGTGGTTTGAAAATTTGGAGAAGGGTTGCCAGCTCAGGTGTCATCCTCGTCATCTGACCGTGGTTCAGAATTACAAGGTCCGTCGCAAATTAGTCCTAGTGTTGCTTTAAAACAGGACGTTAATATAACTAAACTAAATAAACTAAACCCAAAAATAGTCTTCGTTTTGCTTCAAAACTGGCTTACAGTCAAACTTAATTAAAATAGAGCCATTTATTTATATATATAAATTTCCAGTCAAACTTTGCCGGCCTTTCCAACGCAAGTTCGTAGAAAATCATTTTTGCTTCCCTGTAAGCCGATTATTGCTTCAATTTATTCCTTATAATGAAACTTTTACGAAATTAGTCTTATAAGAATTATATAGGGTGTTCATTAATTATTGTCGGGGTTTCCGTAACTCTTAACTTTCGAATAAAAAATATTACGTAAAGACTGATTACGTATTCGTAAATTACAACTCAAAGAATTTCATTAATGATATTAAAGTCTAAAGCTTGCACAATTTGCACTTTGTAGGCATTCAGCTGAAGGCGATTATGTATTCGTAAATTACAACTCAAAGAATTTTATTAATGATATTAAAAAGATTAATGAATTTGCACATGGCTGCCCTTCGTGGCTCGTAACACATCGAGACGAAATTCGATTTCCCTCCAAGTGTTCTCCAGCATTTGTGGGGTAACATTTTGGATCGCAGTAACAATTCTACGCTTCAATTCATCAAGGGAGGGCACAGGGGTCTTGTACACAATGTTCTTGACAAACCCCCATAGAAAGAAGTCCAGCGGTGTTATATCTGATGATCTCGGAGGCCCTGGGATTGGTCCACCTCTTCGCATTGTTGCCACGTAAAATTCTTTGCGTTGTAATTTACGAATACATAATCGCCTTCAGCTGAATGCCTACAAAGTGCAAATTGTGCAAGCTTTACACTTTAATATCATTAATAAAATTCTTTGAGTTGTAATTTACGAATACGTAATCGGGTTTTGCGTAATATTTTTTATTCGAAAGTTATGAAGTACGGAAACCCCGACAATAATTAATCTTATAATAATTATATATGTCTTATAATAATTATATATGTCTTATAATAATTATATATGTCTTATAATAATTATATATGTCTTATAATAATTATATATGTCTTATAATAATTATATATGTCTTATAATAATTATATATGTCTTATAAGAATTTTAATGTAGAATTATTTTTTAATCCTGAAATCTTGCGTCAAATCTTAAATTTATTTCTTACGCGATGCAGTTTATTTGCTGATTTCGGAACTTCTTACTACCCTCGGATGGGAAAGTATTTTCTAAGAAAATGTTATTAGCTCATCAAGGTTCTTCTCTAATTAAGTAAAAGAAGTAAATAAAAAAAATGTCAAAAAATATTGCCAATTTGCAATAAATTTTTTACCTTTTTTCTTACCTCGTTGTCTGAATTCAGCCTCATATTTGTTTTGGCCCATAACACCGAACAAAGTGTGTGGTAATAACTGTCATCAAATAAAGGCATCCTGTAAAAAAAGAAAGTACAGAATTACAATCGCATTTCGTCGCAGTTCTCTTTTCATTTAGCTGTTCAAAGAATGAGAGACAGTGAAAAAAAATAACTTCTTCAATGTATATTTAAAGTAACTTCTTCGATGTATAACGTTTTCAATAAAAAAAAATTTTATAGCAATATTTCAGAAATGGGAAATTATTTTATGAAACAATACTGTAGGGAACATCAAATTCAAAAACAGTTCGGAGAGAGGAGCATTATTTTTTTAATCTATTTTCTGTCCCTTTATAGTTTAGTTCTGCATTCAGCAAACGGAGAAATTTTCATGCATTAAAACAAATGTCTCGAAATATTCCATATCAACAGGAAATTTTCTGTGCTCGCGGAAAAATTATAGATCTTTAATAGCGAAAATCTAGGATACTTACTCGTGGCATGCATTAAAGCTATTTAGAATACCATAGCAAACCAAAGCTTGTAGACAGAGTGGCCGCAAGGTATATAATACTGTGTGTCTACCACGAAAACACTTCCAGACAAATGTCTATGTTTACGGCGGTCGCTAAAGAAATGCGTTATTGTAGGAAGAGTTCATTTCGAGTAGGTAGAAGTCATCAATTTCACAATTTCAATGGTTAGACCTTTACGGTGTTTTTCAGGTGTTTTCAAAACTTCCATTTCGTTCTAGTGTCTAAATTTCATTTTTAATTTTTCTAATGGTAAATTCCTACACTCCAGTCAGTTGAGAAGCTCTTTTGTAAAAGAGGAAGCTTGTGAAAGAGGAACTTTCAAAGATTTTGCTGTAGCTTCTTCGGTGCAACATTATGCCCACTATCACTTGCTTGTGATTTTAAAGTCTCTCCTTTCTTAATCTCAAAATGCATTTTAAAGGATATCAAAATTTAAGGGACAAGAAAAAAAATATTAACTAATGAGATTCAATTAATATTAACCAAAGAAAAGGTTAATAAAATATTTTTTTTAAAGTAAGCCAAGCGAATATAAAGACACGTGCAACTGCGGCTAAATCGCGAAGAAAAAAGCACGACCCCCAGATTTAGACATTTGTCTTGAAGTATTCTCATGGTGGACACACAGTGGAAACCCTCACAGAAAACTAAATCAGTGTTTATATTCGTTATCGTACTAAAAATGTAAAGATTCAAACAGCTCAGCGCACACGCTTTAACGCAAGTTTGAGTTCCAGGTTTAAGGAGTGGTCAAATATATATTTATCTTCTTCGGCATGGTTAAGAATTTGGCAATGGCCGACGGGTAATGACTTTAGTAAGCAGTGTAGAATACGTCTGATATCTATGGGCATCAATAAATGAGGTTAACACTAAAACTATCGATGCTGAATATATACCGAGTTTTACCACACCCGTCAAATTGACGGGTTTTTGATCATCATGGCTTTCATCGTAACTTTTGCCTTAGTTTATGTAAATAAAAGAATATAATTTAACAAAAATAACATTTAATATAATAATTAATTAATTAATATTAAAAATCTGGGAAAAACAGTTTGTATTTACATTTATAGGATATCCAGCCGGATCCCAATCGGAATAAAGTATATGCCATTATAACGACTGCCGAACACTTTGAATCACTCAATATAATTTCATATGAAAACTGTAACTCAAATATTTCCAGGAAATGTCTAAAAGCGATGTGTAAATGATGTAAAAACGTATTAACGTCCATATTTGCATAGTTGATCCATAAAATATTATACATTTTGAAATTGTTAAAGCCGTCAATTTGACGGGTGTTGATATAAATAGGTATAGATCATGCTGATTATGAAAGTTAAGATGGCTAAGTGGAAATTGAATATGAGCATGTAATTGTTCTTACATTTCAATAAAAGTTGTCATAAACGTCTAGAAGAATATATAAATTATATTAAAAAAATTTAGCATGAAGTTCGAAAACCGTCAAAATGACGGTCTTTGTAGTGTTAATGTTAAATTCATATCCAGATATAAGAGAAAAAGTACTAAGATAGGTAGCTTATTTGCAATTTTTGAGAGGTAGCTTATTTGCACTTTTTGAGAGGTAGCTTATTTACACAGCTAGCTTGGAAATTAGCTTTTTTGTACAAGGAGGTTTAAAATGTGAGCAGACAATGAGAATTTTTTTTTCTTCAACAAGATTGGTATTTTAACGACAGGCAAATAGAGGATTCGTTCAGTAGACTGCATAAATATATTATGTATTTAATATTTAACATTTACGTACGACAATAAATTAAGACAACATTACGTACGACATTAACATTACGTACGACGTTAACATTACGTATGACAATAATTTGATTTTGCAGGAGAACAAGGAAATGGGATGGACATGAAAAATGTCAAAATTGAAAATTCTAGTAAGGATATATGAAGAGACTTGATTATTCATTTTATAAAAGTTATTGCAGAAGGAGAGTTTTGCCAGAGAAAGGAGAGTTATCTCTTTATGAATGTGGATGAGTACGAAATAAGTGCTGCCAAATAAAGAAATTTTTAACAAATATCCTTTACATGAATCTCATTTTAAACAATCAAGCAAAAACTCTTTTTCCATCAATTGATCGAAAATGGAAAATCACTATGCAGTGAAAAAAAATAGAAAACAGGAGTAAAATTTCATTTAGCTGAAACTTATGGAGTCAAAATATCAACTGAAGTAAATCTTGTTTATCAAAACATATGCTCTGTTAGAACTAATATGAGTCTAAGATTCTATTAGAATAATATTACAGTTCCACAAATTTTAAATATGTTGTGAAGTAATAGACATGTTTTTCTCCAACAACTAAAAGCTTTATTTTATCAATAGAACTTGAAAAGGCTGACCGAATATAAACATCAAGAAATTCGTTCTCTTTCCAATATAATCTTAATGTAATGTAACTGTAACTGTTTTCACTGTAATCTATTATGGAAAAGTAAAATGCAAATGAGATGTTGTAAGCATTTAGTAAAAGGAATGATATAGTCAGAATATGATTGAAATAACATATGAAATTATATGCAAAAATCATGTTAAAAGAAAAGGTGTCAAGATGTCTTTATTTTTTTTCCAAAGCTTGGCTTTTCTCCTAATGCCTATATAGTTTCTTTGATTTTATAACGTGGCTATAAATATGAAATGAAATACACTTTTACAAAATAACTACGGCACTGCCGTCTTTTCTTTAGAGGGAATATCAGTCGTAGATTTAAAAATATTTGTTTACATTTTTATTATAAATGCATAACATTTTAAATACGCTGTAAATATTTTTCACGAAAATATTAAGTAACAAACTTTCTTATTTTTTATAAAATATTTTATTCCAGCCCGTGCAAATCCTATGCAATGTAATCCTAACAATAATATGGATAATTCATTTCTGTGTTTATTAATGTGATTTTACTTTAATATTTCTTAATTTCTTTTCTATTGGGGTGAAAGCTTTTTCCTGTAGTGTTTAAAAATTTGTATTCGTTATTATTCGTTGCAATCTTTTGAATCATCCAGTATACAATGAATGATCAAGAGGCTGTATTCAGACTTCAGAAAAAACAATATTGACATATAACAAGGAGAAAAGGCACTGGGAAAGAATTCAGATTTAAACTAAGAGAATTCAGGCTATTTCCAGCATGAAAACTATAAAAGTTATTGATATTATCCCTGAGATTCATACCTTTCTTACAAAGAACAACTGCAAAAAGCAGATTGATAATCTTTACCGAAACTTACTATGCGAAACGTTTTACGTGAAGATAACTTTATATGTCTTTTCGTAGATATTAAATCCCTAGATGAAAACAGAAAGTAACTAATAAAAGATTGTTTTCATTCGTGAGGATATTCTTTGTCCTTTAATTTTTTTACTAGCAGCACTTAGCACGTGATCAAAATTATGGTGGCTTGAGCTGCAATAAATTGTAACTCTATTACTTTAGCGAACAATTTTTTTAAGAGCACATCGAAAAAATATTACCGTAATCTTTTTCCTTTATGTACGTCACGTCAGATTTTAACATTCTTTTACTTCCGGTTAGGATCTATATCACTGAAGGGCATATTTTGGAAACACATTACATTACATTACTGCTGACTGTTTTTTCAAGATTCCATTTATAGAATTTCAGTTAAATTAATTCATTACCAATTAAACTTCTTACATCCACAAAACATATATTTTGTATTTAGATTAAAAGTGTTAATAATACTTTTCAATTACAGAGGAGTAAGTGAAGAATGTCGGTATCTGAGAAGGTCATAAGCGGAGAATGTTGGTGTCGGAGAAGGTCACAATCAGAGAATACCAGTGTCGGAGAATAAGGCAAGAAGTACAGGAAAATTCTTTATGTAAAGTACCATGTATTAAACAATATTTTTCATAATATACTGCATTCCGAGATAAAAAGAGGAAATATGTAACTCACAAATAAATCAGCGCAGTCTATCTTATTAAAAAAATTAACCAGTTAAGTGCGTGCGATGTGTATACACTTCAATCCAGATATTCATTTTCGCGCAGTCGTTGTATATTTTTATCTAATAAAAATTGAATCTTATGTGTTTTATCAAGATTTTTTTACAAAATTTACTGTATATCCATCTGTATTGCGCATGACATACATTGCATCATCGCTTGACTTTAAAAATGGAGACTTGAGGAGGAAATAAATTCCGCAGTTAACTGGTTAGAAATTGTAAACACGCTATATAAACACAAAATATTAAATTTTGATCAAACATTTCTCTCTTAGAGATTGAAGTTTTCTAATTACAATTTTAAGCCTTTCACTCAAGTCGTCACATTAGACCTGGAGGCATTTTCTTGTTGTTTACTTTATTCCAAGATTGCTTCTTGGAATAAATACCCATCTTCATTTGGCCTTTTAACATCAAAGAGTTCATTTGACTTTCCTTTAATCTCATTCCTGCCATTATTTAAAAGATAAATCAGAGAGACTAAATTTTACTGTACTTATACTTGACTTATAATTTTCTGAAATTATTCCCAAAAAATAAAATATAATTTTAAATCCAATATATTTGAATCAAATTATTCAAAAAATTTGATAAAAAGAAATCTAATATAGTATCTCCTTCATTTCACCCCTGAGGAATTTTATTTAATATACTAATAGGGCATAAAGTTTGTTTCAAGGAGAAGTTGTTTATGTAAATATCATCAATGAACATTTTTTTGAAATATCAAAATTATACAATTTTTAATATTCACTCAAAAATTTCGGTTTATTTCGCAAAACAGGTATATAACACAATAGAATCTGTAAACTAACTTCAGAATGTACAATAGCAGGAGCTCTTAAGATGCAGAAAAATAATCGTGAATACCGTTAAGCAATACAGACCTTTTAAAATCAATACGATGTCTTTCATGATTACTTCAAATTTAATAAAACTCTTAATCATAGTTAATCATTTTACATTACATTTTCATCCCTCTTGGTAATTTAACACTTTATATAACATTAATCAATCCCACCCGCTTGAGTATATGTCTTTCTTTTATCTTATAATTGGGGGGGGGGGTCTTGCCAAATAGCATGCACATTTTCGTAATATTTGTTCACTACGAAAGATGCTCTTTTCATCTTCTTTGTTACTAGTTTATTTACTTTGTTAAATTCTTAATTCTTAATGTTTCATTCTTCTGCAACAGTATATTTTAGTATTCTCTGAAAAGGATAATAATATGAAAACTCACTCTCCGAATTAGGATTTGCATGGATTCACTTTTTTTTTATATTAGATAGATTTCTGCTTTCAATTTTCGTTTGAGTGTTATTATTTTATTAACAGAGCTACTGACAATGAGCAGACTTTTTCTTATAAAACCCTTGTGTAAGAATATTAAAGAAACATTGTTGTGAGCATTTTATTTTGTGTTTGTGTTATTAATGTCTTTTATTTCTACAAAACTGTTAAAGATTAAATAAAATTATCTGTAAATTTAAATTATAATAATTTTTTTAACATTTTTTATAATTATTGAAATTTATATCTTTCTTTAACCTCCTCAAAAGTGTCCCACAAATTTCTGGAAGATTACATAATATTTCATTCATTTTAAGAGAGCTCCATAAAATTCTAGAATTTTTGTGACGTTTGACATGAGAAGTTTCTATCCGAAAAACCATCGCAATAGTTCTAAACTCATATAAGAAATATTATGAAAATAATTATAGAACAGAGAGGTTAGTTAGAGATTTGATTCTATCTGGAATTTAGTTAGACGGATTGAAACATGTCAATCAAATTACATGGCGATTAGTGATTTCTTAAACAATTTCAACGATCCATATCCATCTCCATCCTATACATTGAGTATAACTCCTAGACAATGGGCACAAAATCCTACGTATTGGCACATAACAATATATTAGAGAATTAATATGAGCCGTATATACCAAAGTAAATTGAAATCATCTCTACCTTTCGTATTATACAGTTTTAAAGTTCTAAAATGCAAGTAACATTCTAAAAGTTGATTACAGAGCGTTTAGCGAATTTAATTTCACTACATTTGATTTTGGGCAATATGAAACATGAGAAACAACTATATTGCATTTTGATCGATTCTTTAATCGTTTTAATTACTTCCATCAGTCATCTCGTTCTAAATAAATTGATGTTTATTAAGATGGTATATAACTCTTCACTTTTTAAACGAGAAATGGAATTATCCTTTTACTTTTGATAAATATTTAAAACGTTTCAGAATTTAATAAACCAAGTAGTAAATATTAACTTTTAATGTTTTACAATATTATAAGCGAAATAAAATTATTCTCTATTATGTATTGTCTCTATCAAGGTAGGAACATTGATTTGAGAAACTACTTATTTTAAAGACAGCCACTATTATTCGTTAAACTTCTTTTGATAATTTGGAATATTGACAAAATTATCGCTTCTGAAAAATTCTTTCACACACTTGTCAATTTTTTCCTATCATTTTCTAACTAATATAGACCTTGCGTGTTGTTTCCTCATAGAATCGTGTTCAAATTATAGGTTCGCAAATTACTTGTTTGAAACGTAGAGCATCATCAAATCCATTACTGTCTGCAGTAAATCGAATAAAATTTCTTAATGGTGTTCATAATCATATAACTCAACTTTTGATTTGCCTTACAGCACTGAAACTGAAAAAATTTCCTGTCATATTTTCTTTCAATATCAACGGGGAACTTTATTTTGGAGATGTATGGTCATTTTCAGTTTATTTTTATTTTGAAAAATACAGATAAAAATATTCAACCTGAAAAGACCATTAATACACATGGACTTTTTTAAAAATGCTTTCACAGATATTGAGCGTTTTTGTTTTTTGCCTTAGAATCACAGAATCTTCAGGTATGCTTGGACATAAATGAACGTTTAGTTTAATTATATTAACGTCCCGTTTTAGAGCAACTCTAGGGATATTTTGAGACGAGCCTCATTATTTTGAACCGAGGTCAGATGACGAGGACGTTGTATGTAATAGGAAAATTTCGTGCAGGTATGCTTTCTTTGATCATTGATTCCAATTAAATTTTAATTCCACATGGGAGGCGATACTTGGTTTGGCTGAATTTGAGGGAAAATTGATTCCAAGTATCCGCAATAATTAAAATAATTAATTATTAAATATTTTTAGAAGTAAAATGATAAAGAAACTTTAATAATGAATTAAAATGCAGAAAATAAGGTTTCTAAAGTCTAAAATTTTGAAGTCAAATTAAAAATCTTAAAGGCATGAGGGCTCTCACAGAAGAAAATAATAAAACAAACGCAAAAATTCAAAGCAATAGGATAATCAAAAGACAAAATGAATATCAAAATATTGAAAGTTCTTAAATATTAATTGAAAATTTAAAAAAAATTATGAATGTGATCAGATTCCATATTTATTTAGAATATTTCTATCAGCATCTCATGCTTTTACGATTTCATCTTAAAGTTTATGTTTTTGATAAATAATGTGTACAAAAACGTTTTATTAAAATTATTTTAATTGTTAATGGGTTTTTTTATTTTGTACTTCGATTAGATATCTATAATTAGTATTAGACATCTATAATTTCAAAAGAAATATCTTTATTATAGTTATTTTCAGTGTTAAATTTTGTTTTCATTTTCTGCTTCATTATCTAAACTCTTTAAACATCCATATTTCAAATACATATCTATTATAATTATTTTCAGTGTTAAATGTTTCATTCTCATGTTGCTCCATTGTCAAAACTCTTTAAACAGTCATAGTTTCAAAAAAATCTTTATTATAATTATTTTCAATGTTAAATATTTTCATTCTCACGTTGCTTCATTATCTAAACTCTTTAAACATCCATAGTTTCAAAATCATCTTTATTATAATTATTTTCAGTGTTGTTTTCTTTCTCATGTTGCTTCATTATCTAAACTCTTTAAACATCCATAGTTTCAAAATCATCTTTATTATAATTATTTTCAGTGTGGTTTTCTTTCTCATGTTGCTTCATTATCTAAACTCTTTAAACATTCATAGTTTCAAAAATATCTTTATTATAATTATTTTCAATATAATGTTGTTGTTTTTTCATTTTGTACTTCATTACCTAGACATCCATTGTTTCTCAGTATAATAACACGGTATCTTACCTTCATGTTCATCACCGAAAGGATAATAAAATCTGTCTGTTGTTAGAAAAGGGACGACTTAAACCGGTGATATTGACATCTCGGGATTAGTATATCATTCACGTGTAAATGAAGAGCCGAGCCTAATCTGAAGCGACAGACTTTGCTCTTAACCTTAGCAACTATTTTCCAGGTAACGTTTAGAAAATGGTGTTTACAGAAAAGCTTTTAACCGAGAGTGAATTCTGAGAAAGTGAAATCCATCTACTGTAGAGCAGTATCATTTTCCTCAACATATCATGATGAAGCTACATCTATTCAAATAATCCTTGCAGAGAAAGCTTGGAAATCGATTAGGAGCATTGAAGCTTACCCGATTTAATTGCAGAAATATTTGATTGATAAATATTTTTCAGTAATTCGTAAATAATTCAAAGAATTCAAGACTTTCTCATCCCAAAATTAATTTGTTTCGAAAGATTTAAATAGCTTTAATAGCTGTACATAGGATGAAATGTATTGATTGGCTTAAGATTAAATTTCCAACTCCAAAGAAGTTTACGTTATAGCGAAAGATTTAAATAATTAAATGTAACAAATAATTGCAAAGTTAATATTAAATAAATCGGAGATATTCTATTTATAGATAAGAAGATAGTCTATACATTGAAATTGAGGAGGCGTTCTCTTTCGTATCATTATATCAGAAGTAATTATATGCAATAATTCAGCTTTAAAAATTAATGAAATGGAAAATTTTGTTCTCCTTTTTAACAATTACTTTTTAATTGGATTATTGAATTATTAATTTTTTTCTCGGAATTCTTTCACTCTTTTTTCGAATATCGAAATCATTATGCGATTTCCTTTTTTAATTTGGGTGAAAGTTTAAAACGATGCTGAAATAAAATGCGTAAACAATATCTAATACATTTAATTATAAACTGCATTTTATAAAATAGCTTTAAATATTATATGGGCTTCAATGAACTTGTCGCTTCTTTTAATATTCACAAAGAATGAATATTAATTAAATGAATTAAATTAAGCAATTTAATCTGGGGAATAGTTTTTTTGTGTGTATGTTTGAAATTCAGAAAAAGTGAATAAAAATGGGGATGAATTTGGAAATAAATTTCATCTGTTCTTTTGGGTTTATGGAGATCTAACTAAATATGATAACTAAGAATTTTATTTCAAAATAAATGTATTACCATTTTTGCGTAATTTCACAGATGAGTACACATTTTTATCTCATTTATAAAACTGTATTTTAATTCATAAATATGTCCCTGGTCTGACACTTTGCCATTAGATATATCTGTATGACCAACCATCAAGAATAATAACATGGATCTTAAGGTCAATTGCAATGTAGCCATTATCGAGCCATTCATCAAATCCTTCCGGAGGCGATATAACTAATCATCGGCAAAGATTACATCACCATTCGTATACCCTTAGACATATATATGGTGCACCAACCTATACGCCACTGCTGGGAAGCGCGTATCACTGTGAACAGTTTGAACTTTGAACTATCGTTATGCAAGTAAACGTGTATACGCATTGTTCAAGCGTAAAGTAAACACACATTTTACCCTATATTGGTTCTTCATTATACTGTACATTCATATTCTCTACCTCAACAGGACAGAGTTTCTGAATATACATTTTTATGCAATTTTGACTTTTAATTGTGACATCTAATTCTCGTAACAGTTCGTATGCTGAATTTTGTATCCCCCTGCGTGTATCAGTATTAAATTTAGCAGGCATTTTAATCATATCTCGAAGTTCGAAGAATAATTTGTTAAATGTCATTTCAATGAATCTGATACGTTTCTTTTCATTTCGTTAAAAATGGAGCATAGTTCACAATTTTGTGCATGTGCATTATAATTTTGTAGATTAGGCATTTGTATAAATTATTTCTATTCTTCTGAACATAATAAACACTGAAACAATTACTTCATTTAGACTTCATGTTTATAGTGTACACTCTGAATTTTAAGATGTAATCACCTCCAGTCCCACTCAATTACAAGGGGGACTGGAGAGAACCGTCCACAGAGAGAACCGTCCACCATATTTCTTATCCTCAATTACGCCCTCGTAATTGAGGATAAGAAATATGGTGGACGGTTCTCTCTGTGGCAGACGCATAATAACCCTAATGAGAATAATATTTGCGACGACTCCTCAGATAGAGGCGTTGTAAATAGTAAAGAAACTAATATTGAGATAAACTGAATTCATAAATATGAATGCTCCTTTTTAATGAAAAGAAGCAGCATATGACTGGACACTCCAAAATACACTTATCACTTGCTTTAATTTAAAAATGAAACCTGAATATGAATAAATTCAAACTCTTCCAGTCTGAATAAATACAAATTATTTCAATCTGATAAGTTCAAACTAAGTTCTACTCACTTGAAAAAACATGCGATTCACATACAGTTTCTATTACAAATATTTTGTAAAAGTCATTTTTTTTCCAGCCCAAAATCATGCGATTCACACATAGTTTCTATTATAAATTCTTTGCAAAAGTCATTTTTCCAGTTCAAGTGCGCATTTATATTTGAATAAACTTGTGAAATATAACAAATCTGAAGAAAGATCACAAAAAAAAAAAAAAAAAAAAAAAAAAAAAAAAAAACTTGATTTGAACAAAAAGGAAGGAGGTAGACCACACTAGATTCGATAACTTCATTTGCATGTAAATAGGTTTCCTCGCAAGGATATGTCTGACTAATTATAATATTGTCGTTCAAAAGGGAAGTTTTCTTCTCCAAGCAAACATTTTAGAGAAGTTGTTTTGAACTCAGAAATAACTTCAGCTTTTAACTTTTTATAAAACATCAGATTAAGTAGTTTTCGTTAACATAAAAATTATTATTACTGTATTTGTCATTTAAAGAAATTAAGTCAAAAAATTAAGGCAGAGAAAACGATTCTTCCCATAATATGGTAAAATTAAACAATTTTTTAAATGAAGTTTGTTGAAACACATTTATGCTGTTATGATCAAGAACCTTTTTCGTCATATTTCTGATAAAAGTGGAATGCAGTCATCCACGTTATATTTTGGTGAAGAACTGATGTAATTTTCTAAGCTCTCTGTTTAGCCATATAATTAATTTTCGCAAAATATTAGGTTCACCGAGTGACTGTATAATTTTTTTAAAATATTACAATTAACCCTCCAGCTGCTTATCCTGCGATTTCAACGAGTAGGCAATCAGTCTATTTTCTATTGCATTCCGCGTTTTTCTCAGTTCAGATTGTTTATTTTTGCGATTACAGATTTTTTTTATATCATATTATTATCGTGTAACATGAAGTATTCTTTGAAAAATATTTGAACTTATTTGCAAACAACTCATCTAAATATTGATTTTTTAAAAAATGTGCAGTCAGAGGTTAATAATATAATGCTTTTTTTAAATTTTACACCATTTTAGACTTTTCTTGTTGCTTGTAAATGACTTCCAACCATCAATTTTTAAATTCTGAATTTTATTATTTTGTTTCTATTTATTGATAGAATGTTATTTATTCATAAGATCTCATAAATAAATATTTTATGGTATAACAAATTTATTAATAAGATATTTTCTAGCTGTAATTAAAAAATACCATCACTGTTATATCGAAATGTCGTGTATCAAAAATCATACAAAGCAAAGCAATGAAATTTTGATGTAATAATTGGAACTACTAGAGATATGTTGCATTTTTCGACTACATATCAAAATGTGATAATATTTTGTTTTGTGAATATTTCATATAACAATTTTAAATCATATATAGCCCCCTCTGCAATTATTTGGTATCTATAAAATGTTTTTAGAAATTTGTAACAACAAAGATGTCCCAGTGCATTGAATCAAACGATGGTCAATAATTAACTAATGCCTTTTCAAGGTTTATATAGAAATTCCATCTTTTCCATCATTTGGGAGATCTTATTAAGTGTTGAAATAAGTATGGCGTATTTTCCATAAGAGCTGTTTTAATCGCGTCCAAATGCCTCGAGGCGTCACCACCTATAATAATGAAAGTTTCTGAATCAAGAACCAAACAGTGAAGTGCGTGGGTTGAATAGTTTCAGGGTGTGGAAATCCACTCAGGCTCAAATAGAAAATCTCTTGCCCATTCCATCCTAAAGTTCATCTCGATTCTAGGAATGATTGCACTTTACGTGAAAATCAATCCGGGCGATTGCTGCTGTCATGACAATTGAGTCCGAAAATTGTAGAAGAGGGCTTTAATAGCAATCATTCGGATATTTATAGTACGGAGAGATTGACAAATTTGGGCAACATAAACAGTCTTTAATGAGAAGTTTTAATATTAAAAGTAGAAAAGTTCATTTTCTATTTTTATCTTCAAAACGATGTCTTTAATTTAAAAATATTCAAAATTGAAAAAATTGCGTAAGAATGTATCATCGGTTCAATTTAGGAAACCAGTTTCCAAAATTGAATCACGAGAATCTTTCAAACTGGACAATCAATTTCTCACAGAATAATTAAAGCAAGAGTATTTTCGATTATTTAATTCACATCAACACCCAATGTTTGAATTTTAATATGATTATTTTATGCATTGTATCGTTGCAAATATCAATTGTGACATTTTATGCATTGCATCGTTGCAAATATCAATTATGATATTTTATGCATTGCATGATTGAAAATATCAGTTGTGATATTTTATGCATTGCTTTGCTCTTAGTCATACAGAATGCAAAACCATTTAGCCTTAAAGTATTTTCTAGTTCTCTAATTCACATCAACATCCAATGTTTGAATTCAAATATGATATTTTATGCATTGCATCGTTCTTCGTCATATATAATGCAAAACCCCACAGCATTAGTTTTTGTCCTTTTGAACCAATATTTGATATTTTTAATTTAACATTTTTAATTTGACTATTTCTAATTCTAGTTTATAAATACAACTGTTTATTACATGCCTTCTGGACTATTCTAATTCAAGAATTTGAGCAAAATTTATAATTATACAAAAAAGGCACCTTATCTTTCAAACATTTTAATAAAATTTTTATAATTAAAACTAAATCTCTAACCTGCTAAAAGAATTAAAATTAGAAAAGGTGGTCAGCAAAAAACTGTTTCCACATTCTTTGTAGCTTGCTCATATATTATTTCTTTATTAAAGTAGAAAAAATTATTCGCAAATATTATCTTACACACTAGAGTGATTTTTAAAGGTCAGTTTTTAATTCTATGTTTATATTAATCTTTGATTTACCTTTGATAAAAATTTATTTGAAATTGTTAAATGCGAAAGATCAATATGAATATGAACTGAAATAGAAGACTGAAAAATATTTTCTTAAATATGTGATGAAATTGAGCAAAGGAATTAAATATATGACAAAAAATTTAAGTATTTATGTAAATTTGATAGATTTATAAGCTCAGAGAGTCAACAGTTTAAATACAAAGTTGTGTCAAAAAAAAAAAAAATCTTTCACAATCACAACTGGCAGCGAGCCATATTGGCGTAAGTATCTAAATCTCATCTCAGGATGAGGCGGTTACAGTTTCAAGCCATGATTCTATCTGTGATCACCGACCTGAAGTATTGAAATTGAAATTTTATTCTAATTTATTTTGCTATCAGATTTCAGTTTTTCTAAAATTAATATTATGAGTATTTCTATTATTAGTATGAAAAATAAGCCTCACTATGATTAAGAACTAACATGTTAATAAATAAACCGTTACATTTTAGTGTGTTTATTTTTTTGTTATTTAACCAGGTATAGCTAAAATGTTTGGTCATAGAAAATTTTGGTGAATGGTTTCTAAGTTTCGAATTCGATTTCTTATTCTAAAAGAAAAGAGCCAGATTTTCAACAATTTTAAATCTATAAGAGCAAAAATAAACAATAATAATAAAATTAAAGAAATTTTTATGTAATTTTACCGAATTTTGAAATGTGTAAGGCAACACGCTATAACGTCATCGTAAGATCTGTTTTTCACTTTTATCAAAAATTTCCTCCTACTGATTACTTACTGTCGATTTTTTTTTTTTGCTTATTAATTTTATTACTAGAATTCGTTTTAATTGTTTATATTGTAGGATATACATATGCATTTGTCTTTTGTCGTTTGTGACGTCATCAAAAATTAATTCTCTTATTGTAATGCCATTTTCCTTTCTATTTCTCCTTAATCATATCATCACATAAGAAATTAAATAATCTTGAAATTTTCAAAAAATATATGATATTCAAACTAATCAAACTAACTCGATATTACTTACAAGTTAATACGATATCGTTGCCTGCAGTGAAGAAATACTACTTTTCTATTATTCTTGTCCTTGTATATCTTATTTAAAAACGTAATGAAATGTTTGGAAACTCATTTCGCATGTTTTTAATATTTCATCTGTTTATTTCATTTCTAATCAATAAAAAATAATTGTGAATATCCTAAATTACTTAGTATTCAGATTCAATTTCAAAACTTTAGCTGCATTTTGTTGAAATTATTCTTTATGTTTATTTTTCTAGAAGTAAAAATGCGTGTGTTTTGAGATCTAATTACAAATCCTAATCTCAAGGATTTGAAACAACGATTATTTCCCCACGGGGTAATTATATACTTAAATTGAAATCTTCTAATATTGGATTGTATTTTTCTCAATTTGCTAAGGGCAGACTTTTTTAATTTTGTATTTAAATTATAAATTCAAAATTCCAAAGCTTTACCAAATCCTATGTTTCAAAATAGAAAAAATTATACTCAGATAAAAATCAAATATTTATTTCTGAATTTTAATACAATGAATTTTAAATAAAACAATTCCGTCTTCTTACTTCCACAGCGCTTACTTACAGTGAAATAATTTCAATATATTTTGGAATCTTAATGGGAATGCATTTCTTATTTCGTGATGGAACAATGCAAGATATTCCAATGATACATTTTTATATGTTGTTTTTCTTAACTTAATAATTTATATCTTAAAAATCCAATTACTCTGTTTTGAAAATAAATAGCCTACGAACATAATTTCCCATCTTTTTCTCCTTTTTTACTAAATTATTTCTATATCACTGTGCGGTAAAAATATGTTTTCATTAAACAGAAAATATTGAACATGAAATATAAACATCATAGAAATATAAGAAATGAATACGGTAATTTAATTATTTTTATAAAGAGTCGTCTGACCTATGTTCATTTCTGATTTCTTTCTCATTAATGAAATCTAGAATCCCCGATACACAAACATTACATGCCTTTGAGCACTCTGTGCGTTTGATACGCTATTGCCTCCTTTTGATTTTTCTTGTGAACGATTTTCGATTGGCTATTGCTTCGCGAGCCTCTTCATTCTTTTCACGTTTTTCGAAGCAGATAAAGATATTTTTTTGCCAGTCACGACGGGAAAGTTAACACAGACAGTTTCCCATATCTTGTATTTATAAGTGTATGTCAGCTCCAATAAATAATAAACTTTTGGTATGTTGGATTCCCTTAAGCTTAAAGTAAATATTTCATACCATACAGCTTCGGTATCAAGGAAAAATATAAATATGAATCCCTTCGTACATCTGTCATATATGACTATGAAAATAAGTTTCGGAAAGATGTACAGTCTAATAATGCAGAGAAGAGTACAGTGGGCATTGTGGCCCACTCAGAAAAGAAAAAGTTATTCATTTTTAAAAGTTATTCATACTTTTTTATTCCCATTTTGAAAAAATAAAACGAATTGGAAGAATAAAACATATATGAAGTTGTTTGAATATAATATCGTTTGATTCATAAGACGTGTTATTTTGATACTTTAAAATAAAGCTTTTGATAAACATTAGTAACTCAGGGCAATTGAAAAAATCGCCAACCAAATGATCGTAGCATCAATTATTTTATACAATACAACATGTGAATTTTGAAATTTTTATTTCTGATAAACAAAATCAATATTTAAACTAAATGAATATAACAAGGTAACGGAGAGGATAACATTTTAGCAAGTTTCTATACTAGATATGTTCTCTATATTTATTGCACAGACAATAATATTTTTTGTCATATATTAAAAATGAAGATTAATTGCATAAGTTATTTAACATTATGCATAAGTTATTCGTTTTCCTAAAAGACTGAATTATGGCTTTCTCATTTCTGATAAACAGTTATATCATCAGTAAGATCTAAAATAACTTTTTGTAAAGTTCTGATGCTCTAATAAAAGGATAAAGAAAAATTTTAAAATTTTAAATAACAATGAAAAACAATAGGGTTTTTTTTTTGCTTTGTACCTTATTAAATGCCATATGTACACCATGGATGTGCTAAAAAATTCTATTCCATTACGCTTTTATTTCAATTTTCGCAAATTTTTCATAATACTTCGATACGAAAAAATTTTTTAATTTTTTTTTCGGTCTACCTTATTATAAAGTGTGCTTTTCTATTTTTCTTGTGATATTTTTTATTTTGATTTCTATATTTAAATCATACAGATATTCAAAGCTGAAAATAATTTTATATTTCTTTTTATATATTTTTATTTAACCTGGAAGGTTTTATGTTTGTAAAGATGGAATTTTGTAATCAATTTATCAACTACTTCTTGATTCCTAGAGTTTTCAAAACTTGCACACATGTGTCTTCAAAAATATCGCGCTATTTTAAAATTTTCAGAGCTCAATCATCAATTAATAGATTGATTAAACGTAATTTTGACTCCATAAGATCAAGCGCCACTTGATGGTGAATTTAAGAAACAAATTTATTGCAAAATTCTCTAATATATATAGTAATGAATAATTAATAAAACATTAGTGAGTAGAAAACTATTAGAATAAATAAAATGTCTTTTCTTCTATGATAGTATGGTTTTAAAAATTTTATTCAATTTATGTATTGTATTTTGCAGAGTAAGAACATTTGAATTTGATTTTAAACATTTATAAAATATCAATTATTTTTATAAAATTTAATTCTTTTTATCTAGTGACTGGATCATGAAATAATTACTTTTAGGTTTACTTTTAATTACTTTTCGGTTGTTTATAACTTTTATTTAGGCTGCATTTATTGTTTGAAGCAGTTTATAAAAACTATTCTTCTCATCGAACTCGAACTATTCTTCTCATTGAACTTGAACTATTCTTCTCATTGAATAATCCTCTCAAAGCAACAGATGCTTTTAAGAAAAAACAATATGTAAGGCATGGAAGTTTAGATGTTTCTTCAAACAACAACCACGAACTTTTGCTGCATTGTGAAAGATAAATGCCTGAAATATTTTTGTATTGGTTACACTACTTTTGTTATTTTACTTTTCAACAAAGAGCATAAAAAAAAATTTGAGGCTGTCATTTCACAATCGAAAGGAATTCCTAGTGTCTTTCACATCTGTTGTGTTCGTTCTTTTTATCTTGACTTATACAACATTTTTTATTATAAAGGAAGAAGTCTATTTTATAAGAAAACATATATTTTCTAACAAAATTTTAGATGCAGTGATTATAGCAGTATGTTATAATGATATTAAAATTCAAAACCAAAGCCAGCTTCTTTATCTTTCTACAGAAAAAAAAAACAGTTTATACAATTAGAATTGTATAAACTGTTAGTGTTTATACAATTAGAATTAAAATTTATACTATAAAATTTTAAAATAATGCAAAGAAATCCCTTTATAAAAGAAATTCGAATTGCTATTCATATAAAAAAAAGCTGAAACTTATTATGAATAATTCATTCATGTTTATATTGTTTGTATACAATTTTCTTCCCGTGTGTTCTGAATAATTCATAGTCTCTAGAATTATGTTTCTATATAAACCAGAGCCCAAACGGGTACATTGTTAAAATATTCGTTTCTTAGAATTGCAAGTGAAATCACAAATTAAATTTTTCATGGCTATATTTATATTAGAATACTGCATCAGTTTTTGAAAAATGAAAACGTTTTAAAAAGTTTACTTTTATCTTTATTCTTGTTTCAAATTTTTGATTTGAAGTTTGTCTTCAGAATTTTTATATATCTCAAAATAAAATGAAAAAGAGATTCACTTTATTCCATTTACAATAATTCACCCTCCATAAATGTTTATATCATATCCTCAAATACCGTCAATTTAATATTGAAGCAGAATTGAATTTCTTCTGAGATTATTGTTTCAAAGGTGTCTCTAGTATCTGCTGATTATTATGTAGATCCCTATTAATTTATCATTAGGTGTTCCAAGTAACACTAATCTACCTCATGAAAAGTTAATAGATGTCTGTACTAATATATATGAAGAATATTTAAATAGAGATATTATTACAAAAACTAATTGGTTAGAGCTATGTAAATTTAATATTAAAGAAAACTATGTTTTTAACGGAATAAATTTTTATAAACAAGAAAAAGGAATTCCAATGGGAACAGCTTTTTCAAGTGCGTTAGCCAATATTTTCCTACATTATTATGAAAAAGAAATAATTAAACTTAACTTAATAATAGGCTGGAGATATATTGATGACTTAATTTTGTTAAATGTGGATAATCCTAATGATATTATTAATTGTTACCCAAAAGAATTAGTTTTAACTCAAACAAACGAAAATCAACTTAAAGCTAATTATTTAGATTTAAATATAGAAATTGTTAATGGAAAAACTTTGATAGGTATTTATGATAAAAGGGATGAATTTAGCTTTAAAATAATTAAACTTAGTAACTACCATTCTAATTTAAACTCTAAAATTTTCAAAAATTTGATATTTTCACAATTTAACAGAATTAAAAAAATTTGCAATAATAAAAGCTCTTATATCTTAGCAACAAACAATCTCATTAAAAATTTAACTATTAACGAATTTCCCAAAAACTTTTGCAATTTAGAAGTTTTGATAAGAGAGGGTCTGTTTAATTTCTGACTTCCTCCGGTTTGTTAGCTTTGAGTTCTAATTCAATAGATGGCGCTTCAAGTTTGATGACGATACATTATGACGAAACGTGGGAGGCGGATATAGCTGTAAACGTGGAAAAATTAAATCTTAGTTTAGTTCAACGAAATACATCTACAATAGCACGTTTTAACATCAAGTAGTTTTCTTCAGATTTGTACTTTCATTTTGTAAGTATTTTGCCTTGTGTTTATATTACTTTTTTAGTTCTTTTTTCATGTATTTTGTGGTTTGATTTGCTGTGGTCTTATTTGGTTTGTTTTTTTGCTAGTGTTTTTACTTGTTTTAATCTTGTGATACTAATTTATCTCTAAAACCTCAATTTTCTGGGATTTTCGGGTCACGAGGGGTCAGTTTGTTGGACGAAAGTCAGACCCCTCACAGAAAAAATCCCTGGTTTGAATCCTTGCCTGAGGGTGACCCTTGAAAAAGTCTTCGGGCCGGATTCAGTTAATCTTTCTTTTTGATTCTTTGATTATTAACTTAATATTTATTTCTAATTTGGTGTTCCAAGTAATTGTCTATTGTTTCGTCAAGTAGCGTTGCTATTCTGAATGGTTATCAATTTTTGATATTTTCTCAAAAAAAAAAAAAATCTTGAACTAGAATCTTAAATAGACTGAGTAATGTGCAGTACATTCATTTTAGGACCCTTACTTAGCAAATGGAAAATTTAATAAAAGCTCCAGTGTAAATACTTTTTACTTCATATAAATCAATATCTTTCTTTTTTACAATTATTCTTTCATCTTTCATAGCATATTTCACACTTTTAGGAGACTAAGTGTCTTAGTTTTTTGAAGAATCAATGACATCAGTCTTCAATGATATTCAACACATAATTTTTCAAAATATATTTTTTAAACTTTTTGATAATAAATCAATGATTCAAATAAGCAATTTCAGTGCATTTTTTAAATTGCCTTATAGTTTAATTTTTCAAATTAAATTATTCTCCTTTTATTTTATATTTATATATATATATATATATATATATATATATATATATATATATATATATATATATATATATATATATATATATATATATATTATATATTTTCATATATTATAATTTCAAATAAACATATTTTCTGTCATTTCAGCACGTTAAATATAGTATTTGAGAAAAAAATTCCTGAAATTTTATTTAGAAATTTCATTTGACAGGAAAAATTTTAATTAAACTAATCCCTATTTCAACTCGTTCTTTAATTATCCCAAACTATTGCCCTATACAAATTTAGTAAATATTAATCGTAAATAGCTATTAAATGATATTCAATTTTTTTAAACTTGAAATGGTTGAAACAAAAGACTGAACAGTTATTTATTAAATTATAAAGAGTAGAATTCTTGGCCAAATTTCAACTTTGCTTTCTCATTATTTTTTTTGGTGAAAACGTTATGATATTTTTATCTATCATCTGATTTATTATCACAAAATAATATACTTATAAAGTTTATTTATACATCTTGAGATGAAAAATAAAAGCCACTGTTTATAAATTGCAATTTCTAGCACTTGTTATTCTGCAAGAAAGGAATTGAAAGTAAAATAAGATTTTTAAAAAAAGTCCAGTCAAAGGAATTCAATTCTAAAACCGTGGGTAAACAACCAGATTGTTTTTTTGTTCGTTTTCTGTCTTTAAATTGCTTACTTTCACTTGAAAAATTCTTTTTAAATGTTAAATTGCCTTGAAATCCGGGAAAAAAGGGTGGTTAATCATTGCAAGTATTTTCTATTAGTGCATTTGATCGACATTGCAATATGTTTTCAAAAATTGATTCTTTAGAAAGAAGCCTCACAAATAAGATCACAACGGGGAACCTTTTCAGAGATTTAGTGGCACTTAATTTTCGTTTACTTTGATTTTACATGGCAACATTTCTTTCAAAACACGAATTCATAAATATTTATACGAATGCATAAATGTATTCGTATAAACATGCATTTATGTATTCGAATAATACGAATACATAAAAGTTTATTTATTGTCCCAACTGTTAAAATACACGGGGAATTTTCTTTTTACTTTCTTGTTATTCAAAACTTTCTTGCTACTACCATCTGAAAATGCTTGTAAACAGAGCGAGTAGTCTCCCTGAAACTTTCTCGGATGTTTTTGAGCATAAAAGTTTAGGCCCACACAAGCATAAAAGTTGAGACCTTATACAATGACATGCACGCCATGGATACTCAGATTTTTATTTTCCGCATCCAGCGCATGAGAGTTGAGTGGTTCGTTGTACAATAAACCAGTTCTTGTGCATTATTAAACTCGTGCCATTGGCGTAAAACCCTATTAACATATGATCTTTTTCTTTTCTTTTTTCTTTTTCTATGCAACTAATTCTTGGGATGCGGTTCATTCACCAATTCTATAAAAAATTAATAAAAATCGACAGATTTGAGATTCAGTTCATGCGCCAAATTTCATCTCTCTAACTCGAAGCGTTTTTGAGTTATCGTGTCCATAGTGTTGACAGACATAATTTTAAAATGTTTTTTTTTTTTCGAACTCAGAGAAGTTTGAAACGGAGAGATTCGTCAGTATTTAGAGTTCGAATTTTTTAGCGATTATAATACTTCCTCTATATTTAGCATATTAATTTCCCATTGTAGGGGAGTCCTACGATGACCATGAACTCCTTACTGAAAATTTCCTTGCATTAACGAAACCGGGATTGTAAACTTTTTTTCTCTTCATATTCTATAGTAAGTCAACCATCTAACTCTCCGACCGCCACGAAGGCACACGGATTTAAACCATAAAACTGAATGACCGGTCCGCCACACAGCAACATTGGAGGGAACTGTGGTTGAGTCCTAAGGGCCGTCACCGGCCACGGTACAACCTTTCCCGAAGGAAGTACGTCCCGTCATCAATGGGAGGAGTCAGATCCCCCACCTATTAGTGCACCCTCCAGGGTGGCGAGATCCAACCACCATGCCGGAAACATCTCATCCTCATTTCGAGGTACCCCCCCGGGGGTTCATTTTCTATAGTAAATAGACTTTTTTGTTGCAGTCGTTTAGAACACATACTTCATCAAAAGTCACAAAATGTTTCTCTTTATCACCTTTTAAATAGTTTTCAAACAACGTTTTGTAAATTGTTTCGCGTTGAGCCACATGACTCGCAAAAGCTGGTAAATATTTTTTTTTTTAAATTATAAATCTTATTTTATTTTTTTTATTTATTGTTTCAACAGATGTTTTAAAGACTTCGCAATTGATTTCTGTTTGTTACCAAAAATTTCATTTTAGAAATATTTGAAAAAGTACGTATCTAATTCTGGTATTCGACTAGAGTTTCCTTTCTATGTAGAAATAATGATTGTTTTTCACTAACCGATTAATAACATTGCTTATTTTATTGTTATTAATTTTATTGTTGCTTATACTGATTCAGTGTCTGCGATATCATTTTTATCGTTTTAAAAACGGTACGTGATTATTAGTGACTTTAAAAAGTTTTCTCATTACTATTGCTGTAAAGTATCTAAATATTTGTTTAATACCTCAACATAAATTATAAATATTCAGAATTATTTTAGAATTTCATAAACATCCTACATATTTCAACACCACCAAATCTAAAATTTTATTATCAGGATTTTGGAATTAAATATTGAATTATAATTCTAAGATGAATTATAATTATGTGGTGAAAGTGAATATATAATACCTATATTAAGTTCATTGGAGTAATGAATACAATATCTTAATAAAAGATAGTAACCATGTTCTGAATAGGCAGACTGGAAATCGAGATTGAAAGTCCATTCGCAAAGATTAGAAGTAAATTCTTACATACATATGCAACTCAGTTAATTAACATAAGTTTTTAAGAAATTCAAGAACCCGGAGAACAATAGTTCCATAACAAGAAATAGAGCAATTACTATTCGTATGTTTCTTATTGCTACTGTGTCCAATTGAAGGATTTTTTAATCAAATTTTAATAATAATTAAAGCTTTTTGAATGATTATTTTGATTAATTTTTAATAATCATTAAAGCCTTTTGAAGGATTATTTTTTATCAAATTTTAATGATCATTAAAGCTTTTTGAAGGATTATTTTTTATCAAATTTTAATGATCATTAAAGCTTTTTGAAGGATTATTTTTTATCAAATTTTAATGATCATTAAAGCTTTTTGAAGGATTATTTTTTATCAAATTTTAATGATCATTAAAGCCTTTTGAAGGATTATTTTTTTATCAAATTTTAATGATCATTAAAGCTTTTTGAAGGATTATTTTTTATCAAATTTTAATGATCATTAAAGCCTTTTGAATGATTATTTTTTTATCAAATTTTAATGATCATTAAAGCTTTTTGAAGGATTATTTTTTATCAAATTTTAATGATCTTTAAAGTAGGGATTTTGAAATTTTAATGGACGTCCATGTGAGTTATACATCTCCTAATATATAGACTCATACAATCTGCAATTTAGAACGAAATGTAAAGAATTTTTTGAATGGTAATTAATTGTATGAATTAGAAAAATAAGAATTTTCTATCTGCATAAAAAAAAATAAAAAGCTACCATTGCTACGTTATTAGAAATATTAATTTCAGCAAATTTTAGTAATAATTAAAGTAGATTACCGAAATTTGAATTGATTTTATCATTTCAGTGGTGATAATTTCCTTTAGAATTTACTGTTTCAAGAGCTTTTTTCTTAACCTAGTAGGGATAATAAGAACAAAAGGCGTTTTTAACGTCTAATGAGAACAATAGATGGCGCCCTGAACTCTATTTTTTTCCCTTCATTGATTTATACACTCACTATTAATGCTTTTACTGAAAAAAAATTAATATATTGTGTCCCTGATAGAGTTTAAACCCATCAACTAATATATCAATCTGTGAAAGGTGAAAGCATGAGACAGTGAAATTGAATTCGCCTATTTTACAAAAATCAAAGAATTTGTCATTTAGATGAATCCATTCCGAGAAGAACTACTTATTAAAAACTAAAATTGCAACAATTTTCAAAGGGACAAATAAAATGGAAACGCGTTCACAATGAAATATGTGAAAGGAATTCTTTTTCAAGAACAGGTGGAGAAGAGAAGAGACCCAAAAAGAGAAACAGTCCTAAGATTTCCACTTGACTGCTCCGAGTGATGCATTTGACAGAAGAAAATTTTATGTCTTCAGGGAAGCAAACGTCTTAGAATTTAATCCATTGGACGCTTCTAAAAAATTTTATCAAATGCAAGAATACTCAGAACGATAAAAATATAAACTAAGGAATTACATCAAATGTAAAACTTAAAAAATCCTTTATTTAGGGAAAGATTAAGATTTATCAGATAATTAGGTTGCAAAAACATAATAATCTTAACAATAAACAGCCAATTATTCTATTAATTTGTTTTCAGTTGTAGAAAAGTCTTGTTAAAGCATCTTAAGGTAAATCTATCATGAAATAAGTGGGAAATTTAAGAAATAAGTTAGAAAAATAAATGTTATACCATATAATTGCTTACAAAAACTATCTATATTTCTTTTTATTTTGCTTCAATTCCTGTCATGTAGAAATAACCTATTAGTCTCTCAATTTTATAGCACCATCATTTTGAGATAAATCATTTTTAAGATAAACATACTCCTCGGTTTTTTTAACTATTTAAAATCATTCAGTTTCCGAGGAAAATACTCTATGGATTTCACTTTCATCATTGAAATTTTTTTGAGAAATGGCATCTTTATAGACATTTCAACATTCGGCATTAACAAAGAGAAATGGAAACTAACAGTATTAGAAAACTGAAGGTTTAAAAAATTCAATTTCTGGGATGATCACATTTTTTTTTTCCTTTTATTATAATTCTTTGAATTCCATATGCATAAAATTGAATTTCTTATACGCTATCTTTTGCAAACCTTATATTAAAATCTTTTTGCTGAGATTATATTATATTTTTCATGATTATTTTAGAGAAATATTCTGTCGACGACATTACATTTTTGGGGATTAAAATAGTTATTAATTATATTACAAATCCAGGCAAATGAATTTCTTTATAAGATATTATTGTATATATTATGTACAAACATACCAGTAATTGCAAATAAATATATTAGGTTCAAACATACCAGTAATTACAGATGATCGACATAGCATGTAGCTGTAACCAAAGAAAAATTTACTTTTTTCAAATGAAAAAGCAATAATTTATAAAGCAATTTAGCCATAAAATGTGTGAGAATAACAAAGATTTAAAACAACAAAGTTATATGTTAATATATGAACACGGTGTTAAACATACATATAATTTCGATGCTTTCAAAACCCTTTTTCAGATAACAGCATAGTTGCTTCAAATTTTTTTATTTAATTATTGAAACGGATTCAAATTCTTTAAAGTTCGATGAATAATTTATCTTTAAAGACTTTGACCAGCAAACAAATCCACTAAAAGAACGCCATTGTAGGTTTTGAGCGAATAAATACAAGAAAATTAAATCATCGCTTTAAGACAATATTTTTCTTTATAAACTAAATTTCCATATATATGGTTACTGAAATCAATTGATGTAGCAATCAGTCTTCATTTTAATAAAAGTGTTTTGAAGACTGTCGAAAACTATTAAAGCAAAAATGCATTAAGAAGTGTTTTTGCAGAAAAACAACTTTTGATCTTCCAAATGAGGGTTTGAATGGATGTAGAGAAATACAAAAAGCGCTACGGAAAGAAATGAGGAGAAGCAAAAGTGTGGGAAATGAATTTTAGTATTTATTAAGTTGTTAAAAGCCATTAGCATCTCTTCTTATTTTCAGTGATCGATTCTTTAAAAACGAGAGAATTTCTTAAGCTTGCAGTAAAACATCTTTTCATCAGTTTAAAAATTTTTAAATGACAAATAAAAAGGTATCAAAATTTTATGCCATTTTTATTTTATATTTTTATAAAATTCCTTTTTAACATGCTGTCGTAAACAACCGTTGTAGAATGGGAGCTATACTCTATAATCATACATTGAAAAAATCGGTGATAACTCTCCACTCACTTAGAAGAATATGTAGCATAAACAAATTATAGAGAATGGTTCTATGATTTAATTCCTTTCAATAATTTTTCAAGCACTTTTTTGCTTTATTTATGCCCTTTTTATTTTATATTTATGCCATTTTTATTTTATATTTTTATAAAATTCCTTTTTAACATGCTGTCGTAAACAACCGTTGTAGAATGGGAGCTATACTCTATAATCATACATTGAAAAAATCGGTGATAACTCTCCACTCACTTAGAAGAATATGTAGCATAAACAAATTATAGAGAATGGTTCTATGATTTAATTCCTTTCAATAATTTTTCAAGCGCTTTTTTGCTTTATTTATGCC
Organism: Argiope bruennichi; assembly: GCF_947563725.1. Classification (NCBI taxonomy): domain Eukaryota; kingdom Metazoa; phylum Arthropoda; class Arachnida; order Araneae; family Araneidae; genus Argiope; species Argiope bruennichi. Next base: position 22,777,717 of record NC_079163.1, read on the forward strand.
ATTTTTATTTTATATTTATGCCATTTTTATTTTATATTTTTATAAAATTCCTTTTTAACATGCTGTCGTAAACAACCGTTGTAGAATGGGAGCTATACTCTATAATCATACATTGAAAAAATCGGTGATAACTCTCCACTCACTTAGAAGAATATGTAGCATAAACAAATTATAGAGAATGGTTCTATGATTTAATTGCTTTCAATAATTTTTGAAGCGCTTTTTTGCTTTATTTGGAAAAAAATGGAAGTGCAAGTCTTAAAAATAATTTTTTTTTCGTATATACAGATTGATCGATAAAGTCTTTTAAGCCCTTTAAATTCAAAATGGCGTTTCGTATAGCCAAGGAAGTAATGTGTACTTATAGTAAAGTAATTGTACTGAATTTATTACGACAGGTTACAGGAACCCTAGGAGCGAAATTGGGGAGTTACAAAAACCAACTAAAAAAAGTAAAGGAGATCGGGAAAACGGTTCAGTTAGAAAAATGTCAATCTTATTAAGAAAAAGTTTGAAAACGAAACTAAAATTCCTTTCTGTTAAAAATGGTATATCTCTTGAGCATAATTTCAGGGGATTTTCGGGTCACGAGGAATCATTATTACACAATGTCTGTATTTCCTCACAGAAAAAATCCCTTTCTTTGAATCCCTGCCTGAGGGTGACCCTTGAAAAAGTCTTCAGGCCGGATTCTTTTTTTATATTTTTTATAATATTTTTGGTTTAATTTTTATTTGATTTTTTGTTTTTCCTATTAACTTGATTCTAATACTTTTGTATATATATATATATATATATATATATATATATATATATATATATATATATATATATATATATCTTTATTTTCTTCTTTGCTTCAATTTTACCTTGGTAACTCGGAACTTGGAAAATATATTTTTTTGCAATTTTAGGTTAACCTTTTTCATCTAAGTCTAATTGACCAAAATGGCTGAAATAGCAATGTGAGAACTATGAACTGAAGAAAATTGCTTCATTAGAAGCTGCCTATGCAAAAGGCCTCTTTCTAAAGCGGTAGCCCAGTCATGGCTATGGACCTTTTAACTGAGCAACACGTAGAAGAGAGTTGCTTATTGCCGCTGACAACTTCTAGTTTACATACTTTTGTTGCTATTCTCGGGAATTACAAGAAAGACAAAAGGAAATTTTTAATATTGTGAGGATAATGAATGTCAAATTTTTAAAAATTCCTGAAAAGTCCACCAATCAGTTTCTTTATCTATTTTTATCTATCTTTAACGTTTAGACTTAGCGTTAACTATTCAAACATTTAAATTTGGAGAGGGAGAATGATGGCCTCAGATGTCATCCTCGTCATTTGATCCCGATGAAAAATTATCAGGTCTGTCATAAAAATTTACTACTACTTCAATGCGGGATATTATTAAAGCTGTAATAGTTTATTTAGTAGAATAAAAAAAATTGTAAAACCGTATTAGTATTTCTTTATTAGATAATTTTATTTAGTATTTGTAATCGATTTATAATTTACTTCCTTATGTGTTAGGAATATATTCTAGATGACAATGAACTATTTTAATATTTTCAAAGAAGAGATGAATTTAATTAAATATCCATTCCAGACCAAAATCACCACCGGTTAGGGAATTTTAGAAAACTTTATTAAAGTCCATGATATTTATTAAAATAAATCATAAACACTAAAATGGAAAATAAATAAAGAAAAAAAGAAAAAACTTCCTTGTAGGACTATCAAAAAAGGTTGATTTACAAGAAACTGTTTTTGTTATATTTACTTCGAGATTTTTTTCTACTCTTAGCATTGAGATAAAGCTCTATCTTTTGTCAAATTTGCATTTATGCAAAGTTTTCGAAAACGAAGACAAATGGAAATCGGTTGCAAAGATTGTCGTAAGCCCTTTCAGCCTATATCCGTCGTTTGTTGCGTTTTCATAAAAATAATTTGCATATGGAGGAAGGATTGCTGCTAAAACTTAAATTCAGTGTGTCGGAGTAGAATATGAAAACTGACTAAAAGGTTATGCCGAATTTATTTTGGTCTCATAGACAGAAATAATGTGTATTATCTAAATACATAAAGAAATGCATTCTTCAATTTTCTAGATCATTTCTAATTCCTGCAATATTTTGTCGAGTCTGAATATTAAACATAAAAAAAATGATCAGTATCGTGCCAAATGTATGATCAAAATGGGGTTTATCCTTTTTTATCGTCATATGGTTAGAAAATCCCCCATGATAAAGAAAAGACAAAAAATATGACAAACTAATTTTAAATCGCTTAGAGCAAGCTAGTGAATTATTTTAAAAATGCCTCAGGTAGATAAGATCTTAAACTTTATATCCTTCAATATTTTAAACGATATAATGATTAGTGTATATCCACAAATATATAGAAAATCTTTCGAAAACTAGTTAGCCTCACTTACTTTTTTTTTACAGTAATACGATATCTTATTTTTAAAAAAAACTCGCAAAATTCAATGCAGTTCATTATGATTTATTGAATTCTACCAAAACACTCTCCTATCAGTGTGATAATAAATTATATTTTAGGTGTTACTAAGCTTACTTTACTCAACAAAACTGAATAAAATAATGAAAATCGGCGTGATCAGCAATTTTATGTGGATGAAGAGCGGAAAAACCTTCATTGGAGAGTATGCAAGAAAGTATCGGGGAGAATACTATCATTGATTATTGAGTTTACTTGAGTATCGTCTGTTCGTGTTTCAGTATTAACTATAACATATAAAGAAACTTTGACTTTCTATAACACCATTTAACAAGAAAAAGACTAAAGTGAAAAGAAATTAATACCCAAAAAATTGAAAAAGAATTATTGAATAAATTAGTAAGATAGCATTAAAGGCCAAATCCAAGACCGATGAAACAAAATTTATAAAAAACAGTACAGAAAATATTCAATTTTATTGGATTAAAATATTTAATAGTTATATTTTTAGTTATGAATAAGAAGAAACCTGAACCATCTCTTTTCTATATTATTAATAACTATCCACCAGTCATTTGAATATTGTTCGCTTAAATAAATGATAATCTTAATATAACCATCCAGCGCCGTCTGTAATGTTAAGTAGAGTTAAACAAATATTCTCGTCCTTTTGGTCAGCATCATTATCAGATGCGAAATCCCAAATTATCTTTTGACGTCTAGCAACTAAAACAGTTTATTTAATGCCGAAATTAACTGATTTATTGGTATAAACGTAATAAAAGATCGATATGCTGAAGTCTGTAATTTTTATTATTTTATATATGCTGATTCATTATATTCTTCCTTTACATATGTTATTCTTAATATTCTCTTTTAGAATTCTTTTTGTTTTGAATTTGGCATTGCATTTTTTTTTTCTGTTTGTAGATCACTGCTTTAATCTGAGTTTAATAAGATTTGCTACTACACTATTAGTTAATCTACGACACTCAGATCTGAAAGAGTGTTAACAGAATAACTGCTCCTCTAGACGAGCATATCTTCTGGAAAGAAAGAAACATCTTCTAAAAACGGACATTTTAATATAATGTGGTGCATAAAAAAGTTTTGATCGAGCATGTCAAGTTGCTAGATTTGTGCAGCTATGCTTGAGTTAACATTTTTATATTTTTTTATTAAGTCTTTTCTTCGAGACAGTTTTTGACTCAACGGGGGAGAAAATTGTATGTTTTAAGGATTTGGACAGGTGACTACGTGTCTTCTCTTATGCGGATTAAATTTTATCTTGAAAAATAAACGGATCACTTGGTTTATTCACAATTTGCACCACGAAAAACGTGGTATAAAAATATCTGAAAAAGATCTTCGCGTGGTAAAAACGGTGATTTTCGCAAACAAACCTGAGCTTTAAGAATACAGAATTTATTCAAATTTTCGAGGCTATTCTTAAAGCCCATCTTTTTTAAATCTAGGTATATTAAAAATTTTATATAAATTTTCTTTCGCGATGTTTGCCAAAAATATTTAATAAATTATAGTTAATACTCATCAGTACTTGAATTATACTCTAGATTGATTACAAATTATTTTTTCGAGAATAAAATTATGGACAAAAAAAATTTCCCCTTCAGAAATTTGGTAATACTTCCATTCTCATCTGGTCTAAAATATTTAGTCAAAGAAAAATAGTAGTCAGAAAATGTGACTACTGTTTACTGGTTAATAAATTTTGGAGCACTTAGGTATTACCTAGGGAGAATTTTGATTCAGCTCTGCCACAGGAGAGGGAGAGGAGTATATTGCCTTCCTGAAAGGCATTCAAAGGAAACTGGCCCACGTTTGCTATTTAAGAATTCATGATATCTACAAAATTTCTAGGTGCCGAGAAATTGCATGTGTAAAAATTATTCTTGTATACCATTTCTTTGCAGCGCTGAGACTGTTCGAGTACTCTTTATTTATTATTAATTCTTATATTTATTATTAAGAAGTTTTCTCATTGTTTTAATTTAAAAATTTTAATAGTAAAAAAGTATAGAAATAAATAGTAGCCGGTGGAATGTTTTACAATTATTATAATGGAATTTTAACGAGGTAGAAAAAACAATTAAACTTTAACGAGATATCATAAAATATTCATTACTGAAAAAAAAATAATGTTGTTTTCGAAGTCATTAATTTTGAAATCGTTTCCATTCTTAAACTTTTCTTAAATTGCATTATTTAGATTAAATATTATACATTTAAATTGGAATTTAATTAAAGAAGAAAAAAATTAAAAGTTAAATTTAAATTTTAGAAGATGCAGCAAAAATATAAAAATATTCTTTCTCTCGGATTTTTTTTTTTTTTACCGTGAAATGGCTGAAATTTAAGAAATACAAAAACATGTCATTGCTTTCATTAAACTTTAACGAGATATGTTAAAATATTCATTATTCATTAAAAAATGTTGTGTTCGAAGTCATTAATTTTTAAAACGTTTCCATTCCTAAAAGTTTCTTGAATTCCAAAATATTTTAGAAGATCCAGCAAAAATATAGAAATATTCTTTTACCAGATACACTGTTTCATGAGATATAATTTAGTTCATGGATTTTTTTTTTGTTTTACTGTTAAATTGCTGAAATTTAAGAAATGCAAAAACATGTTATTGCTTTCATTCGTTTTGAGTTTCAACTTTCATGTTTTTCAAATATGATTGTAACTGTGGTTGCAGGAAAGGAAGGAAAACAAACAAAAAACTTGTTATTATTTTTATTCGTTCTCAAAGTAAAAAAAAATTGGTGGTTTAATAATTTAGCTGACTTTCTCACAATAACAAATGATTGTTTAGTGGTATTGCAGGAAAACAAGAAAAACATTAAAGAACTAGTTATTATTTTTATTCGTTATCAAGGTAAAAAAAAATGATGGTTTTAGTAATTTAACTGATTTTACCAGTGTACAGAATTCACACTATTTATAAAAGATAATAAGTCTGACAGTAGGATGGTCAATTAGAACACTAAGAGAACCAATAAGGAGAAAAAATATTTTTGAAAAGTTTAGAGATTTCATATATTGATCATAATAGGAATTGTTCTAAACAGTTTAAACTTGAAAGAACTTATTCTAAACAAGTATAAACTTCAAAGAACTTGTTCTAAACAGGTATAAACTTCTAGACTTATACTCTGCTGACATATTTTCTTACGAAAATCATTTCTCTCACATACTTGTTATAAACATGCCTATTTTACAAAAGTAAAAAAATTGTTTGCATTTTTTTCCCCCTTCATCTTACGACGAGCACATGTTTTTTGTAAATCATGAAAAAATCATAAATAATGAGTATCTCACCACTTATCTTTCAGCTTCATGCATTGAATCCTGAATTACTAATAGTGATTATTTACTTGACTAACTTAAGCATAGCTGAAGGATTTGAATCGTAGGAACAAGATTAATGCTTCTATTCCAGCTTTCCCCTTTATAAGGATTATTCAAAAACTGGCAGGTCAACGTTTCTTTTTAACCGAGAATTGCTCACTACTGTCGAGATTATTGCTGAAGCTTGCCCAGGCTTTCCTCTATGGAAATTCAGTTTTTTCTCTAAAAATCACCCATGAAGGAAACCTCTCCCTCTCCTCCCATATATTGGAATTGAAGTCAGACTTATACCAAGGTACTCCACTAGGAACAAGAGACACCATCACACATCTCTTTTTATATGAATATTTTATCCATGGTCTTAGTAGTTACGTTACATTATATAGATATGACAGCATCAATACATTTATTATTATAAAAAAATGTTTGACTTCCATATTTTTGTATGAAAACATCTGTTTATAAAATGAGAAAAAAAATTGTATCGTTTATTTTAGGTGAAAGAGGGGAAAATAAGTGATTAATTCAATGTATTGAGCAAATGTATCTTTAAGGCGAACGCAGTATAAATTACCGATGTTTTATTGAGCAAAGCAGAATTAATTTTGGAAAATGTTTAAATATTGAGAATATCTAGCCCTTAGGATAAATTAAACCAACTTTAAACCCTTAATACATCATACCGAAGATTTTAGAATTTTGTAGTCCCTTCCACTAAAATTTTATTCCATAAGTTCTTTGCAGTGATTCGGAAATATTTCACAAACTAATAAATTTGGGGAGATTTTTATCGGTCATAACTTACAGTTACCAATAATAGTTGGCTCGTAATATCTGATCTGATGACACCGAGGTCGTAAGGTATCAATTTATGTGCACTAATATGTTCCTCTTTCCCGAAAATAGCATTCTATTCATCGAATTCTTCGACCACACATGAAAGCTTAACTAAACAATCAAAATTTATCGCTGCGTTTAGTAAGAGAGTGAAAGAAATATTTAATGTTTCCTTTTAATCGAAGTCCAAATATCCCAATTTGCAGCTACACGGATAATAAATAAGAGGCAAAGAAGACAGAACGTGTATGATTTCTCTACCTTGGTCTTTAACTTTGTTGTCTATAAACCAGTATTACAATTTACTTTTTTGACACAGGTAATATTATGAAAACAGAAATAAAATTATCGATTTAAAAACTCCTTATTAACTCAAATCAGAGAGTAATTCTTTTTTAACTCTCATTTGTAATTTTCGTAAATAGATACTTCGACACGTAATTTTTTGCAATATTATAGAATAAAAAATAATTACTCATTTATAAACTGTTTGATGAATGAAACACAAACTCAAGACTATCATCATCGTAGCTGAACATGTGTTTGCCATTTTAAATATAAAAAAATCATCCATGAATAGAACATCACGACTTTTTCTGAATCTAAGCAGTTCTCTAGTTTTCAATATCAGCATTCAAATATAAGCAATGTTATGGAATGAGAGATAAAATTATTAGATGAATGGAACGCAAAAATTTTTGATATTCATCTTCACAACATCATATCTGAATATGTATTTCCATCGTTCAATCTAGCATTTCTATCAAGTAAGAATTTAAGCAGTTCTTTATTACTCAATATTTATATCAATGTATATTTTATATTTTGGAAGATTTCTTAAACGCAATTTAATATCAACTGAAATATAAATTAGGGATATTCTTGTAGTAGAAAGGTGAGAACTATATTATCAGATTTTTATAAGAATTAAACTATATATTTGTGAGTTTTCAATTTCATTTTTATGATCTTGTGTTATAATCCACCTTTATGCTATAGACATGAAAGTTCTTTAATATACGATCTCCGTGAAATAAAAAAAGGCTTATACCTAATAGACTAAATACTTTCTTTTCTTATTTTTTTTATCTTCAGTCTCAGAAGGGATTTCATATTCTACCAAACTAAATTTCACCAAGAACTGGGAGTGGCGTTTTTATATCAGAAAAAAAATTGGTTCTTATTTTTTTTCCGTGTGTTCAATTTTTAATACTCGAACCTCAACATCCATCTCTCTAGATAAATAGTGGTGTAAGGGAGGCCTCTTATTATCGTCGCCCCGTACGTGACTGAAACTATTAATCACACCCTGTCAATAACGGCCAAAACAACTTTATCGCCCTGTAGATGGCCCCCAGTAAACTCCTGTACAGAGAACTTTGTGTAATAAGAAATATATTTCGATAATATTAAGAAAACAGATAGAAATCGATAAGTTATCAGCAAAAAACATGAATAAAAAATTATCTGTATATTATGAAAGATATATAGTTCCCATAATATGTAATAAGAATTCAATTCTTTTATTAGCACACAACTTTGCTTACTTAGTGCACACTGTTAGTTTTTTTTTTTTTTTTTTAATTACAGCCAGTCACCCCGTTATCACAAAACTAAGTCGTATAAACAAGGATTATTGTAACTGGCTGTTATGCTCATTAAGTATACAACTTTTGCATAAGAAAAACAACGGCCAACAAAAGTTCAAAGAATCTTCAAACTGTTGGTAAAAGACTAGAAATATTTTCTAACATTTCTTTTTATACTGCACACTGTTAGCTCAAGATGAAACAGCATTTTACTCACAAACACACTGTTAGCTGAAGGCGAAACAGCATTTCACTCACAAGCACACTATTAGCTCAAGGTGAAACAGCATTTCACTCACAAACACTGTTAGTTCAAGGTGAAACAGCATTGTACTCATAAACACACTGTTAGTTCAAGGCGAAACAGCATTTCACTCACAAACACACTGTTAGCTCAAGGTGAAACAGCATTATACTCACAAACACACTGTTAGCTCAAGGTGAAACAGCATTATACTCACAAACACACTGTTAGCACATGGTGAAGCAGAATTTCACTAACAAAGCTTATTCTTATTAAATTAAATTTTAATCTAATTGCCCTAAATAATAAGCGGGGGTGATCTCCCCAAAACTTTCTAGCATATTCTTTAATAAAAGTGTTATCCACCCCCCTGAAAAAATTGTGAATCTTGGGTAAGGAAGAGAACGTCCTACATGGCATTAGCGTACAATGGATACGAAATATTAACCTCTGAAGTGTATTTAGCAATTACTGAATCTACCGTCTGATCCTTAGTTAGTTTTTTGGAGATAAATCACTCAAATGCGGCAAATAGTATCCAAAACTCCGTGTTTAAGAGGCGTTTTTCTCAACCGATTCAAATCAAACTTCGGCACAGAGCTGCAACTGTAGTCACAAAAACACGTACCAAATTTGATATATTTAAATCGCAAAGTTTTTGAATTGTTTACATTTCTCTGAAGTACAGACCAACATACGTTGGATTTGACTCAGATTTTCACACGTCTCTACAAAATAATATATTAAATCTGTGCACCAAATTGTATTCATCTAGCTCTCTCCCGCGGTGGCCTGGTGGTAAGGTCTCGGCTTCGGAACCGGAGGGTTTCAGGTTCGAGACCCGATTCCACCGAAGAACCGTTATGTAAGGGGGTCTGTTGCACGTTAAATCCGTCCTGACCAAACGTCCTTCTGCTGGTGTGATGTGGAGAGGGGAGTGCTAGCTCAGGTGCCGTCCTCGTCATCTGACCGCGGTTATCTTTGTCAGAAACAGACTGAGAGACAGACAGACAGATATTTTTTAGAAATATGATTTTCGGACTCATGGAAGTCTGAAATGCGGAAATTTCCAAAATCTTGAGTCCGAATTTTTTGACGATTACAATACTCTCCCTATACTTCGTATACGATAAAGTAAAAATGGAATGAAAAATAAATAATTTTATTTATAATAAAATTTTTAAATATTATTTACAGTAAATAATATTTAAAAAATATACATCTATTAGTATTTTAAACTAATTAATATAACTATATCCTGTGATGTTTCGTTAAATTATTTTCCCTTTATGAATTCTCAGACTATGTGGTAAATTCAATTTTAATTAGTAGAAAAGTTTACACAAGGCGTATTTTATTCTTATTCCTAATAATGCCTTCGAGAAGTAAATTGCTTTCCTGCTGGTTTGTTAATTCAGTTTCAATTTGTATGGACATCAATAAAAATAGTAAAATAGAAATATCCAGGTCCGAATCTTAATGCATTTTCTATAGAATTTTTAATTGGTTTTGAAAAGTTTAAAGTAAATCCTTTTAGCTAATTATTTTAATTTCACAATGAATGAATTCTGATCGAGCTGGGAAAATTTTGATATTCACTGATTATTTTAATGAGTTTGACAAACTAATTTTCTTCGAAACAAACATCAAATATTTAATAATTGATTGCAATTGCAATATCTAGAAAACTGCAAACCTTTGACAAAGCATTGATAATAATTTTATATTCAGGAAAAAGAAAGCGGCTTTCTAACTCTTCAAAGATTTCAGTCTCTTTAAAATGAATCAATTTAAATTATCCTCGCTTATGACTTCAAAGCCACAATCCCAACCACACACTTTTGAAATCCATTTCTCCAAACTAAACAAGTAAAAGCAAAACAGGGTCTAAATTATTTTGAGACTATTTTAACCTTTGATAGTTAAGCCTTTAATCTTCTAATGAATTCTTGTTACATTGAAAATTGTATATATATTCTATAGATCCATCGAAGCAACACAAATATCTTATCATTAATATATCAAGAAATTTTAGAGAAATTTGTTTCTACGTCAGAAAATTTAGGGAAGATTCAAAGAAATCATAAGGCATTATTGTTTACATGCACTCTTGAAATAACTATCATAGAGATAGTTATTTCAACTAATTCTACCACATGTATAGAATTAGTCAATTTAGGAAATGAAAACCAGTCTGATAATGCCACAGCCCCCTCAAATGCAAATACGTCTGTTCAAAAGCATTAATAGTATTGTATAAATACTTAGTGATCTCATGAAGCTAATAATTTATGGATAGGATCAAAAGTATTTTTATTACTTAAGTAAATTTCTCCTTTAATCGTGTTCTATCTGTTACAAACACATAACTATTTCATAGACATATCTGAAAATGTACTTTCATATTCTTCGGAAAGCAATTTTCTCATATAATATAAAATTTACGAATTATAATTAGCTCATTATATACTAATATGATCAAAGAGCATCCTTAAAGCTTCATTTAAAATACAGAGTTGGCGAGAAATAAATTTTCCACCTCAGAGGGCCGTAGAATTCGTTCTAATTGTTCAAATGAGATAAAACTTGAGCTATAGATAATTTAAATGATGCGCTTGACATTTATGAAATAAAAAGTTTAGTAAGGTGACCTATATAAATGTTAAAGAATATAAAAAAGTAGCATTAAAACTACTCAATACGTCCTCTTTCATATTCAACAATGTGTTCTAATCGCAGAATCATATTTTTCACAGATGATTGGAATAAGTCTGCCAGAATATCAAGAACATAGGCCTACTGCTGTACTTCAGATTTGGCACAGATGCTCACCTTTAATGGCAGATATTTTTCTTCGGTAATCCGAAAATCAAAAGTCGCAGGGGGTAAAATCAGGCGAGAAAGGAGGCTATTTCATTGGAAAATGACTGCTAACCACTCATAGATCTATGAAAGGCTACCTTAGAAATTGCTTAGTATGCTGACCAATGTTAGGAGGCGCGCTAACCTGCATGAAAATGATACTCGGAATTCAACCACACTGTCGAAGTTTTGGGAAAATTTCCTCTCAAAAACAAAATCACTCAGCATATCACAGTTATTATTGTTCTGTGATGTAACAGGTTTCGCTACCATTTGCAGTTATATCTTTGAAAAATACGGTCAAATGATAAAGGTAGTGTGGTGAATTGCATATAAGCCAGTAACAGCGCTTCTACCCGAACAGCTGTTTTGGTAAAATCGGATCGTTACTGGACTGCTAACCAAAAGGTCCCAGGTTCTATCCTCCCGCGTCCCATACCGCTTCAGTAGCCTCAAAACCAAATCATACTCGCACATTTCAAGGATGCGATAGTTGTTCCTGAACAGCGTGGTGATTTTCCGCTGCTTAAATTCGACAATGATGGGTGTTAACTTGATCATTCAGGCAAAGTGGATTTTGTCACTCTACAGACTATTCAATGGTCCAGTGAACAGCAGTCCATTAATTCTATTAAAAAATAATCCTCTACGAATTCTTAAGAAAATTCTGATGATCGAAAAATAAAACTGCAGAAGTGCATTGCAATCGAAAAAGATTACTTTAAAGAAATGTAATACATTATGACTTATAAACTGATACTTTTTTTAAATTCTCATTCAGAGAACTTTTTGATCACAGTATTAAAACATTCAACCTAATTTCACGAATAGAACTTCAAAAAAATAAGAAAGAGACAAAATAATTAAATAAATAAATATGTGACTGTTTTCATTGGTCCTTGATATAGCGAACAGGATGGCTTAGTACTTCAATTGACACTGCCACCTGTAAAGAATTAATGTCTTCTCGAAGGATAACAAATCTAGCTATAGCGTAATCCCACTCTCAAGTATAAAGGGATTCATCGAAGGGAAAAACAGATTCGAGGGAAAAATAAATTATATCATCTTTGCATAATATCTAATCCTTTATTATAATTCGAGGTCACTTCTATTTTCCTTGTCTATTTTTCTTCTATTTTCCTACATAATTTGTCAGAAGTTTTTTTTTAATATCATATAGAAGTATACAGAATTTGGTTTGCTGAATAAGGATTAAAGTTTCAGACTCCAAAATCAAGTGTTTTGACCCTTTCTAAGGCCGTGGGAAATATGCTTCCCACTAAATTTATCAATCTTTGTATGAAATTATGTAGGTTGGCATAAGTTCTGACAAATTTTTTTTAGAAAGACAGAAACTTAAATGCTTCAGTTCTTTATCTTACACAAAAAGATGTGTCTTGATTGTTACTTAATTATTAATTAACCAAATTAATTAATTAATCAAATTAATTAATCAATCAGATTAATTAATTAATTTAATTAATTAATTAATCAAATTAATTAATCAATCAGATTAATTAATTAATTTAATTAATTAATCAATCAAATTAATTAATTAATCAATCAAATTAAATTTATCTAATAAGCTAAATGAATCGCTTTTCTTATTCTAATTTCAAGCCTAAAAATATTTAAACATAATATGACTAGAAAAAAATGGCCCTTTAAAGGGTTAACTAAAAAAACATGAGGTAGAAAAATTTAAATAAATTAAACTTCTACAGAGATGAAAATATTCGTTTAAAGTCTAAATACATTAATGATATTGTTCGATGACTAAATCTCGTTTATAAAGTTATTTAAATGTAATAATGCTGAGAGTCAATAAATCGATTGCGAATCAATACACCAGTCTATACTGCAAATCAATAAACTTAAATGAAACCACCCATAGATGCTTTTAATGAATATAAAAAAGTGGATGCATTCTAAATTTAATTTGCAAGACAGAATGTGCCGAAATCTTAGGTTCATAATGATGTTCGTGTTCTCGACGACAATTTACTATCTTAATTTTTCAGAATTTAATTGTCTATTAAATTATTAATAAAATTAATTCTAATCTTGTGCGTGCCACCAACTGATAATGAATTTGAGAATAATTTAATTTGAAGATTGCATGCCGTATATAATAATGAATTCTAAATTAAAAGACGAAAAATGTAAAGTAATTACAATAAAAAAAATTAACTGACTTTTTGGAACTATTATATAGCATCATTATGAATTAATTCTTTAAAATCATTATAAATGCGCTCTTAATCGTATATAATTAAAACTGCTTTTATTAATTTATTAATTTCAGATTTTAAAATTCCATGTCAATTTCATATATATATATATATCCTAAATAACAATCTTTTCCAATTATTAATTTCTTTGGATGTTTCATTTTATTATTGTTTCTGAAGTAAAAATCTTAAAACATTTCATAAATTAAACAGTACAAAAACAGAATTTGAATTTTTTTAATGAACGAGAGAAAAGGATTTATTCAAATTAATTAGAAATAAAATTTTTATTTTTATAGTAAAAACAATAAGATGATGGTATTTTCTGATTTTCACATAAGAAGTAATTGGAATTTAATTAAAAACAAATCAGTATTTTTGTCAGCAAAAAATGGAATAATTGGATGCAGAAAATTTCGTAAATATTCGTGCATGCATTGAAAACTTCGCTTTCAAAATGTAGGAATTCTAAGAATGTAAAACAAGTCTTTTACATGTTTTATTTTATTTTCAAAATATTTAAAAGGTACTTAACGGCATTTATATATTTTTTCCTCAAAAGAAATTCCTTCTATATTATACTATCGAAACTTTATCTTGTATTGCAATGGCAAAATTTAGTAGGGATAAACTGGATTTAAAGACTCAATACATGGGATATATAACTATTAAATATTCACTATATTTTGGAATTTTATTGTCAATAAATCTCCTATCTGTCATAAAATCGTACAAAATATTAATAAGAAGAATTGAAGCTATAGAGACACGAATAAAGTTTGAGTGGTTAAAAGAAATACGTTATTACTCGTCTTTATTTATTTTGTCTGACAGAATAAATGCTCTGAAAATATTTTCTCCTCGAAGATTAGCTTAATAGAAACAAGAAAGAGTTTCTTTAAATCTTAGTGACAAGGATTTTTGCATTCTTTTGGCTGTTAGTGAAATCTTTATTTGTGATTTTATTTAACTTGACTTATTTTAAAATTGATTTTTAATTGATTTCCCAATCTCTTCCTGATGTGCAAGAGGTTTCAGATTTTAAGCACTTGCATTTTCTTGAAGACAATGCATTATTTTAATATTTTCAGTACTAAATCTTAGATCAATTGATCGTTTTAATTAAATTTGATTTCAAACAAATAGTGACAACTGTTTTTGAACTTGACGAAAATTCATTGCAAGATTCTGTTATACTAATAATGATGAACTATGTATAGTATGCTAAGATACAGAAAATAATTATGCTTTTTGAACACTAATAAAGATATATTTAAAAAAAAATTTTTTTTTACTTGACTCGTTGAAATTTTGTTATATGAATGTATAAATTGTTAACTTATTATTAGAAATCATGAATTAAATAAAATGTATTTTTAATAATATTTTATAAGTTAGCAATTTATGTAAAATAAAAAAAAGATGTTCACTTGTCCTGAATGGGAAATCTGAATCATAATTTTATTGCTAAACTATAAGAGGAAGCAAAAGTATTGCCAGTAATTAATTTTGAAGAGTTCTAAGATGCCCACTCCGTAATTAAAGAAATAAAATTTATTTAATTCGTGTCTAACTAAAAATAATAATGACTTGTGCATGAATTTATTATTTCTTTTGTTTTTTAACTAAGAAAAAAGGTAAATAGAAAAATTGATGAAATTCTTTGAAATATAAGATTTAATTGATAACGAGCAAATTAACTATAATTTGGCCAATTAATATATATAGTTAAACATTATTTACAGTGGTTTATCGAATATTACCGTTTATATAAATTAGTATACGTTTAACTGAATGTAGCATTTTAAATAGTTTCGAAAAATTAATATTTTTTCAACTTCTGGTATGAGAAATGGATTATATGATTTTTTATAAAATGTACTTTTTGTCTTGTATGATGAAAAAATTCAGAATAACATTGGAAAATTGTGAGAGAAGTATTTCAATGTGCTTTATTTCGTTGCATTGAAAATACCTGTTGTACTACGATTCAAGTGAATTAAAAACAAAATAATTTTTAAATCATTATAGATAATTAAATTCTTTATAAAGTTAACTTTTGAAATATAAATGACATGCTCATTTGGTATGATTATAAACCTGTTTAAAGTTGTTTTGAAATAAACTCTCAATAATAAAGTTTGGCATACTTTTTCGACGAAATTTAAAGAAACTATCATTAATTGAGTGGAATGGAAACAATGAAAAATATTCTGATATGGAACGATTTTTGTATTATATTATTATTTCATTATATTATTTTAGCTAATCACTGCTTGTTCAGCTGCTTATTGATTATATTATTTCAGCTGCTTATTGATTATATTATTTCAGCTGCTTATTGCTTTGCAACTGAAATAATATTGTACAAAGATATAATTTTCCTAATAAATAAGAAACAGTGGATGAAGTACCATAATGATTTTCAAAACTCCAAACTTTTTACGGAAATTACATTCATTAAAGAAACAATTTTAAATTATAATTGGAATTAAAATTCTTTTTGGAAAGAGTCAAGATTTGCTTTTGGATTGAAGTGTTTCTTTTTTAGCAAAATCTAAAACAAATGTTTTCACCAAATTTAATTTTTTTTTTATTATTGAATCAAATATGTTTGTTGCTGACCGAAAAAAGAAATTTTCTTGGAAACAAAAACAAAAACAAAAAATGTTCAAAGCCTTTATTATCTTCTTTCCTTACGAAATGGGAGAATCGGAAAAATATTTAAATATCTTTATAACTTATTCTGGGAAACACTCAGCTAAAAATAAGACTTTAATCACTGATACCTATGCGATAACATTTCTTTTTGTGATTTTTCTCATATTTTTGCCCTTTCGAATTGTAGTATCTCAATTATTCGTTTTGAAATGCTATTAAAGATCATCTCGAAACTTCAAACAATACGTGGAATAGCTATAAATAGGCAAAATTGGAAGAATTCTTAGAATCATTTTTTAATAATTAATAGTAGTTAAGCCCCACAATATGTAATCAGATCTTGTACTTCTGCTTCCTTACCTCTTTGTTCTTTATGCCAAGTGTTAGCTTTCTGTACCTGTCATTACGGAGCATTTTTCTCTCGTTACTAATATAAAGAGCTCAATCAATCTCTTACATTTTCTTCCCAAACTTTATTATTCTATTATTAGGAAGTAATTATTTTATTATTACCCAAAATTTATTATTATTAAATTTTATTACCAACTATTATTATATTTCATTATATTCTTATGAATTTATTTCTTCCCAAATTTTATTAAATTATCGTAATTATATATTCCCCATTTTTTTTATTATTCCCAATTACCACATTTTCTTCCCAATTTTTATTTTTATTAATTAATAATAATAATAATTAATCTTTATTATTATTAATTTTATTTACAATTATATTTATTTTTATTGCATTTATTAATAGTAATACAAATATTGTTAATAATTATCAATTAATTGCATTATTAAATTTTGATGCAATGGCAGATATTAATAACGATACTTATAATGAAGAAAATCTTTATTTTTTCTTGTCTCTCTCTCTCTCTTTCTATCTCTCTATTTTTAGCCGAAAGAACCTGAAATGTTACTATAGATCATTTTAGAAAAAGCACAAGTAAAAATGAAACGATATAACTATTTTTTTAAGCTATTCAAAGAGATAAGTACGGCAACTTCACTTTTTTTTTTTTTTTTTTTTTTTTTTTTTTTTACTTTTCAAAAAAATTTCTTGTTTTTATTTGTAATTTTTGAACTTTCTTTCCTTTTTTTCCGACCACATGACGGAAGTAATTACAAGAAATGGATCAGTATCTCAGTTACCCCCCCCCCAACAAAGCGAGGAACGACTGCTAAGCAGAAAGTTGGAAAGCATCACTGAATACTAAAAAACACGAGGTAGTAAAACACGAGTACTATAAAAATCTGACCCATATAAGCTATTTTCTCCTAAGGAGGGTTATATTACACCTATGGGGAACTTGACTCCGTTTAATTTAAAAAGTTATTTGACGTATGGTTCTGACTTTAGCGTATCGATCAGAAAGAGCTGGCTACCGTAAATTTGAAATGATTCAAGGCAGAACCGTTTATGAGTTAACTTCGGTTTTGAAATGATGTATTTGGACATCTGGTGGGATTACGCCTTGATACCCAACATTGAAAAGAAAAAAGAAAAAAAACGAAATCGAAGCGGTGATATTGATTGAAATGATATATGGTCATTTCGCGACATATCAATTATTCATGATAAATATCAACTTAAATATATCAAGGTATAATAAATTGTGACGGAACTGGAAGCAATTATATCTTCAAAAAATCAATTTTTTCAATTTTAATCTCATAAAATAAGGGACATTTCGCTGTTTACACAAATATATAATGTAAACAGATATGAAAAGCCGAAATCTCATAAATTAAATATTAAATATGTAGCTAACACAAGCCTCTATAACAGAACTATACATTTTTTACCTTTTTCTCAAAATAAGTTTGCTTTTTCTTCAAATTTCAGTACACATAGAAAAATTTCGTTTCATTGCAGTAAAAGGAAAATTTATATTACGAAATTTAGAAACTTGATTCATCTGTTAAATTTATTTTAATTTATATCTGCTCGGCAGTATAATTCTAAGAATTTACTTATAATTTTAAAAAAAATCATGAATTTTTAAAAAACTTCATGAATTATTTGACATTATTTTTTTTAACTTTATTAAAATGAAAATAAGTTTGTTGCAATTATTGAAACCATTATCTCCTATTATACTCATTTTGGAATTATTTCATTCGGAATTTGTTTTTCAGAGGTTATCGATTTTTGGTTCTGAACAAATTAATTAATGAAATAGAATATAACTTTAAAAATTTCTTTCTTCTAGTATACTAATAATAACTAATTTGTTTTTAAAATCTATTTATAATGAATTTATTTTTTATGAAATCGGAGAAGATAACTTAGTTTTAAAATTCCTGAAAACTAGTTTCATTAGCTTTTTATTTCATACTAACATTATGCTTCATCTACAAATTTGTACCTTTACTCAAAGTATGTGTATGTTTGTGTTTTACCAATTTTCAACTCTTTAAAATCGGTAAAACTGTAAGAGGAATTTTTTTATTGGATAAAAATTCTTATTCTCTTACCTAAAAGCTTTGAATAATTTTTTTGCAGTTATTTTTATCAAATCAAAATAAAATATTTGGAATTCAAGGTGTATTGAACTATTTTTTTTATGAAGTATAGCTTTTATCTGAAATTCCGAACTGCAGCATTAATAATTCATTCGCAGTACCTGGGTTTGGAAAAGCATGTTTTATTCCAATAGGTTGCAAAGCATTAGAAAAATATGCATATATATTTTTATGCATACACCTACCACCCCTTTCCACAACTTCATATTCTGTACCTTGAAATCGAATATTGGAACCGAACAGAACAGACGGGTCGATCTCACAATAGTTGTTTTCCTTTCTTGAATGTTTCAGATTCCCATTAAGTGCAGAAGAGACAGCTTTATAGCAATTTTTTCAAAGCGAGTTCAGTTTAGATATTTTGCATTAATGTTTTCGACTGGAAATCTTTTAAATATTCACAATTTGAAGTCTGAATGTAAAAGAACTGAAACCTTCTTCAGTTTGTTGAAAGGAAAGACAGAAAAAAAATTGTGGAAAGCATTTGCTAAAATAACAATAAATTAAAGCACTTTACAAAATAGCTGTATAGAAATCAAGTAATCACTGTACGTACGTTCAGGAAAAGATATATGCAATGAATGATCCTTAAAACGGTAGAGAAATTTGATTGCAAAAATACGGAATCAAAGAATGAGGCCACAAGCACTCAAATGGCTTTTTCCTGAAGGTAATAAATTTACAATAATTTCCTGAATAAAATTTAAAAAATTTTTCATCATCCTTCACATTTTCTTTTTAGAAGACAGAATTTCTTGTACTTTAAAAAAAAGCATTAAATGAAAGATGAATTTTCTTTAATATTATTAAGAACAAATATCATTCCAAAATAAAATTTATAAAGCCAAAGAAGCATTCAACGTATCTTAAGTAATTTTTTTAATAATATTTGATCCTTGAAATGATTGCAAATAATACAAGAAAGAGATGATTGCAAATAATACAAGAAAGAGATGATTGCAAATAATACAAGAAAGAGATGATTGCAAATAATACAAGAAAGAGATGATTGCAAATAATACAAGAAAGAGATGATTGCAAAAATAGAAAATAAGTATGATGAGACAAAAAGTGTTACCAGTTGAGTCGAATAAAATTAAAATCTGTTTTATCTGCATTATTGAGTCCCGGAATTTGTATATTTCTACCAACTACGTAATTTTGATAAGACTTATTAATTATTGATCGAACTTGGCGCATGCGTCTCTCAATGCTCATTTAAAAATACTGTAAATCTAAAGTAAGAAGCAATTCAAAATTATTTTATTAAAATTTGAGCAGTATTTCATAAATAAAATAACACCAATGAAACAATACATAATCCGTATAGCGTCATTCAATTTCCTCTCTTCCGCAAGAAAATAAAATGGGTAACGCAGGATACTATAAGATATTAAAATATATTTTAAGTTCTCGGAGAAAAAGCTTCAGGCATCTGTAATCAAATATAATCAAATAAAGTCTTTTATTAATTAAACCTCAACTAAAAGTTAAAGTTGAAAATTGAGCATTCTTATCAAATTGTAGTAACAATTCGGAATTAAAGTCAATAATCCTATACTCAGAGAGGAAATTGTAAACAGAGGGTTTTTTTTATCTGTTGGAATTTACAAGTTACATTAATTCCTCTGAATATCTCATTTAATTGTTCTGTGGAAGGTCCGTTCCCTTCAAAGACAGAGAAAAGGTATTCAATCACACCTACGTATAATTATTTCCTCTTGTTCACTCCTCAATACTAATCGAATTCTTTGAGGCTTCAATTATCTTTTTTTTTTCTCCTTTAATCTTCATTGAAGAGATCTAATGGCAGTTTCTGTGTAATTGATTTATTGTATTTTAGGATAGAGTGTCTTTTTTTATCAGTTGTGGGTGGTATTCAAATAAATGAAATTTTTATGAGGGATAAAACGGGGTCTTATATGTGTTTTTTTTTAATTCTGCTAGAATTAATAGAACTCTGCAATTTTGGCAGCTCTTATGTTGCCCTCAAAATAAATTAAGGAAGCTTACGTGCTATCAGGTTTAAAACAAGACACAAAAAAACAAACTTTTTTTTTTTACTATAGATAAAACATTCCTTCTTTGCCAACAAGTACAGCACCAGGCTTGCAAACGTAAGTCAATCAACAGTAAAAGGAAGATTCAAACGGAAACACTACAAGCCAATATACAAAGAATTCAGTAATAAATGAATATTTATCGTCTTTCATAAACTCTGAACTTGCGGAATATTTGTCTTATATTACAGTAAGCTTGACAGGCATGAGATAATATTTATCTTCATTCTATTTAATTTTATAAAAATTAACTCCATAAAACAAATTAATGAATCGCGGCTGTTTTCATATAATCGGACCTAGAATAATATTATTATAAAAATCCTACAAAATTATTAAGTTAATTACTATTATTTAACCCTCAAACTAACTTAAACCCTTAGCATAATTAATAAAAACTTCTCTGTGTGGAAAATGGGCTGGAAGTGTGTGTGTGCGTGCGTGCGTGCGTGCGTGTGTGTGTGAGTGAGTGAGTGAGGGGAAGGGGGATGACACTGTAGCAGATTCAAATGGTCTTACCAAAGGGTGCGGGGAGGCAGAAGTCTGAAAAGAATTCTCAAGTCGAAACTTGATAGCATGATAATGTTTTAGACTCTTTTCGTCTATTTCTATGTTATTTTTCAAATGTATTCTTAATTAATATTATATTAAGAATAAAATATATTAATATTATTACGTCAATTGGGAATTATTTATTAAGTTAGCTAATTTATTAATGAATGCAAAATAATGAAGATTGTCACAACTCTAGTGTGTATAAATATTAATGCAAAAATTAAAATAAAGAAAACTATTTTTGTACAATAATCTGAAAAACATATTAAAATCAGTGAACAAAAAACTAAACGGTAATAAAAGAAGCATCACTGAAAAGTTAATTTTTAATATTTAAATTATTCAGAAACATTTCTTGCAATTATATGATCCGAAGCTATTTAGAAAAAAAACATTTAAGGATTTTTTTAAACTTTTAATTAATTAAAAATCTAATTAAATTTTGGAATTTTATACACAAGAAATCACTAACAGCCACATTTGACAGCTTTAGGTAAATCGATCTGCCCTTTAAAGAATTTTGAACAATTTTTTTTTCATTATTCATCTTAAAACATGCATCATGAAATTAATTTATATTAATAAACTGTAAATATCATTTTGATGACATTTAGACAATAATTGGTTCTTTGAAAGAAAATGCGTGCTCTACGCTTATTCTATTCCTTTTAAATCTTTATTTTACAAATCAGGATTTAACCAAATGATTCTTAAAATTTTTAATAGAGTCGAGTATGAAACAAAAAACAAATAATGCAGAGAGATCCTTGAGGAAGATTATAAACTGTTTTCGAATCGTTCAAACGGTTAATGAGTTCTACGAAATTCGAAGTCTAATTATCTTTCGTTCTTGGAACAATTTGAAATCGTTTTGTAAAAATAACTTTTGGAAAATAAGCTAAAAATAATTTGTCTAATTAAATATCGTAGTTAAATGATGATTTGAATTTCCTATTCATTAGGGTTTAAATCTTCGGTCGAACTTACGTTTTTGATCTTTAATTGTGATTTCCAAATATAATTGAGAATTAGTCTCATTAGTCGGAACTTTGCTATAAAAGTTTATTTTTAATTCATACAGGTCTTGATTTTGTAATTTCTGAATTTAATTCCAAGAAAATGCTAAAAATTTCTTTCTTAATCAGTGTAATTGGAAATATTAACTAAATATTATTTATCTATTGCCCATTTATGAAAGGTCTAAATGAATTCACCCGAAATTTTTACTTCCACTTATATTAAATATAGAAAGAGAAAGTATGATGTAAAAATCAAAGAAAGGGAGAACAGGAAAGAAGAATTTCAAAGAAAAGGCATCATCAAGCATTTTGATTTCTAATTTTTGACGAATCTTCCAAGCCTTAACACTACTGGAATTCGAAAAAAAAATTAAATGTATCTCTGTTGGTTTGTCAATCCGTAAACAACTAATCATATAAGCATATAAACATAACAAGGTAGTCAAATGAAATTTAGCCTGAAAGCGTTACACCAAAATTACATATTTGTATTAAATTTAGGGCATCATTCGCTCACAGGAAGTCTGTCTGTCTTATTGTCTGTGTTCACATGAACACGATAATTCATAAGCTCCACAAGCTAGATAGAGGAAATATGGCTAAAATTTTCTTTCCTATAATTGCAGGCATGCGTTTTGGACAAAATTCTTCTATAGGTCAACCGTCTGTTGGATCTGTTTCTTCATGTGAATGTAAACGCGATAGCCAGATAAGGAGATGAAGCTCCTTACTATACCAAATAAAAATAATTCATATACCCGGAATATATATACCAATTTCGATAAAAAGAAAAGAAATTTTCTTTAATCAATCATTGGATTTTAATGTTATTAGCTGTCGGACGTCTTCCCACTGGTGTGGTGCAAAGGTTTGGAGGGGGTCGGGCTAACTCAAGTGTCGTCCTCGTCATCTAAAGGCGATTGAAATTACGAGGTACGTCTCAAAATAGCCCTAGTATTGCTTTGAAACGGAACGTTAATATAAATGAACAATTGAACTTAAAAGTCCAGAAAACGAATTATAGTCTAGAAAATAAGGGACTATTTTAAAACTGTTTGATAATAAGCTAGGTTTGGAAAAAGAAGTAAAGAACAATATTGAATTTTACTGGTATAACTTTAAAGGAATTGAAAGGAATTTAAAGGAATTTTCAGAATTTGAAAATTCTGAATTTCAAATGTAAAAATCTCATCTACAAAGTGAGTGTTTTGAACAAACCAAACGTCACAGATATTTTTCACTGCTCAAAAGAAATTCATACCCAATTGAAACTTTACATAATAGTAACGATAGACATATTAAATACATGAAGCATGCAATACATGATAACTTCAATCAAAGTAAAATGTATTGAATTAATTATATTGTAATAGTGTAACAAGATAAATGTAAGTATCAACTAATTGTGTATAATGCACGTTATATTCCATATATTTTTTATAGTTAAATTTACAAAATGTGATTTATAACTGCTCTACTCTGAAAAAAACTAATTACTGCTTATTAAGTTATTTACTCTATTACATGTCTTTATCCCCTCCTTGTAGCATAACTAAAAGAAACACAATCCCTTTAACAGCAGACGACATCTGGAACTGCAGTCCTTCCCTTATTTTTTTTCCATCCCTCCCGAATTTACTTTACGGAAGACATAATCAAATAAAGTCGCTCCGACTGCCCCGGTGAATCCCTAACTTAGCAATCGTATTAAGTCGAGATCACCCCCTGGGCTGTCAATGCTTTGTTTCCGTTGACACCCACTGATCTAAAAGCCCCGGCGAAACAAAGCCGCTGCTCCTGACAGCTTTCGCTGCACAGCAGATTACCTCTGGTCAGAATCCATATCGTCTATTTGCGATCGTTAAGGACTTTTGGATCAGACCATTTTTTCAACTCTGACGAAACAACAAAAGTTAAATGTCACATTAAAGATTATGAGGACGTTGGAAGGACATTTTTACTGCATTGCACTAAGACAAATTATTTAATATTTCTTTTTTTAGATTTATAGGTTATATTCCGTTAGTTAAAAGTGGATTACTTTTTCCCAATACCTAAAGAAACTTAAAACTTAAATAATATGTTTAACATGCAAGATACAATAAATTCGAGGTGAACTGTGTAAAAAAAAAAAAAAAAAAATCATGATATGGGATGTCAAAAATATTTCTGGAGCACTAATGTTTAAATACCATTATCATGATTAAAGAAGTCCTTGGAAGGAACTTTCATTCTAGAATTGATTAGTTTATTTTAGCAAGTACCTTTTTTTTCGTGGTATACAAATGCGGCTCCTCCCCTTCACTAATTTGAAGTTATATAATTTGACTAATATGTAAGCAATCATTTGTATTATATTGTTCAAACAAATGTCATAAATGAAGATGTCTCTTGATTGCTGATGAAATAATAAAAGTTTAATTCCATCATTAAAATTAGAAGATCCTTAAAACTAAATTTTATTATATTGCATTACAATGCATTCATTTATTTCTGTAATTTTTTAAGTTTCATTTTTTGGTTATTAGAAGCTTACATTTTACTCAGAGTTAATAAACCTAAAATCAAGTGGTATGACAAATGTATAAATAGAAACCGACCCTACTTATAGCTGAAATTTCATAAGATGAGACATTAGAAAACATTTTGAGAGCTCTGACACAATAACAAAGCTTAAACAACATTGTTAAAGATTTTCCTAAATTCAAATTAAATTGATTATTTTGCTGTCGTATCTAATGCCTGAATATTTTTTTGTTATAGATAATTGCAATCGAATAACAATTTTAATGCGCAAGGTGAAATCCTAAATTGGGTTCCGTTTGCCAAATTTACAATAAAAAGACACGTCTGAAAAGTTTTTCGTATTTTATGAAAAAATATGATATTCTGAATTTGGAAGAATAAACAGTATATCATGATGATTTTGAAAATAATAAAATATAATAAAGTTTTTTTTTTACAGAATATTTCATACGTAGAACAAAATCATTTATTATAAACTATATAGAAATAAATTTTTTCAATCGATTAAATATATTTAAAATGCTGTGTGACAGGGTTACAAATACAAATAAACAAGACATGAACAAGAATACTGTCTATTTTTCACAGTACGAATAGTTAATGAAACATTCTGAGAAAACTATTGCAGAAAACGTCCGAGGAAACTATTGCAGAAAAAAAATTATTTTTGATCCTACTTAAAATTCCAAGTTTTACCTTTTCAGCAATATCAATTTCAATTCAGAGCAAATGTTATTTTTCTTCAAATGTTATTTTTCTTCAAACGTTATTATTTTTTTTAAAAAATTTAACCCAGGTGATACATTTGCCTTATATTACATTTTATATCTGCGCTAAAGCTAAGCAACGTTGGAACGGTCCCGAGAATTGAAAATATCTGTGGATCAAACGAACTTGTTTTGAAATGAGGTAAGCTCATAGACCAATGCTTTGCTCTTTTCATTTTACTTTGAAAATCCCAGAATTCAGGCACAGCTGTCTAATTTTCTTTTTGAAATATGTGGCTTCAATATTATTTTCCATGTTTTTAGAAACCTCAAACACGTGTAGAGGTCAATAGAAAGAAGTTAGATAAAATGCCAAATAGGACCTAAAATTTTATGAATTTTTTTTATTTATTTACTTAGTTTCAATTGAAATGGAAATATTGTTTGTCAAGTTTGCCTGGTTCTTATTGAAATTCGGTTGTTACTGGATTATTGGAATCCGTCGTCTTTGTTCAATACAGAATTTCAAAATGCAGGGGTATGTTTATTTTATGAGAAAAGAGAAGTTGTCGCACGGTTACATCTTTCTACTTAGACAATATACGTGCACCTGGGACAAATATATTGAAGGGATCTGGGAGGTAAAGGAGTAAAATTTAAATTTCTTTTGAGAAAACATCGGCTATGTAAATAATAACAAAAACCAGAAAAAACTGAAATGTCTTTTTTAGATAATCTTTTATCAACTTCTTGCAATGCATATTCAGAA
Organism: Argiope bruennichi; assembly: GCF_947563725.1. Lineage (NCBI taxonomy): Eukaryota > Metazoa > Arthropoda > Arachnida > Araneae > Araneidae > Argiope > Argiope bruennichi. Next base: position 22,804,145 of record NC_079163.1, read on the forward strand.
TGCTTTCCAACTAGTAGCATGAAACTTCCTTGCAAGGATAGATGCATGAGAATTTTGCAACTTCACTAGAATTATCAACTTCACTAGAATTGTCAAATTTTACTAGAATTGTCTACATTTCACTAGAATTGTCAAACAGCTTATCGTAAAATTTGAGATTTAATAATTTTCCCTTATCTATCTAGGAATTCAGGGAAAGAGAATTATTGCAATTAAATTGGAAATTGATTCATTGTGTCTCCAATTCCATAATTTCAAAGCATTGAAATGCAATTAGAAAGACAGATTGTTATTTTATATCGCGAAACAGAATAGATATTCGATATTTCCTTCATGTTCATCAGACGATAATGGGTTAGAGATTAATTTGTTTTTAAGATCGAAAGGGTTAATGATTTCATTCGAATTTTGCTACAAATTCATCAGAAAAATTTTTGATCAATTCATTTTCCAAATGCATCTAATAGATTTTGAAACATTTGATCCAAAATTTATTTTAAGTGAAACCTAAAATAGTATATAATTTAAGCATTTGGACACCATTTCGTTTAGAAATTGGATATTTGAATACAATAATTAATTATGAAAATTAAACTGGCACATAAAGTTCTACTTCTCAAATAAATGTATTTTAGTTGGTATTTTAAAATTAAAAGAATCTGAAGTTATAGTCAATGATGCAAGGGAAAAGAAAAGTATTTTCTCACAAATAAGCTTATATAAAAGTTCCATTTGTATTCAATATGATCCCTGGATTTCCTAATATTATCCCCAAAGGCATAATGGTTATCAACGTCAAATAAATTGTTGTCACTTATTGCAGACTATCTTATTAATTTGAAACTAGTGACAACCGCAATTAGAACATAATATGCTTTGCATCTTAAAAGCTTTCTTTAAACTTTTTAATATTTTTCCATTACGACAACCTTCGTTAGAAAAGAAAATATATTTCATCCCTGATTTGACGGAGATTTTTCAATTTCTGGTGATCATAAAAGCAAAACAGATAAATTCCATTAATTTTACTTAGCTACAAATCAAAGTTTTTATAGCAATACTAAAAGGATATTTATTAGTCACTTTTATTGTACTCTTTCCTTAATTTAACTATGCTTACGTCTGAGCTAATCAAATTAAATGATTTTTGCAAAGGAAAAAACGCACGCAGAATGTGCTGCACCAAATGAAGAATGCAAATAATAATAATAATATTTAATTCACTAACCAAATGCGAAAATAATGAAAGATCTGTCTGGAGTAATTTATATATAACAGAAGTTGAAATCAAAAGTATTAACTGAATGCGAAAGCATTAGAGCAGCAGCTTTTTCCATGACAATAAACTCTCCTCTTAATAATATTTTGAAATCGCATTTTAAAACTTCACACTTGAATTAATTCGGTTTTATCCAATCAAAATTTTATTTTTTACCTCCTTATCCTTTTGTGAACCAAATGCACTTATGTGCTATAAATATACTTTTTCTTCACATTGAAATGTAATTAATCAGACGTTATTAAAATTTTCTTTTTTTCTCAAAATAATAAATCGTCTCGAGGAATACTTTAAACGAAGAAACTATTACGATTCTTTTGTTATTCATAGCCCCCGCATAAATTTCGTAATTCTCCCTGCCTAAGCCCCTTTCCGGGGTTCGAAAAATCCTCACACTAATAAAATATAAGTTTGATTAATTTATTTTTAATGTTTTCAACTTTTATCTTTTTGAAAATTCCCTTCTCACTTAATTTTGGTACAAAACATTTTTGAGTGTTTGTATTCAGAAAAAGTAAGCGAACAATGAACAGTTTATGAAGTCTGTCTGTCACTCATTAATTATCAGAAGAAAAACTGAAGTTCGGGGAATTGTAATTTTACATACTCTTGACCTAAATCCCTTTCTGTTAGATAAAATAATAATAATTTAGAAATGTCAAATTATTTTTTAGATAGTTATATCTTGAAGGAAGAGAATGGGTTGACATTCATTCTCTCTTATTATTGCCTCTAGCTTTTCTTACATCAAACTAACTAGAAAAGGATGAGAAAAGTAAAACTGAAGTAGAATTGTGAAAATGAAAAGCTTCAAATATTGAAAAAAATTGAATATACTTTCGTACATAATTGATTATACTTTCGTTCATAGCTGAATATTTAAGGTAATAAAGTTGAATAACTGTATTAATGCAAATAACATGAATATTCAGGTTTCATATATATTATAATTTCACCAAACATTTGTCATATTAAATTTAAACTGAAATGGACAAAAAAGGAAAAATCAGCTGCAGAAGCATACTCCAAAATAATTCTTTTTTAAATACTTTTGTTATATATTTGTAAAATTCGAATTTTGTAATTTATTTCTCACTCACTTCCTGATGAAAGAGTGATCTGAAATTTTATGAATTTATGTATTCACGATGATAATGCATTGTTTTAATACTTTCAGTATTGAATAATCATTAATTTAAGTTTGATTTCAAAATAAGAAAGCCACCTGATGAAGAATTTGAGAAAAAAAACTGAATTTCAGAAATTTTATTGAAAAGAGATTCAATAAAAGTCCCTTTTTCCATTTTTATACAGGGTGTTAATCAAAATAAATTTTTGACTTGAATAATTTGGAAATAACCTTGCATGATTATTGGATCATAGTTATACAACATCAAATATAATATAGATTGTATTACACTATTGAATATTTAGTATTTAGATTTTATAGGCGAAAAAGTAATGTTTAGCTATATTACTCGAAGTATTTCTTTAAATGAATTTCTATTTTTATTTTTGTCGCTTATTGTTCAATAATAGACTTTTTAGTATAAAAAGTGGTATAAAATCCCCATTTTATGAAGATCGATTTGAAATAATAATATTTTCCGTTTGATCACATCAGGTTTGATTCATTGTGATTGATTTGATTTGATTGGCTCAAGTCAATCACAAGTAATAAAGATTTATTCGAGTGAATTTCTCCATTTTTGACACTTATCCTTTGTTTTCATTGACATGATTACGAAAGTATGTGAAATATAAAACAATTATAGTTCTTGATTCGGATAGAAAAAGTTTAAAAAATACATAGTTTTGAGGCTCTTCGTCTAGTTTAAAATGATTTTATTTGCTTTAATTGATTAAAATAATTCGTGTTTAATTTTTGTCCTTCTTTGAGATAAGATATAAAAACTACCAAACTTTTCGTGCCGATATATTTTTGCAATCGAGAATTAATACCAGTTTCTCAAAATAATAAAACTCTAAACTATACATATATAAATGCTACAAATGAATAAACACAATTTGGAATTTTGTATATATGATCTGAATTCCTTACTGGAGTCAACCATATTTCTAATCACCATGACTTTAGTATAATTGGAATATCGCCCCATTTTGAATTTCATCGATGCCACAGTAGCCTAATGATACAATTTTGACCCCGGGATACGCAAGCTCTAGTTTCAAACATCGATTACACCAAAATTTCGCAGAGTATAGAATCTGGCTAAAGATGAAACCTCATGTTGAGGGTGAATGCCCCTGATAATTGTTACGGTGGGCAAGTTTAAAGACAGAGTCATAGAGTTACAATATAACCCCCATGTGACTTCAAAATGTAAAGTTAATATTACTAAACGTGACGTTTCATTTGAGCTATTTTAAAATACACCATACAATTTTGAGCTACAACCGAAAAGCGAAGACTACATTTGTAATTGTCACCTCTTCTTGAAACGTTCACATAACACTAGCGGCAGGATGTTTTCTCAGATGGATTTAAAGTGGATCAGGAAATATACACGGTGGATATTTGGGGAAATCTTTTAAAACCTTGATCTGCCAATAAATCCATACTTACATAGACTACTGTAAAGGGTGGGAGGCTTGATCGTCCAGTTCAGAAGACGAGATTTTACAAAGATACTATACCAACACGGAACGTTGTAGACAGCTTGAGAATTCTAAAAGTATCAAGCGATACCTATCAACTACTGAAAGCAAGATTACTTATCTTCTGACAAAAGCTACGTTCTGATTGTCTCTTTCTTGTTCGAAATCTGGGAAAAGATTGCTCGATTATAATTGAAGTTACGCACGAATACGAGTGTTTCTTCACGCTACGTCCATCAACCTAAGGCACTGAAAAAAATCTCTGCTATTTGTTCGAAGACTAATGATGACATCGCACGCAGAGAACGTGGACTCAACACTTGGGGATCAAAAATAGAGTTACGACAGATTTTTCTTTTCCGTTATTGTTTTGTTTCTAGCTCAAACAAAATAAATAACAAAAATTGTGTACATCTGAAAGCGAGACCAGTAACGGTTTTTCGAAAAAATTCCGAGATATTGCTTAAGAATAATTTCCTCCCACAAATCTATATACAGAGCAACAGGAGAACGGACAGCTCAATCAGAGCGATATATGGTAGGATTTTGACAGTCTATTGAGAATTCGTGATTTCCGCGATAAAAAAAACAAATGTTGCTTCTAGAATAAATTGCATTGAGCGGGAAAAAAGATGTTTTCTGTCAACATTAGTAGTGGATGTACTTCTCATCTTGGTGGATGTGCTTTTCGTGCCGTTGATATCAATACCGAAGTGTCATGCTCTCGTTTTAGTGTATTCTGCAACCAATATATCTTTTAAGACAAATGGGAACATATATTACATATGTGGTGTGCGTGAGTTGTCGAAATGCATTCTTCCATAAAAAAAACTTACTTAGAAACAAATCCGAGATATAACAAATATTTATTCAACCTCAAAAGTAGTGTGATAATACTAGAATCTACTCTTAAGATATAAGGGATATAAGATATATATATAAACTTTTGAGTGAGATATGGTTTAGGGCTCTATGCTCCATCACAGGAGAAGGTATGCAGAAATTTTAAAGAAATTATATTGGGAAAATCTTTGCGACATGTGAACATAAATTTTCTAAAAGAAATCTACCTAATCGTTAATTAGATTTAATTACCTGGTTTTGAAGTATAGGCTTTCGTTCAATAGCTCAAACTGAACTCTTTCATGCTTCAATTTAAAAAAAATTTTCGACTATATACTCCAAATATTTTTAGTTGCATTTATGTAATGTCTGGATCAAAAACTTCTTTTTTTCTATTTCAAATCTTTGTGTAAAAACTAATATAAATGTGTAAAAATTAAAAGTTTTTTCCATAGTGTAGAACTCCATAAACTTTAGGAAATCAAAAGAAACAAAATTAAAGTCCAGGCCCCAGCTTTGTTTTATTTTGTTAGAATTATTTGGTAAATCTTTTGTTCGTAGTGAAAAGACAAAAAACGTTCTGAGTCTTTTCTTTTCTTTTATTTTTCAGAACTTGGAGATGTCTTTATCAACGTTAATATATCATTTTGTGACACAAGATAGGTTTTGTTGGAAGAGAGATTGTTCATGAAAACCAAAGTTGTCAGTATTGTATGCAGTTGATAATGATAGATTGTCTAGAATATCTAGGTAAAATGCGTGGATAGAATAAAGGGTTATTATGGATGTAAAATATATGTGTAGTCACAGATGTTAATTTTCATTTCATTAATTCTATCCATTCGTATTTTATTTAATGTGATTCTAATTTTTTTTAAATCAATTCTTTCACATTTTATTTAAAATTCTTATAATTAAAAAAGTTTATTCCTTCGGACTTTTTTTAATATAGTAACATTAATATCTTATTTTGCGAGGCTGTATTAAGCTAATGGGGACAACTTTTTCTCATTATTCTGAACTACAATCAGATGACAGAGATGGTGACTGGACCGTCACCAAAGATTTCAAATTTTCAGATTTCAAAACTAGTCAAGTTGAAAGCAATAACATTCTTGAAAAATTGAGAAATATTTGACTAATTAAGGTTTTTAAAAAATATATTTGATTTAATGAACTTAAGTGGAAATAATTCCGTAATGTGAAAATGCATGAATACATTATGATTTTCTTTACTAGATTGAAATCCTTAATGAACAATGTGTAATACTTTGGTAAAAATTACCTAATTATTACACATTGTTTAATCATCTTTAACCATTATTAGTTCATTTTAATATTATCACTAAAGATATTCAGAAGCTAAACTCTTATAATTACAATTAAAAAAATTTAATAAAGCATTAATTTCAAGAAAAATAAAATATGCTATGAATACAAACTGCGTTAATATGTAAATATAGAAGAGATTATGTAACATCATAGATACGGTCTTTTAGAACGATAGAGAAATAATTTTCCATTTCCATATTTTGGCTGAAAACATTTTACTTTGACTCATATTTGTGAAAATAGAAAAACTACTTTGCAATGAGAAACCACAGAAAAGTAGCTAATAGGGTAAACAAAATTCAATCTTTTTCCATGATATTCAATATAATATCAAAAAGATCTATTGAAAGCATAACATATAATAAAACAAACATGATATTAAGAAATATAACATTCATTTAGAAGGTAAACAGCCTGATTTTATTTTTTTTTCCTAGTGAAAAACTTATAATAAATAAATTGCTAAAACTTATTTTTACTTTTTGTTTATTTTTGTTACATTTTTTTTCAAATTATTTGGAAATAAAATTTCAATTATTTTATTTTCTTGGGAATGGAATGTCTCAGCTTCTCTTTATAAAAAAATACTTATAACTTTCATTTTGATTTTTGATCTATGATATTTACGATCATAAAAATAAAACATGCATACATAGATTAAATTTTTAATACTTTTGAATGAAAAAATATGTTAAAATAAATAAATCCTGGCAATCAAAACTGAACTTCATCTTATGTCTAGGAGGACCAGGATATGATAAAGAAACGATTTATTTCCACTTTAAATTACTTCAAAAGTACATTAAAATTATTAGTATAACAATATTTTCAAGCACATTTAAATCCTTTAAAAAATACATACAATCCTCTAAAATTGTTTACCAGATACATTACTGTATTTCCTTTGTGTTTAATCAACACGCATGCAATTTTCCTCCCACGCAAAAAAAACACAGAAAAAGATGAGAATATTGAATCAGTGTGGAGAAAAGGATATCATGAACAGATGTCTTTTTTCTGCACGTTTTCGACATGATTTACTAGTGTCACCTTAGAAGTTTTGAAAATAGGAAAATGCGAAGGAGAAAATAGATTTTTTCAACAATACAAAAGTAACAGATGTCTTTTCCTTAAAGTTTTCCTACTACTTCCATTTTGTCATTTATTTCAGGGGTTCTTCGTTTTCCACCTTACATTTTTGAAGATGAGATATGGAATCAGAAATATAGAATTTGTTGGGCACGGTGATTGTTTTTGCATATAAAACCAAAATAATGTTTCAGAAATTCGAAAAATGGCCTTAAAATGTTTTAGAGAACCTTCCCGGCTGCCTGCAAATATTTTTCTTCCTGTATTTTGAGTGAAAACGGATCATTGGAATTTTAGAAGGAGAGATTTTCTTTGGATGTTTATCAAAGGGCAACATCGATAACACAGGGTTTTTAAATAAATAATAGTTATCTGTGATGTATCATGTGCCTCTATCATATGACATATTATATCCTTGTTTTAAAATAAAGAATAGTTATCATGTGACTACCACTAAGTTGAATTTACATTGATATTAACTAATATATGCTACAAATAATTCATGATCATGCTAAAACTTTTTTTTAATTAACCCTTTAAAAGGACATTTTTTTCTAGTCGTGTTAAATCAAAATATTTTTAGGATTGAGATTGGCTTAAGAAAAGTTATTTATTTTGCTTATTAGATAAATTTATTTTGATTAATTAATTAATTTGGTTAATTAATAAATAAATGCCAAATCAAGACACACCATTTTGTGTGAGATAAGGAACTGGAGGATCTAAGTTTCAATCTTATTGAAAAATCTGTCAGAACGTCTGCCAACTTACATAATTTCATACAAAAATTGATGAATTTGGTGGGAAGTATACTTTCCATGGCTCATAAAGGGTTAAAGAGCAAAGCCGATGCAATGACGTCAGATAGTCGAAATTTAAAGCAATTTCATAAAAACAATTTTTACTAACAAACTGCTATTATTAAAAAGTATATATATATATATATATATATATATATATATATATATATATATATATATATATAACATTTTAACCGGTTGTTGCATTTTAAATTCTAATTCATTGTTTATTATTATAAATATTATGGAATTTTGAAATCAGTTGAAATGAATTTTTTTCTCAAATTCTCCATCTGATCCAAATCGTCCATACTGAATAAAATTTAATAAAATAAATCATTAATAAATAATTCAGTTCTGAAAAATTTTAAGATATGTATTGCTAGGGATACTCAACACAGAATATTTGCGATGACAATACGCTATTTATAGAATTCCTATTTTTTAGTTCGCTAAGTAGTAAGTGAAAAATGTATATAAAATTTCACCGTTACAAACATGAAACAGATTAAACTAAACAAAAGAATATAAAATTGTAACACACTCTAAAGAACTAAAAAAATAAATATTTTAGAACTGTGAAGAAGATTTTGCAATTTTTTTCTACATAAATTAAAACGAGGATATATTTCATTTTAAAACTGAACCTGACAATGAATGATCAATAAGTGTATTTCTGATTAAGCTCTCGAGGAAATATCTCTAGCACATGGATTTGAAAACTGTTGTACAAGTTAATTGATTTTTGATATCATGCCATATTAAGAATCGAATTGAAATGGTTAACGATTCTTTCGCCTATAACGGGACATACCTCATTTATTGTAGTTTAATGCATGATGTGCTCGTGATGAAATTTATTTTTCATCATTCAGAGTTCCGTATTGTTTTATAATTTTCTCAAGAAGGCAGGAGTGATTTGTTATAGTATGTATAGAATAATTTTTTAAAAGTTTGAAGAACGATCCTTCTTCTTTTAAAATTATGACTATATTATAGATATGATTCATAAACAAAGAAGACAGAGTTATATTACTTTAAAGGGAATGATTTTGTTTGACTTAAATTTCTGATTTTTTTTCTGAAAAATAAAAAGAAGCAATCAATGATTATCTTCAATGCAAGTGTTGATTCTTTGTGGTTTATACAAGAATAAAAAAAGTGAAGCTAGTGACCGAAATGAAGTACATATTTGGTTGGTTACAAATTAACATCTGTCACTTAAGTGAAGCGATATCTTCTAAGACACTATAAAATACGCATTAAAAAACATATTAAACATTTATAGTTAACTTATTAACATACTAAGTAAAACATTTACACTCTAAATAGTGATTTTAGGATTTAATAGAAAATGTCTCCATGCGATAAATATTTTATTTCTTTAGTCTCCTATATAGATTCTTTGGTCTTCAAAACTTTATTACTGCAGTCAATTTAAAAAATACTGCAAATGATCATATGATATTTTAACTTTGTTGTATGTGAATAATTACACAGATAGGACAGATATGAAGTCTAAAAGACCTATAGCAATGAAATCGTTCTTTCGAAATAACCCTAACTTTTAGAAAAGAAACAACATTCTAGAAAAAATTAATGAGAAAGTAGAAAATAATTTATTTCTTTAAAATAATAAAGGTGAAGATTCTAAAATTTTTATTTTTTTTTATTTGAGAATAAAGGAGAAAAATAATGAAAATAAGTTTAAACTCTGAGAGCATTCAAAACTAAATAATTTCTCCTGAACATCGAAAAATTAAAAATTTCGTTTTTGCAAGCATTATGCAAGGACTAACGATATCTAGTCGAAACAGAAATATTATTTTCATGAATTAACACCTGTCATTAAAAATATATATATATTTCGTGAATAAGTCTTTTACTTCATCGAAAACAATTTCTCATTTTATTATAAAAATAAACCAATGCAATTATCTTTATATTCAAAAAATATGTAAATTTTTCTAATTTAAGACTTTTCAAGTTTCCTTGTTCTTTAAATATTTTATGATTTTTGCTAGAATCTCCATATGCTGTAGAGTAACAAATAATTTTGCATTTTTAGTGTTGCTTTATTTTACTTCCTTTGATTACTTTACTTTCTTCACAATTTTTCATAAACCAGAAAGCGAAAAAAAAAATTAGAGTTGTAAGGCGATACTAAATTTTAATGATTTTGTCAAAATAAAAAAATCCCTCTTTTCGTGAATTTGCATCGAAGAATTTTCTTAAAAAAACAAATCTAATAATAAATTTTATCTATATGAATGTTTTGTAAATTGAAATCAGAAATGTTTTCCGAAAATATCAAACTCCTATTTAGAATCGAAGGATAGCGAATTCATACATTTTAAAACAAAAATCACGCACTGTGTGATGTTGTTGTACGCGTATGTGTAGCGAGAATAATAATTAGTAAAACTTTAAAAACTTCCTTCCTTTTTTCCTTCTCCTTTCCCTTCTCATAGACAATTTTTTGCGCCGAAAAAGATTTTTGCATCCTCAAAAAGGGGGGGAAAAAACCCTTAACTTATAATAAACGGGGCAGCTTCATAGCGTCGGTGCTTGAGGGTTCCAAGTTCGAGACCTAATTCTGTAACCTTGAAGTGAAACTTGAGTGAAAATCTTCTGTACATGCGAGCCTGGTGCCAGCTAAATTCTACGTTGTGCGCCAAATGCCCTTTCGCCTATATGATGAGGAAGTTAAACAAGCGCGGGGGGGGGGGATACCAGCTAATGGGTCTCCTTCTCATCTGATTATCCCGCATAAGCTTGAAGCAGCGTAGCCAAACATGGCTCTTACGCCAAAACACCCAACCAACCAACTTCGTCATCTGACCAGGTATATACTCTGTATACCAGGTATATACTATATATATATATATATATATACTCGGTCCGTCCCAAAATAACTCTCATTTGTTTCCAAAAATTAACATTTGTTAAACATTAACATGATTAAATTAAGCTAACATTGAGCAAATGGCTGTTCTAGTTACAAAAACAAATAAAGAGTGCGAACCCAATAAAGATGTCATTGTTCCTAGATTTAGCATACAGCAACACTCGCACTCGTGGTTAATACAGATATGACATTCCTAGGTTAATGCAGCCGAGAAGATAACCAGATCAGATTACTTTCCTCTCATCAGATCATAATTTACATTGATTAGGCCCATCCTTTATACCCTGAGGAGTAGATTTGATCTTGATTGAAATTAGGACTTCAATGAGGGATAAATCAAATTGCTAGCCTCGAATCATCTTACCAATTAGTTAAGTTGCAACTGCTACTATACTATCTTGAAAAATGCTTATTCATTCATCTGACAAGAAATTTGGCGGCTAAAAATTTATTGCTCTACTTCTCACGCTAAATATTCATTAAATATTTTTCAGGTTTACAAAGGAGGTGGGAATACCCGAGTAACATAGCTACGTGAAATATAATATAAAAAATAATAATGAACAGTTATTAATTATTTTCCCCGTGAATATCGTTATATTATATAATTCTATTGATTATAAAGAATTATTTTGATGTAGATAATACTGACATTGTAAATATAGTAATACCCCATTAAGTAATTACAATAAGAGAGGAAGGTGAGAAGCTGTATAAAGTCGGCAGCCCTGCTAATAAATAATTATTAAAGAAGAATATATATATGCATACATATACATACACATTCACACATGTATGTATATATATATACATATATATATGTATGTATATATATATATACATATATATATGTATGTATGTATATACAGGATGTCCCAAAAAAATGTATACACACTTTAAATAATTGTAAATTTGGGGTTAATTATAATTCGAATAATTTTCAACATGTAAAAGATTCTCTAACTATCATTCTATTGTCTTGTTATCGCATGTTCTCAAACTGATGTCCGTTCTGCACCAGACACTACTGACAACGCGAAGCGATGGAATAGCACACATGACGGAACAATTCCCTTGGGATATTTGTACATTCATGTTCAATGGTTGCCCTCAATTGAACAACTGTTGCAGGTTTATGGACGTCCTGAACAGTTCCATCAGCTTCAAACTTTTCTCTAATTCGAGTGATGGTAACTCGTGTAGGTGGTCCTTTGTTAAACTCAATCTTAAATTGTCTTTGCACTTTTACTGCATTTTCATACTTCCTGTAGCATTTTAGAATAAATTTCCTTTCTTCAAATTTAAGTCTGTCTGCCATCACTCTGTTCAATGGGTTCAGTATGTAAATAAAGAAGAAATAACTTAGCTATCAGCTGCTAAAATGTGTATACATTTTTTTGGACACCCTGTATATATATATATATATATATATATATATATATATATATATTTATATATGTATGTATGTATGTATGTGTATGTATATATATATGTATATGTATACATACATATATATATATATATATACATACATGCATACATATATACATACGTACATATATATATATACATATACATACATACATACATATATATATATATATATATATATATATATATATATATATATATATATATATATATATATATATATATATATATATATATATATATATATATATATATATATATGTATATATATGTATGTATGTATATATATACATATACACATATACATACATACATACATACATACATATATATATATATATATATATATATATATATATATATATATATATATATATACAT